>NW_012105709.1:1749698-1760954 GCF_000951045.1 Mandrillus leucophaeus | reverse complement strand
ATAGTTATTTCAACTTTTTTGAGGCAATGAACACTCAAATTAACCTTTGGTAGATATGATTAGTACACATGTATGAGAGTTTCTGTAGGGAATGCCCTTTATAATTATATCAGTAAATAAATAGAGTATGTCTAGTTGTTTATGGTATGAAAGCAAACCTTTAAATTACTATAGATGATCCACAACTCAGAATTTTTGACTTATTATATTTCAACTTTATGCTAGTGTGAAAATGATCACATTCAATAGAAACCATACTTTGAGTACTCATGAAACCATTCTGTTTTTCATGTTCAGTACAATATTTAATAAGTTACATGAGATTTTCAACATTTTATCATAAAATAGGCTTTGTGTTAGATGACTTCGCCCAACTGCAGGCTAATGTGTGTGTTCTGAGCACATTTTACATAGGCTAAGCTAAGCTATGCTATTCCATAGGTCGGGTGTATTAAATGCATTTCCAACTTAAGATATTTTCAGTTTGCTATGAGTTTATAGGGACATAGCTGCATCATAAGTTGAAGAGCATCTGTAGATATTGTCAGTTGTTTTTCAAACTGGTTGTCCAGATTTACATTCCTACCGTAAGCTTTCTGGTTGTTCTACATCTTTGTAACACTTGGTATTTTCAGAATTAAATTGTAAATAATTACACTGGTGAGAAATGCTATCTTATTGTGGTCTTAGTTTGCATTTCCCTGGTTAGTAGTCACCTTTTTATGTTTACTAGCTAGATTAGCATGAAGATTATTATGCCCTGGTAGGGTCACTCCAGTTTAATCAAACTCTATTAGGGCCAACATAGAGATTCAAATATCTAAAGTCCTAAGATATGAAAAATAGAAAGATATGAATAGAAGTATATAAAAAATAGAAAATAGAAATTTTTTCTAAGTATGAAATTATTCCCTGAGTCATTTAAGTTATTTCTAGCTATCAAAACATGACTCTTGCCAACACCTCTATTGTGTCGTTCTCAATTGTGGCAGTCTTAGCTTTTCTTACTCTGGTTTTTCTGGCTGTAGAAAGAATGACAATAAACCTTAAGTCACTGAAGCTGAAGAAAGGCTATGTTATGAGGAAACATAGAACATTACTCTGGCTAAGCCTGACTAATAATAGTAAGATTTGGTGAACTCCAGAAAGCCTAGGTTAACAATTTCAGTGTTCTAGTGCTGTGCTAAGTGATGGAACCGAATACTTTTTAGGCTCCTTCTTCCCTTGTGAGGACCCTATCCACAGAGAGTTCGCAGACTTTTTCTACTGCCAATGAGGAAATTTACCAAAAAAGGTACTTGCTGTCTTTTCTAAAGAGCCAATGAGTAAAATTGTGTCTTTTACAAAATTATAATCTGTAAACTATTTTCAGTAGGAAAACAGCCAGAAAAATTTTCCTGAATGTATCCTTGGTGCTAATTTGGTATGACTTTGTGCACAGGAGATACATTTTCTGCCCTTTCCATAATTTGAATGATCATCTGCCTAGCTGCATTACAGTATGGTGCCTGCAGTGTTCTCCCTCTGCCATAGTCCAAGTAAATGAAACATAGCTGATCTAAATGCTTCCGTTTGTAATTGATTTGGGGAATGTACAACCTGTAGTTTTTTTGTGGGGCGGGGGGATTGGAGAAATGGTATGGACATCTCTGTTTATATTACTTTGGAAATATTTTATTTCGATAAATGCTAAAAACCTGAGTAGGAGGTCATTTGGTTCAAGTTTGACAACAAAAACTTGTTTCATATCAGCCTTAATTATTACATGCAGTCGATTTTTTTTATGACTCAAGGACCCACTTCCTACCACTTCCTTTGGTAGAAGAACTATCTAAATGTAAGAGATGAAAGCATAGGAAAGTTTTTTACATTTAGACTGAATTGTCCTATTATTCAGACCATCCTCACCCTTTTGTTTTCACTTCTTAGATGTTTGTTAAAACTCACTAGTTATATTGACTAGTAGAAGCCATAGACCTGACTTAGACTTGACATAGTAGAAACCATTACAAACCATAGACGTGATGCTTTAAAATAACGGTCCTGCCAGTTCGATCGTTGATATTGCTTTCTGTCAGGCTCTATTTAGATGTGTGTGTCCACACATGTTTTGCACTTGTCCCGAGGTGAGTGAAAATGGAAGTGGTGTTTTAAAGATGAACTTTCTCTATACTAGCAAGTTGTAAATGTCTGTTCTCTATTTCTAGGAGTAGCTCTTTAAAATATGCTTCTGATCTTTTCTTATCAGATGTCATGTTGTACACCAGCAGCTCATTTGCTGTTCCACAGCTTGGGTCTCTAGATCTTAATGACTCATACTGATTGTTGTCCCCCTACAGGTTATCCAGGCTGTCTTTTTTGGCATCTGTGTGCTGACTGATCTTTCCAGTCTTCTGACTCGAGGAAGTGGGAACCAGGAGCAAGAGAGGCAGCTCAAGAAGCTCATCTCTCTCCGGGACTGGATGTTAGCTGTGTTGGCCTTTCCTGTTGGGGTTGTGAGTATGATGGAGGATGCATTTCGCCACAAAAGAAACTTGGCTCTTATTTCAGACTTCTAAGAGAAAAAAAAAAGAGTTCATTATAAAAGGTTTCTGTATTATTAGTTTCCTAGAGCTGTCAGTATCACAGATGTGGTGACTTAAACAACAGACATTTACTTTCTCATAGTTCTGGAGGCTGAAGTCTGAGATGCAGGTGTCCACAGGGTTCGTGTGTTCTGAGACCTCTCTCCCCTTGGCTTGCAGATGGCACCTTCTGACTGTGTCTTCACATGCTTGTCCCTCTGTGCCTGTCTTTGCCTAAACTTCCTATTTTTATAAGGCATAGCAGTCATATTAGATTTATTTTAGGGCCCCCTAATGACGTCATTTAACCATATATAATCACCTCTTTAAAAACCCAGTCTCCAAATACAGTCACATTGTGAGATTCTGGGGGTTAGGACTTCCACATATGAATTTTGCAGAGGACACAATTCAGTCTATAACAGTTTCTTAAGCAGCCCAAACTTGAAAGGTAGGGTCCTTGGGTCAACCAGGCTAGTATTTTTTGAACTTGGGAGAGGAAATCAGTATTAGCTCATACTTCTTCAGTTACCCAACTGTGCCATTAGCTACCATCACTGAAGTAAATGCCTCTTAATGTTTGGGTCTGTTTTGACTTCATTGATTTTCATTGTTTTCAGTTAGATTCTCTCCATAATTCAACTTCCTTCGCAAGTCTGTTAATTTTCCATTATCTGCACATAAACCATGTTTTTTAAAGGCCTTCAGAGACCCTACTGATTTAAACCTCTGCGTAGCCAGGAGAAGAAGAAGAGAACTCATATATATCACAAATTGTAAAGATGCGTAAGGGGTTGTTATTTAATTCAAATTCAGACCTTTCATTTGCCAGCTGATTTCAGGGAAAAACAGAAGTCTCAGTGATGTGGTGCAGCACATGCCCCAAGTCCATTGTAGGAAGAGTCAGAAAGTTGTTCATAAATCCTTCCAGTGGATTACTCATATTTGTCAGGTTTGTAGCTGGTAGATGGGCCTACATGCTTGCTTTAAGACCAATTAGTAGGCACTCAGATGGTCACTGAATTGCTTTTCCTCTGTGCCAAATTGTATTTTCTTGAATGAAATAAATAGCCCTTAACCCTGAGAACAACACAATGGCCAGAGAGCGTTATAATTTGGTCACTCTCCTCATTCCCTCATCCTTGTCCTCTGAAAATTTAAATGAGTACTCAGATTGAAGCTAACCAGCAAGTCTCTCAAATTCCATTGTTTAGCATAGCAGAGTTTTATGCTTTCCATATTACTTAATATTTCCTTCTTTGGACTTTCCAAAAAAAATTCAGATACTTTCTATCAGAATACTCATCTAAGAGAACATTTCCATTAGCATAAAGCACAAAAACATATACTTTCTGCATAAAAGAATTATCTAGAAAATATAAGTCTGTGTGTACATGTATATGCATCTATATCTAATATATAGTATATGTATACATATTATATATATCATGTGTACTTTTTTCTTTTTTAACATTTACTCCCTTGAAATTTCTACAGACATGTCATTGCCTGTGGAAGCCTCGTTGGCTAGAAGGACTACAATAGTAATACAATAAAAAAGTAGGCCAGACGCAGTGGCTCACGCCTGTAATCCCAGCACTTTGGGAGGCTGAGGCGGGCAGATCATGAGGCCAGGAGATCGAGACCATCCTGGCTAACACAGTGAAACCCTGTCTCTACTAAAAATATGAAAAATGAGCCGGGTGTGGTGGTGGGCGCCTGTATTCCCAGCTACTCGGCAGGCTGATGCAGGAGAATAGCTTGAATCCGAGAGGTGGAGGTTGCAGTGAGCTGAGATCTCACCAGTGCACTCCAACCTGGGCGACAGAGCAAGACTCTGTCTCAAAAAAAAAAAAAAAAAAAGTAAATATAAGTACAGTGTTAACACGTTTTCTCTTAGCTCCCTTCTGTATGTGGTATTAAATTATGTCTCTACAGGGAAAATTTCGACTTATTTTGTAAATTTTGCTACTCTCCTCAAAAGCTCATGGCATATGCCCTTTAGATATTTTTGACCTTCCTTTGGGGGAAAGTTTTGTACCTGCCTGAAGCTTGAAGTATATGTCAACTCTCAGTGTCTTTCCTAAAGTTACTCCATGTATGCTTCATGGTTTGTAAAACAAGTGGTGGCCTTTTTGTTTAGTTATTTGTTTTAGTACATCTGATATTTTCCTCCATCTGCCACTGTCTTCGTTGTTTTGCCTATGTTTTAGAAAAAAGAGGAATAAAAGTGCCTTTCATCCCCACTCACCCCATCCCTCTTAAACCAGAAGTCCCAGCATCATGCTTTCATGGCATGTGGGTGCAGCTGTCCTAGTGGCTCTCTGACAGCCCGAACAGTCCTCATCGCTGCGACCATGGCCTCCCGTGTCACCCAGCACATGGAGGGGATCAGTGCCCTTGAGAATCACAAAAGAAATCAAAGAATAGATAAGGAATTAGAGATGTGTAACTCACTGATGTTTTTAACTTATCTTTTTTTTTTTGCCCATTGATATTTTGTAGTCACTATTTCCATCTTTCGTAATCATCCCTGTTATTGTGAGTCACTGTTCCCTTCATAGTTACTAGTCTGTTATTTTCCTAAACTTTTTAACGTTTCTTTCAAAGAAAGTGACATTTCTTTTTCTCTTTCCACCCCTCCTTTCTCTCCCTCCTCTCCCCTGTTTTAAGAAGAATCTAGGTCAGTATTCTCTAGAAATCATCATATGTTTTCTACTATTTCTGTCTTGCTCTGTCATTTGACGTTTTATATCTGTTTATGCAGTTTCCACCAGACTTTTCACTCTAATACACAGAAATTCATTTTGAGGCCAAAAAAAGCCTGATAAATTGTTCCTTCCCAAATCCCGTTAATTTTATTGCAAAGTCATATTTACAGAAGATATGAATGTGCCTCTCTACAAGTATTTGTGTTCATCTGTTCTCACACTGCTAATGAAGACATACCTGAAACTTGAGTAATTTATAAAGGAGTTTAAATTGACTCACAGTTTCACATGGCTATGGAGGCCTCACAATCATGAGGGAAGGCAAAGGAGGAGCAAAGTTATGTCTTACATGGTGGCAAGCAAGAGAGTGTGTTCAGGGGAACTCCCCTGTATAAAGCATCAGATCTTGTGAGACTTATTCACTATCATGAGAACAGCATGGGAAAAACTCCCCCATGATTCAATTACCTCCCACTGGGTCCGTCCCACGACACATAGAGATTACGGGAGCTACCATTCAAGATGAGATTTGCATGGGGACACAGCCAAACTATATCAGTATTTTAACACAACATTTTTTTTTTCACTAAAACCTTTAATTCTGTGATTTTTTCATCTTTCTCTCCCTAAACTTATTTCCTACCTTTCCTTTCCAAGGTGCTGTGTCTTTGCTGTGACTTCAGAGCTTCCCCTGTCCTTTACCTTTTTCCCTATTCCCCCAGCTGCTCAGAAGGGTCCAGAATCCTGCTGTAGTTTCATTCTTATGACTTATGACTTTCTTCCTTATTAAAATGCAAACTCTCCCTGAAGCAATGTCACAAGAAATCACTTGAAGAAGCATCATATTTACTTTTTCTGTGCCTCCAGGCCTGGAATGGAGGTGCCAACCTGGAGGGCTCATTACATCAGAAGGATGGAAGAGCATTAATGGCCAGGAACTGATGGAACCAGAATTATGCCTGTAGGAATCTGTAGCATAAAAATGCTTATCATGTGTGCAGATGATTAATGATAACATTTACAAGTAAATGTCTTCATCATTTTGGTGGACACAGTCAAAATCCTAAAGGGCAAAATTCTTAAGCACCCTCTCTGTGCCAGGGGAGCACCGGGCATCCTATAGCTGCAGGTGCAGAGCCTCAGCTTTGGGTCCTCCTGTGGTCCCCAGAGGCCTCCCCTGCACTACCACCCTGATAGCTGGGGCACTGCCAACCTTGCAGAGTGCTTCCCTGGCTACCATCTACTGACTTTCTTTGTCTACTGCCTTTCTACTTTTTGTCAGTCAGAAGTTGAAAGGGAAAGCAACATTATTTTTGCTTCATGGTACAGGCAAAATGGCATCGGGCATAAAAAGAGAGTAAAGAGTGAATGCATTACGTCTGTACAGCTGAATTTATCAACTTTGTATAAATTTTCCTGAAGAGATCTATTGGCCCCTGAGCTTTTCCTGATGCTCCCATTATCTCTCTCTTTCTCTCTCTCTCACCTCAGCTGAAACCATGGCAGCAAGAAAGACATGGGTGGGTTATCTGGGATTTGTATTTTCTGCATTAATGCTTCCTCCAGTAACGAGGTTAATTGAGAGTTGTCAGTAATTGCTTTATGTGAGCATGAAGCCCTAAATATGATTTTGTGACCCATGCACCTAATGCATCCACTTCAGGCTCTCTCTTCATCTCAAGGATACATAAAAATCATGAAACATTCCAATCAAAGATAATTGGAGGAAAGTTTTATTTCAGCATAACCTTGAAGAAATCAGGCAGGATTGCTTGAATGAACATGGCATGTATCATCCTGATTTGTGTAGATTCCCATAAATACAAAGCTGGCCTTGATTAGTAATGCTAATGGCCGGAAACCACCAGCACTCCCAAAGCCTTGCAACTAATTTTGCAAGGATAACCCATGGGAGGCTCTTCTTACCATGTGCAGTTTATTTCTGAACCCTGTCACCCTTTTAAAGAATCATTACAAATAATTCTATGACATTATGTGGTCTGGAAGCACTGAAGTTTATTAGGAGCAATCAGACCAAGAATGTCTTTTGTCTCCTGTGAGTTTGTTGACTTTTGTGTTGGCAGATACCATTATGGCTAAGAGACTAGGCTTAGACTTTTAACCACAAAAGTAGGGGGGCATGACAGAAGAGCAGAAACAGCAAGTAAATAAATAAATAAAATACATATCTATGAATTTAATGACTATGAAAGTGCCTCTCTCAGGAATCCTAAATGTGCCTCCAACTGCCTACCAAAGAAGCTCTTTAATGAAAAAGAACAATTATTTACACATTTTAAACTTGCTGTCTTTTTTTTATAGAGACAGGGTTTCACCCTGTTTCCCAGGCTAGAATGCAGTGCAATGATATTTCGTTGCAGCCTCAACCCCCTGGGCTTAAGGGATCCTCTCACCTCAGTCTCCCAAGTAGCTAGGACTATAGGCATGCACCACTATGCCCTGCTAAGTTAAAAGTTATTTTGGAGACAGGGGTCCCACTAAATTTCCCAGGCTGGTCTTGAACTCCTGGCCTCAGCTGATTCTCCTGCCTCAGTCTCCTGAGTAGCCAGATTACAGGGATAAGCCACCATACCCAACTAATTATCCATTTTTTATTCATTCTAAATTATGCATCCTATTCGTTTGTAGCTGCTCTGCTTGAATAATGCACGTAATCTAACCTCATAACCTCACCAGTACACGTTTGCCCTGGTGTTAGTCTGGTTGCTCTAGCCCCAGTGCTGGTCTGCCCCATCCCGGTATGAAGATGATAGCCCTTTCTGAGTGGGTCTGAGGAGACCTTGGAGATTTCGATCGGTTCTAACCTGGGATGGGTGTCCAGGTTATTAGGAGCAAACTGGCATGTGCCTGTATTAACTTTTCAGGAATTTGACCTTCCTGTCTGAGTTTTGACTGAAAGCTGTTTGTTAAGTAACCATTTCTAGTGTTATAATCATGTCTTGTAAAGACTTGGTGAAGATTTTATAGGTATCAACCTATTCCAAAATCCTTTAAAACTTGATTTTACTTGTAATAGGACTGTATGGTATCTGCTTCCTTAGGAAACATGGAAAATGGATTTAAAATCTCAAATGCAAACTCAAAGAAAAAGTATATTGCTATTGTTTTAGAAAAGTAATTCCCAAAAGTCTTCATTTGTTGACATACTAGCTAATTCTAAGCTATCTTTAAGAAAGGTTTTGAGATGCGTATAAATTTAGATTGTCATAAACCTACAACTTAAAAATTGTAGTTTCATTACTGATTTTTAAATGAAAGAGATTGGCTTAAATGGGAAACCAGAAAATTAATATTAATGACTAATATTAAGGTCTGTTAATATAACACATAAAGGAAGAGAATTTGATTCTATTTGAGATTATAAATAAAAGCAAATGCCTTTCCTTCTGTTTTGATATTAAGGGGGAAATTTAAAAAAATAAATTGTTTACCCTATTCTACAAATTCTGGATTCAACTTAAAAATACACTTAATATCTTCTGATCCTCTCTTTATTAAATTTTCACACAGATACCTAAAGTCAAGACTTTTCTATTTTCTTTAAGCCTTAACTGATGTTTTAAGTTTCTTTAAATGTCCTTTTCCTTTCTTTTCACTTCTGAAGTTAAAAATACATTGGCTAGATCATGTTTTATGGTAAAACCCAGTACACTGCAGGTGGAGTTAATCAAATGCTTGCCACCTGCACTGAAATAAGGAATGTGAACTGAGTTACCTAAGAAGGAAGGTTCATAGATGAGAATTCATTCAAGATCAGTAAGGAAAATGAGCCATGTTTTCCCAATACCGGGAGAAAGGCTCAGAAAACTGTAATTGCCAAAACTACGTAAGTGATCTTACAATTATTTTTTAATAACTTTTCAAAAGATCAAGGACATTGTATGTTTAGATATATGTAACTGATAAGAAACCAGGTTGCTTCTCAATCATCTCATGTATTCTTTTCTCCTCAATTGAGAACCAAAGATTTTCTGCTTAGGTGACCTATTTAATTTGCACACGTTTATGCTAGCTCAGAGTGGTCAGCTTTTTTGATGCTTCCAAGACAAATTTCTTAAACATAATAGTCACACTGTAACAAAATTTCACATAGATGCCCACTTTAAAATATATAACAGGGAAAACCGCACGTTTATATCTAGAACGTTCAAAGGACAGAAGTGCTCGTCAAATCAGTAATTATTTGTGGACCCATGGAGCCTACTGTGTAGCAAGTACTGAGTGCTAAGAGTCAGGATAGTGTTGGCTGAAAATCAGTCTGTCTTTCAAAGGTTTCACAGTCTAGGGAGGGCGGCTTTATAAGCTATATCAACAAGTAAATTAAAATAGGGTGTGATGAGTATAATAATACATGTGTTTAAGGTGCAGAGGAGTATCCGCAAAGCAAGAGGGGTTAATTTAAGTAGGTGGGAGGTCCTGAAAGACTTCTCAGAAATAATGACATCTAAGCTCTATTTGAAGAATGACTACGAACTTACTGGATGTATAAGATAATGATGCATTCAGTTGCGAGTAACAGAATACCCTCAGAAATCCGCCTGGCTCACTCTTTCACTTCATTCAAGTCTGCTCAAATAAGCTCAGCAAAGCTTCTATGAATGATCTATATGAATTAGCCTCTCATTTTTCTCTGTTCCTTTACCTTGCTTTATTTTATCCATGATGATTACCACTACCTGGCATATTATGTTTATTCTTTTATTTGTGTAGTGTCTGTCTTCTCTGACTTGGTTCATACTCTGTGAGACCAGGGAAGTTGTGTGTTTCATTTACTGCTTTATCCCAAGCATTAGGAGCAGTGTCTAAATAATTCAATATTAGTTGAGTGTAATCCAGCCAACTGTGGTTTAAATAATAAAGATATTTAATATCTCACAAGACATGAAACTTTTTGACAGGCAGTTTCAGGGTGGTATTGCTCAGTGTTTTCATATATTGTACTTTTTATTGAGACATGGTCTCACTGTGTTGCCTGGTCTGGAGTGCAGTGGCATGATCTCGGCTCACTGCAGCCTCCACCTCTCAGGCTCAAGCGATCCTCCCACCTCAGCCTCCCGAGTAGCTGGGACCACAGGTGTGTGCCACCATGCCCTGCTAATTTTTGTATTTTTTGTAGAGACAGGGTTTCGCCATGTTGCCCAGGCTGGTCTCAAACTCCTGAGCTCAAGCAATCCACCACCTTGGCATCCCAAAGTGCTGGGATTATAGGCACGAACCACCATGTCCAGGCAGTATTTTCATTTGAGACTTGTACATTTTATATTTTCCACACATTTATCTTTAGAATGTTACCTTTTTGTCCTTGGACTTGCCACCTAAATCCTCGAGAGGGTTAATAAAGCACCAAGCATCACATCCTTCACAACCATGTTCAAGGACAGAAAAGGAAGAAACTCTAGGGAGCCCTCCCCAAGTATCTGTTTCTTCCTCAGGCGAATAGATTATTCCCAGAAGCTCCACCCGCAGATTTCACCATAGGTCCCATTGGTCAGAACCATCACAGAGCTACAACCAGCAGTGTGGGCCTGGGAAAGCAAGAAGCAGCAGAAGGAAATGAAGTTACCATGAGGGCTTAAACTAATTATGGTTTATCCTTAGGGGCTGGGCATATTGCTACCCAAACAAAACCAGGAGTTTTAAAAAATGTAATAAGTAACAAATTTAGGGAATAACAATATGTAAAATAAGTAAAAACTAGTATGATTCTAGGTCATTTTTTATGTCAGTATGAAAAATATATACAGTAAAGCTGATAAGATTAATCATGGACATTTTCTGTTGTAGCCAAAAAGGTATATTTTTTCCCATTCATTCTCTACCAATAATCATTTTTAGTGTATTCTTACCAGTAGTATCATAAACAACAACTGAAATCTGATATTTGAAGAAGTCCTTCTCAAGGAAAGATTTCTTACACATTTGATGAAATAGTTTAATTTCTAAAGCTCCATATCAAATTC
>NW_012105709.1:1722616-1748568 GCF_000951045.1 Mandrillus leucophaeus | reverse complement strand
GAGGGCGGCTTTATAAGCTATATCAACAAGTAAATTAAAATAGGGTGTGATGAGTATAATAATACATGTGTTTAAGGTGCAGAGGAGTATCCGCAAAGCGAGAGGGGTTAATTTAAGTAGGTGGGAGGTCCTGAAAGACTTCTCAGAAATAATGACATCTAAGCTCTATTTGAAGAATGACTACGAACTTACTGGATGTATAAGATAATGATGCATTCAGTTGCGAGTAACAGAATACCCTCAGAAATCCGCCTGGCTCACTCTTTCACTTCATTCAAGTCTGCTCAAATAAGCTCAGCAAAGCTTCTATGAATGATCTATATGAATTAGCCTCTCATTTTTCTCTGTTCCTTTACCTTGCTTTATTTTATCCATGATGATTACCACTACCTGGCATATTATGTTTATTCTTTTATTTGTGTAGTGTCTGTCTTCTCTGACTTGGTTCATACTCTGTGAGACCAGGGAAGTTGTGTGTTTCATTTACTGCTTTATCCCAAGCATTAGGAGCAGTGTCTAAATAATTCAATATTAGTTGAGTGTAATCCAGCCAACTGTGGTTTAAATAATAAAGATATTTAATATCTCACAAGACATGAAACTTTTTGACAGGCAGTTTCAGGGTGGTATTGCTCAGTGTTTTCATATATTGTACTTTTTATTGAGACATGGTCTCACTGTGTTGCCTGGTCTGGAGTGCAGTGGCATGATCTCGGCTCACTGCAGCCTCCACCTCTCAGGCTCAAGCGATCCTCCCACCTCAGCCTCCCGAGTAGCTGGGACCACAGGTGTGTGCCACCATGCCCAGCTAATTTTTGTATTTTTTGTAGAGACAGGGTTTCGCCATGTTGCCCAGGCTGGTCTCAAACTCCTGAGCTCAAGCAATCCACCACCTTGGCATCCCAAAGTGCTGGGATTATAGGCACGAACCACCATGTCCAGGCAGTATTTTCATTTGAGACTTGTACATTTTATATTTTCCACACATTTATCTTTAGAATGTTACCTTTTTGTCCTTGGACTTGCCACCTAAATCCTCGAGAGGGTTAATAAAGCACCAAGCATCACATCCTTCACAACCATGTTCAAGGACAGAAAAGGAAGAAACTCTAGGGAGCCCTCCCCAAGTATCTGTTTCTTCCTCAGGCGAATAGATTATTCCCAGAAGCTCCACCCGCAGATTTCACCATAGGTCCCATTGGTCAGAACCATCACAGAGCTACAACCAGCAGTGTGGGCCTGGGAAAGCAAGAAGCAGCAGAAGGAAATGAAGTTACCATGAGGGCTTAAACTAATTATGGTTTATCCTTAGGGGCTGGGCATATTGCTACCCAAACAAAACCAGGAGTTTTAAAAAATGTAATAAGTAACAAATTTAGGGAATAACAATATGTAAAATAAGTAAAAACTAGTATGATTCTAGGTAATTTTTTATGTCAGTATGAAAAATATATACAGTAAAGCTGATAAGATTAATCATGGACATTTTCTGTTGTAGCCAAAAAGGTATATTTTTTCCCATTCATTCTCTACCAATAATCATTTTTAGTGTATTCTTACCAGTAGTATCATAAACAACAACTGAAATCTGATATTTGAAGAAGTCCTTCTCAAGGAAAGATTTCTTACACATTTGATGAAATAGTTTAATTTCTAAAGCTCCATATCAAATTCGTCAGAGGTGTCCCTTGCTTTAGACCACAAACTCAAGAGATTCAGACAACTGGGTTCAATAAGTAAGATTTTCCTTGACCACCCTTTCCCCTAGACATTATCATGTCCCACAGATCATTTCACAGAGTTCCTACTCTCTCTCTGGGGAAAAAAAAAATCACAGAAATATCTCACAAAATGAAGATATTTTCTTCCCATAATTATAGTCATAAGTAAAATATATATTTGAAATTTGAGATCAGGAAAAGGTAGAATTGATTTTCAGTAACACTAGACATATGTTTCCTGTCCTCAACAATGTGACCCACAAAACCAGGATCTTATATATGTCCTTGTTTTGGGGACCAGGGACAAGATGCAATATTCTTGATTTTAAAAGAAAAGAAAAAAAACATTCACACTTCTTCTTCCTTCCCTGAATATTTCACTCCATCCCTCTTTCCCTCTATCTCCCCAACACCCCCATCTCTCTCTCTCTCTGTCTCTCTCTCTCTGTCTCCCGCTCCCTCACCCTATCTCTCTTTCTCTTTCTACCTTTCTCCTTTCACCTCATCCCTCCACCCTAACCATTGCTTTCTGTGTAGAAAAGGAAACAATAATTTATTTGCTCTGTGGGTGTTCCTGAAATTACTATTGTCCCCGTGGGTGTTTTGAGGTAACTCTTAACTCCTTTAGCTGGACCAAAATGTACTGTTACATCAGCCGATAAAAAAGTAATTTCCCTTCAAGGAAGGAGCTAGTGGACCTTCCACCTACACAAAATTTACTAACTTAATTGTGCCCATGTGATTACCATTCTAATGATTTGCTTATTTTACCACAAATAGCCAGTCCAGGATAGGACTTTCATTCATTGTACCTTTTTCTATCCCTCTTACGGAACAAAAGTGAAGGCATAATTCTGACTATTGGGAAGGTGATGCAGAAACTCAGGTGGGAAAGTGGGAAGATGAGGAGAGGGCAGGTGGTGAGGAGAGTGTAGCCCTGCCAGCCAGCTCACAGTCTCCTAAGCACCTCTGAAGAGCACATTTTCCAGAAGTTTCCCACCAGAGAATGTCCCTTTAGGTTCGGTCTGTACATAAGTAGGCTACGTCGGTACTTGATTTACCCATAGCAACAAATGTATACTGGGAATTTGGGCTGTGTTGGTGGAGTTGTTGCCACATGAGGAAACTGAAGAAAGCTATGCCACAGAGGGAGTGGAAGGAGCCCTTAAGTCTTGTCTGCTTTTGCGCTTTTCTGGGTTCTCTGCTACTTTGTTCATTTTTGACCAGAAAAGATTGGAGAGGAATGTGAAATAAGAAAAAATCCTAGACACAAAGGAGTGGCAGGCCCAAGTTCACAGGCATGACGAGAGAGGAATTTTATCACCTTGCCACTTGATCCTGAGGACATCTCCCCTCCCCTTTGTTTCACTTAAAAATCAACTATGAAATAAGAAGACTGCATTCATGCATGCATACATAACTCAAAAGAAGGAAGACTCCGCACTCCCTTGGCCAGAGGGTACTGTGAGCATGCCCTGGCCCAGTGGGTGGCTGTTACGCTAGACAATAAAATTAGCACCGAGTCACCAAAGGAAAATGGCCGCCAGATTCATTAATAAAGCAACGTTTTGGTCTGAACATTCAGAAATGCTACCTGAACCCACCCCATTAGCTCAGAGTTCTGAAGAATACACCACATACGGAGGCCTCTGCTGTCACCTGTTTTAGTTCCTGCCTGTGAGCGAACAGTTCCACTTGTACTTTCTGAGTCTTCTCACTATAGCCCTTCCCAAGGAGGCAAAACCTGCAAACAACCCAAGAGCCTGAACAATGGAATGAGAACTGACTCTCACTACATGCTTGCTGTGGGCCAGGCACTGTGCTAAGGGCTATACTGGAACAATTTATTTAATCCTCACATCCCCAGAAGGTAGGAATTTCCATCATTCTCACTTCACAGAAGACTCTTCTGTTTTGCAGTTTTACAGATGGGGTTCCCATTTTATAGCTTGCCTGCTTGAGGTCACACAGCAAGTAAATGATGCCAGTAAATCAACCAGGCTTTGAACCCTAACACTCCAACTAATGGAGTGCTTGCTCTTAGCAACCAGTTATGTGCTGTATAATGACGTTTTCATCAATGACAGATGACATATACAGCAGTGGTCCCATAAGACTATAAACCTGTATTATGGACTGGACGTGGTAGCTCACACCTGTAATCTGTGAGAGGCCAAGGCAGGCAGATCACTGGAGCCCAGGAGTTTGAGACCAGCCTGGGGAATATAGTGAGATCCCATCTCAAAAAAAAAAAAAAAAAAAAAAAAAAATTAACTAGGTATGGTGGCATAAACCTGTATTCCCAGCTACTCGGGAGGCTGAGCTGGGAGGATCCCTTGAGCCTGGGAGATGGAGGTTTTAGTGAGCTGAGATTGTGCCACTGTACTCCAGCCTGGGCGATGGAGTGAGACCTTGTCTCAAAAACAAAACGAAAAGCAAAACAACTGTATTAGGGGCCAGATGTGGTGGCTCATACTTATAATCTCAGTGCTTTGGGAGGCTGAGATGGGAGTGTTGCTTGAAGCCAGGAGTTCAAGACCAGCCTGGGGAACAGCCAGACCCTGTTCCTACAAAACATTTAAAAAGTAACCTGCTTGGTAGCATGCTCTTGTAGTCCCAGCTACATGGGAGACTACAGTAAGATCGATTGCTTGAGCCTAAATGTTCGAGCTGCAGTGAGCTGTGATCACTTCACTGCACTCCAGCCTGGGCAACAAGAGCACGACTATGTCTCCAAAAAACAAAAAAAGAGAGAGAAAAGAAAAAACCACCAACAACATGCCTTTACTATGTTTAGGTGTGTTTAAACACACAAATACTTAATATCGTGTTGCAGTTTCCTGTGGTATTCAGTAGTCTGTAGCTTAGGAGCAATAGGCTATACCATCTATAGAGCCTAGGTATGCAGTAGGCTATACCACCTAGGTTTGTGTAAGTACAGTCTATGATGTTTACAGGATGGTAAATAGCCTAATGACATGTTTCTTAGAACATGTCTCTGTCATTGAGTGATGTGTGATTGTACTCTAAACTTTTTGACAAACCTAACCTAATTTTGCTTTTCATTATTTGCCTGATAGACATCTTTAGCTATGTACATAAGGCCTGAGCTGACCAAAATTTCTAACTTTGCAGAATGTATCAGAATGAGAATAGGAGTTGTGTAGAATCTGGATCGAAAATAACTGTTTTATCTTTTTCCTTGAGGTGGCTTAACAGACTGTGTTCATTTGTGCTTCTGTTGTCTCCTTTTGATACACTGTTTCACACTGTAGAGCCAATGGTTTTATACAGTTTTACAGGACAGCTTGCGAAGTGCACGTTTTGACAAGAAAAGAAAACCTTCCCTCTTTGTCTTCTCATTTCAAATATTGCATGCAGATTTTAGCTACCATATGTTTACCCAACGTGCTTGTTTTTAATATGTGAAAATAAGGTTATATCAGTAGAATTGGCTACCTTTAAAAAAATTGGTTGCAAAATGTATCCAGTATATCATCTGTGAATCATCGCTGGGCTTCCAAGAAGGCATAGTTTGTAGCTACACAATTGCAAAAAAACTGTTTTTGGCAAGAAGTGATCCAATGCATTCCACAGCAGCATCCTAAAAACTGAATGACACCTACACCGTGAAACATTTTAAAAGAATTACCAAAACTCTGCTTTATCAAGGATTTTCAGTCAAATCTGCTTTTCTTTTTAAATTTATAATTGATTCCTCCACCCATTTTAAACAAGGATTTGAGGTGGTGTAAGTCAAATCTGTCACTCAGGCAAACACTAGCATCCTGAGCCCTGTTGTTCATCAAAGGCCTTCTGTAATTAATCTTGACTGTTTGGGTAAGTGCCTTCTATATTATGGTGTTAAGAAAGGCAGAGCAACTTTCTTATGCCTTTTATCTTAAAAAGGGATGGAAGTAAGGAAAATGGAAAGAAGCCTTCAATAGACGTTCTGGCAAGTTCTGTTATCGTATATTGAGTGCTAAGTGCCAGTCACTAAGCTAACCACTATCGTATGATTTCACTGACTCTAGAAGAGGATCTTACCTAATAAATAAGAGACACTGAGCAACAGGAAGCCACTCGTCCCTACAGATTGTGATGTCCGGAAGAAGACTGGGGCCCATTAGGGTGGGAAAACTGCTGCCATCCTGGCTGTAGCAGCTGGTTCTTTCTCTGCCTCTGTCCTATCGAAAGAAAATGCCTGCTCTATGAGATCTGATCAGTGATGTTTGATGAATGACATTTGTGCTTGAAGCGTCTCAAGCAAAAAGGGTATTAAGAGAGGAGAAAGAAAGAAAAGCTCATGGGCGAGAAAATCACCCTCATGAAGTAGATTTACGTTGGATCCCCAGGTTCCTCTTCACAGATCAGTGTCAAAGCAGATGTTTCTCCCCAATCTTGGCACCTTCCTCAACTGCTGATACTCAAAGTTAATTAGTTGAGTATAACTGTATCTCTTAATTGATGAAAAGTGTTTTTCAACAACAAAAATATCTATCATTGGTCCATGATTCTAGATGGGGCTTAAGCAGGTAGACCAAATGCCAAGAAAGAAAGCTCTGAAGTGCTCTCAAGCAGAAAGATTGCAGACTCGTGGACAGTGTATATCCATCTTTGAGTCATATTGATTCCAAAGATGACCATTTGTTTGCTGACTCCTCCCACTTTATTTATACAGCATAGATCATCATAGAAAAATTTTAAAAGCAAAATGCAAAAGTTTACACCAATTTCCACAATAAGCACTTATTACCCTTATAATAAGAAAGTCCCACAGGAAGGTATTAGAAAAGTCCTCCTACAACTACTCACTTTTGGAAAATAATTCACTATTGTGTTTATAAGTGTGCTCGCATTTAAAGATGTTCATGTTCTAAATGTAAATGGCAAATGGTTCATAGAGAAAAACAAAAAATATTGATGTGTTATTGATACGATACCAATAAACAAATATGCCAGCCTCTCCAAAAGTTCTTTTCCCATTGCAAATTATGTGTATAACTTGCTATGTATTTTCCTAGTTTTTAATGTACATAATCTAAAATAAACAAAACAGAAAACCATAGCCTTCCTCCTCTCCTAGCCCCATAGCAATTCCAGAGCAGTGATATAGTCATTTGTGGGTGTCCTAGTGTGCTTGGAAGTCCCGAAATGTTCTTGTAGCCCAGAACACTCTGTTTTGTTAGTCTGTTTTGAGATAATCCTTCTCTCAGTCAATGAACTTATGCTGAGTAAATGATTATAGGCTAAAGATTAAATCAGAAACATAAGTAATTTATGTTGTGAAAAACTTATCAGGTGGACTAAAAAATTGTCAGATTGCCCAAACTCTCCCTAGAGGCAATAACTTCGAAGAAGCCAAAAGGGACGCCGAATTCTGGTTGAACTTGAATTGGATGATAATAGTGACAGGTAGTCAAATTACTATAATCTGATGAATTCATTTGTACAGTGGGGATTGACTGGCCTGGTAGAACAGAATGCTTCCTCGGGTGGCCAGGGAACCCTGTCCTGTCTACAAAACTGGCGATGCATTTTTGCTCTTTAATGCCCATACACCTACTCACTATTATGATCATTTTTCTCCTGTTAGTGTATCTTTCTTGGGTACGCTGTATTTCATTTTATTAGCCTTCACTTTCCACTGTTACAGTAGTATTCTGGTCAATAGTATTCTGTTACTCTGCTACTACACCCAAGGCATCAAATATAGGCATTGACACATAGTCATCTAACATAGGATGCTTCTAAAAAAAAGCATGATTGGTTTGTTAATTAACTTGTACTAGATTGGATTAAATTAGGTGTTTCTTACTTTTATCCTCAGGTAACTGAGATGTGTTTAGCTGGATGTCTCTCCTGTGTACTTACAGCTACCCTTTGGATACTTACATTAATGTAATTTTATCAAATATCTATAGTCCCCTTTTATTTAAAAAATGAGACAGAAAGACAGCAAGAGTTTGATTATTCAGTGATTTTATGGTGGAGAAAAGGCCCAAATAGATTTTTTTTTTCCAAAAGAAACGTAAATCAATCCTAATTGATAGTGGTTCCCTAGCATATTAAAAATAGTCTTATGTGAGGTTTATGGATATCTGTTTAATTATTTCATTTATTGTCACTTGACAGAGAGTGAAAGAAGCCTTGCTTTATTTATTTGGAGTGGAGTTCCATTCTAAATGGATCTAACTCTGAGCCCATAACAGGAGGATTAGTTATTAGAGTGGTAAAATGTTCAACTTACGGGATAATCTCACCTGTGTGAGGCGTAAGACAACCAGATGTACAAAAGTTTCCTCCCTCCAGGCCTTATTTTCGCCACGCCCTACCCTATCACAATGCACACCACCTTGCTAACCAGACCCCTCAGACATCACTCTTCACAAAATAAGACTGCCACCACTAGAAGCCAAGCCCAGGCAATTTGGATTCTGTAGGTGGGAAAAAAATCAACCCTAATAGCCATCATTCTCATGTTTTGGTCAGTGGTAAAACTGACCAGATAGAGATGCCTGAGGCTGTGAGAAGAGACAGAACTGGAGGAGTATGGCAAGATTGGTGCGGTTTCAGCCTCAAGTCACAGGGATGACACAGGGTACAACCTCAAAGACCCCATCTGCAAATCCAGAGAGACAGCTAGTCACAGGGATCCATCCATGCAAGCTGGCATTCTGGGGAAAGATTCTACCTCAAAGATAAAATGAGAATATGATGGGAGCCTATTAACTAAAATTTGAGTAGGGAATGAAATGTGCAAGGTACAAGGCAAGACCCAGGTATCAGTTAGGACCAGCAAGTATTCTAAGTCACTATTGCTTCTCTTTCTTATGGATATGAATTTCATAGAGGGAAGAGGTACCTGGTCAAATAATCCTGGTTGAAATGCTTTTTTTTTTTTTTTTTTTGTTCTGTTCTGTCACCCAGGCTGGAGTGCAGTGGTGCGATCTCGGCTCACTGCAAGCCCCGCCTCCAAGGTTCAAGTGATTCTCCTGCCTCAGCCTCCCGAGTAGCTGGGACTACAGGTGCCCTATGCCTGGCTAATTTTTTGTATTTTAGTACAGATGGGGTTTCACCATATTGGCCAGGCTGATTTCGAACTCCTTGCCTCGTGATCCACCTGCCTCGGCCTCCCAAAGTGCTGGGATTACAGGTGTGAGCCACTGTGCCCAGCAGAGATTTTATTAATGCATTTATTACTATAACAGACAAGAATGCTGCTACCCTGTGGCCTTGTGAGGCATGTTCAATCCAGAGGACCAGCTTGATGATTTTTCACCATTCATGACCATTTTCCTTTCCGTTTAGTTTTTTTCTAGAATGATTAACCAGATTTACTAGCCAAAAGTTGAGTTCCGACTATATGCAGGTTCCTCTAGGGGACCCAGAACTAGCTATGAAATAATAGTCTTTGGCATTTAATTTATTTATTCGGCTAATTATTAATAGATTCAAAAGTATCTAATATGTACAGAAAGTGTTTAGAGAGATTCAAAGTGGCCAGGTGTGGTGGGTCATGCCTATAATCCCGGCACTTTGGGAGGCCAAGGCTGAAGGATCACCTGAAACCAGGAGTTCGAGACCAGACTGGAAATGAAGTGAAACTCTGTCTCTACTCCCCCTGCAAAAAAATTTGAAAGCATAGGGGTCTCACTGCCTGACCTCACATTCCGGTTTGGACATTATTAACTTTTTGACTCTGGGAAAGTTACTAAAATTAAAATTTTCTAAAGATATGTTTTTTTCATCTGTAAGAGTAGGTAAAATAATAGTAGCTACCTTAAAGTAGTTATGATTCTTAAAGAACATGTTGCTTTTGAAATCTCTGGCCCTTAGATTGTTAAGACTACACAAAGGCAAGCCAGCCTTAATAAAGCACTGAGAAAGATCGCATGTGTATAATATTCTCAAAGTGACGAAACTGTAGTGATGAAGAACAAATCAACAGTTGCCAGGGGCTAGTTAAGGTTGTGGGGAGGGTGTGAGTATCAAGAGTTAGTACCAGGCCTGCTGGGGCGATAGAGTGAGACTCTGTGTAAAAAGAAAGAAAGGAAAAAAAAAAAAAAGAGTTAGTACCAGGGAGTTTCTTTGTGATAACAGAATGCTTCTGTATCCTGAGCAGGGCACTTGTGATACAAATCTGTATGTGTGATACCACTCCCACCTCCACCAAAAATGAGTGCATGTCAAAGCTGGTGAAACCTGAATTTGGTCTGTAGGTTATAGTATCGGATCAATGTTAATCTTCTGGTTTTGAGGATGTACCATGGCTATGTAAGATGATATCACTGGGGAAAGCTGGGGGAAGGATACACGGGAACACTGTGTTGTCTTTCAATTTATGAGTCTTAGATTATTTCAAAATAGAGGGGTTTTTGTTTTGTTTTGTTTTTGAGACAGTGTCTCTCTCTGTAGCCCAAGCTACAGTGCAGTGGTGTGATCTTGGTGCACTGCAGCCTCCACCTCTCAGGTAAGCAATTCTCCTGCCTCAGCCTCCTGAATTGCTGAGATTACAGGCATACACCACTACATCTGGCAGTTTTTTTTTTTTTTTTTTTTTTTTTTTTTTTTTTGGTAGTGACATGGTTTTGCCATGTTGGCCAGGCTGGTCTCGAACTTCTGTCCTCAAATGATCCACCTGCCTCAGCCTCCCAAAGTGCTGGGATTATAGGCGGGAGCCACTCAAAATAGTTTCAAAATATAAGGCAGGAAAAGAGATGGGACAGTGTAACAGAGAAGAGATAGACTTTGTCTCTGCCCTTATGGAGTTTACATTCTACTGGGAAGAGAAACCAGTAATTACACAGTCAGTTATTTCTTTCTTTTTTTTTTTTTTTTCGAGACAGAGTCTCACTCTGTTGCCCAGGCTGGAGTGTAGTAACGTGATCTCAGCTCGCTGCAAGCTCTGTCTCCCGAGTTCACGCCATTCTCCTGCCTCAGCCTCCTGAGTAGCTGGGACTGCAGGCTCCCACCACCACGCCCGGCTAATTTTTTGTATTTCTAGTAGAGACAGAGTTTCACTGTGTTAGCCAGGATGGTCTCGATCTCCTGACCTCATGATCTGCCTGCCTTGGCCTCCCAAAGTGTTGGGATTACAGGCGTGAACAACCGCTCCTAGTGTACAGTCAGTTATTTCATGGTAACTGTGCTTATGTTACGAAGGAAAAATGTAACGAGCTATGAGAGCATGTGCGAAGACCAGGGGCCGGAAGCTAGGACAGCTCAGGAGAGGCTTCTTGTTGGGGGGGTGATATCTAAGCTCCCATTCCTATGGTAGGGTGAGCTGGGTGGGATGGTGGGAGGCATTCTAGGGAAAGGGGACCTGGAGGGTGAAAGAGCCCTCAGCAGCTTAGAGGAACTGGCAGCTGTGCAGGAGTCAGAGTTAAGTAGGCCAGTGTTACAAGCACAGTGTTGTGGGGGTCAAGGAAAGAAGCAATTATGTTTGACAAGAAACTGGGGGAAGAAAACAAGTGCACCACGATAGCAGTAATGGATAAAGCTTAGATTTTGAAATGGGTTGTTTTTTAATGAATTTAAAGCTGCAGTTATAAAACCCACAAAGGAATGTATACTTAGAGTGTGTGATGAGTTTGGGAAGCCACACATGGTCTGGTGAAGAGGGTCCCTGGAAGAAGCTGGAAAGGGACTGGGAAGAGCATCTGGGGCTTGACCACAAAGGAAGTTTGATTTTTTGTCCTGCAGGCATGGAGGAGCCGTTGGGACTTTTGAACTGGCAAGTTCTTCAAAGCTTACTCAGACACCAAGATAAAGCATAGATGGAGTTAAAGAGAACTGAAGCCGGTGAGCCTGGCCAAGAGGCTACTGCAGGAGTCCAGGATAGGGACATTAGAGCCTGAAGCTGGGGTGAAGGCAGTGGTACTGGGACAGGGAGTGACAAAGGAGTCTCATGTCAGCAAGCCGAGCCAACAATGGGGGCCTCAGATCCTGGAGCATCTCTCCTAGTATGTAGGTTGGTGCAAACGTAATTTTGCTTTTTGCAAATTATCCCTCTGAGGTCCAATGTAGGTACATAAAAACATACATGTAACACATCTACTGTGGCCTTGTTAGAAACTGGGAAATTGGAAAGAATGCATATATCCATTAGTGAGTACTTGAGTAAACTATGGTACATCATCCTACAGTGGGGTTCTATGGAGCACTTAAGAACCATGGAGTATCTTCTTAAAATATTAAGTCAGAAGAATTGCAGAAGACTAGGTATAGTATGACCTAATTTCATAGAATAATGTGTAGAGTGCATTTTACATATGTAGAAAAAGATCTTGAAAGATATACCTCTCCCTTTGGCAATAAAGATCTTTGCAGGTGAAGATTGTAAAGAATGTTTACTTTTTATACATTTCCTTATAGTGATTTATTTATTACAAATATGTTCGTGCTTCAACGTATCTGTCTGTTGCACTTCTACATGAACGGTGTTGTCTTAGATTGGACTCCTGTGACCAGGCTCTGAGATGCAGAAGGAGGCAGCCTTTGGGAGGTGCCCCTGTTAGGAAGTAAGGAAGACAGCATTGGGCAGAGAGGGAAGCTCACCCATATTGTAGTTGTAACTGAGACACAGTAGGAGCTCTTGAGCTGGGATGGCCCTTCACAGTCATCCTAAATTTGGGTAGTGTCTTTGTATCCTTGCATTAGCCAGTCATTGGGTTTGTACTGCCTTGAGGAGGGAGCATGACCTTGGGCTGTTCCATTCCCTGTAGCTGAGGGCAACTCCCGTTGAAGGATACAGCTGAGAACGGCCAGCAACTGATAGTCCTAAGCACTGGCCAATGGATGCCCTGACTCTGAAGAGGGGATCTGGGAAAGCACTACAGTATCCATTACAATTATTTGGTGTAAGTTTAAAATTTATTTTCAGACCTTGCAGACCTTGCTTAATTATCTTAGCTTCGCTTTCACTAATACAAAGATAAAAGAGGAAAAAATGATTCTCTCAATGTGAAAAAAATTAAATGAAATTAAAAAACCTTTTTGATTAAAAAAGTCTGGGCAATTAGGAGTAAAAAGCAATTTATTTGACTTGGTAGAGAGTACTTTCTCCAGGCTCCCCTTTCTCTGAAGGTGTAGGCCCTCTGCGGGCCAGGCTCTTCTGGCTTGATTTCCTCCATCACCTTGTGTGGCCTCAGGCCTTGCCTTCCACCTCCTTGACCACAGTCCACAGAGTGCTCTGACTCTCATATTGGTATTTGCCTCCAGGCAGTCCCAGTTTCTGAGTTTGCTTCTGTTTTCATTTTTCCTCTCTTCTTTTTTTTTTTTTTTTTTTTTTGTGGCTCCTAGTGATTTCCCTTCCTTTCTTGTGTGCTCAGCAATACATTTAAAAGTATATTTGTTGTAATTTATTTAGCACCTAGTGTTTCACAGCGGGAAGGTTTTTCAGTGTATCTAGTCCACAGTTCTGCAGAAAGCTAAACCCCGACTGTCTTCACCAAAGGCAATTTTTCCTTTTACTGCCTCTAATGTGACTTTCAGTTTTATTTTTTATGTTTTATTTATTTCATAAGTTCATTCACCTTTATCCTCTTCTCCTCTTGCTCTATCTTCTCTCGAATCTCAGTTTTTCTTCTTTGACCTCTTTTCTTTAATGGAGAATTATTTGATCATGAATTATACCTATTGGGGCAAACTTTTCTGGTGTGTATCATTCCGCTGACTTCTTAAAATCATCTTCCTCTTTATGTTTTTTGTGGTATCTATGACTACATCCCATACTGTTTCGTTTCTTGTGATTATGCATTCTTAAATTGGTTTGTTCTTACCGAGCCAGCTATTTGTGAAAGGATAGAACTCGAGACAGGCTAGGGAAAGGAGCTAGGGCAGCTTGAATTTCCATCTATTTTCCACGACTGCCTTGTCCTGGAGAATGGCCTCTGTGTGAGCTCAACTCGTTTCTCTCTCCTCAGCTCATTTTTATCACAACTCTTTTGGATGGTGACATAAAGCTTTGTTTCCATCAGGTGAGCATGAGCCATATATTCAGGCTTGTTACCACCACTCTTTTCTTGTTGACCTTAGTGCACCCACATCCTGCTCTGGCAGAGATGACACACTAGCCCGTTTCCATGTTTAGCATCATCACCTCTGACCCCTAATGCCAAACAGGGATCAGAGCATTTCCCCAGTGCTTCCATGCATCGAGACCTCATGTTCCCAGCCAAGGGTCATTTAATGTCCTTCAGGGTTTGCCACCTGTAAAGACCGCTCTGTTCTGCTCGCTGAACCAGAGAGCTGCAGGATCTTGTTTCTTCCATCAGAGTCTCCCCATGTCCTCGTTTAATTTTCCTAACACTTGGCAGCCTTTTAAAGAGTGATGTTTGGATTATGGGTGTTTCCTACTGTTTCATCAGTTTTGCTTCTGTTTCTCATTCTACTAATTTTTGGTTGACTTAAGGAAAGAGAGCTTTCAGTCTTGCTCTTGATCTTGAAGTCCAGAGGATTATTATAGGATGATAAAAGACTTAAGCAGGTGAGGGAGGAGCTATCTCATAGATGATCTGAGAAGGGCTGGGCCATAAGAGTAGCCTGGAAGGAAGGAGATTTCTTCCTTACACACAGAAGGACAAAAATCCACAGGGAACATACAGGAGGAATTTTAGGTCAATAGGAAGAAAAGGAGTAAAAAGGTACTTGCTCCTGTGGGAGATGTGGAGTCTGGCAGGTACAAGGAACAGCAATAGACTTTATTCATTTATTCAGCAAATTTTTATCACATCCATGCTCTATGCCAGGCAGTGGGGAACCAGTAATGAACAGGACAAACCAATTCCTGTTCTCTGATACTTCACTTTCTCATAGAGGAGCCACAAAACAAGGAAGAACTGAGCAGCAGCAACAACAGCAAGAGCCTGTTGTCTGCCAGGTTCTATAATAGACAACAGAGCAGTGGAAGGTCTAGTGCAGGTGCTATTTAAGCTAGACCTGAAAGAACAGAGAATCCAGCCATGTGAAAGGAGGGGAAGAGCATTCCTGGCACAGAGTAGAAAATGCTGTGGCCCTGAATCGGGAAAGAGCTTAATAATTTTCAGGAACAAATTACCGGTTGGGCTTGAAGGAGCAAGACAGAACATGGCACAGGCCGAGATTGGAGAGAAAGGAAGGAACCAAATCATGTAGGCATTTGTAGGAGCTGGGTTTGTATTCTATCATTACTTCCTGAGTCAGTAGAGATAATGAAGAACAGAAATCTAGGCAAATATGGATAAATTGTAAATGTACCAAAATGATGAAGTTAAAACCCATGAAAAAAAGAGCATAACATCAACATGTGCTTTGGCAATTCTCCATATGGAGATTCGGGTTTTAAGATGATTTGGGAGGAATTCATAGCATAAATAATGAACATTACTCACAGACTTACATTCTAAGGAGAGGAATTCCATGTCAAGCTTTTAGGAATGAATCCTAGAAACTGATTGTCCTCTGAAACAAAGGAGACTGTGGCATTTTACAGAGCCCTAAGCTTCACTATACGTTTCTGAATTTGAGGGTATGGTTGAGGAAAATCAGCCAGAAGGAGAGGACTTGGACACCCAGGATTCCATAGATCTCGAAAGTAGGAAGGCAAGGGTCCTGCTGAAGGAAACATTCACTCTTTGCATGGGGGCCCTCAGAGACGAAGCCAGATAGCATGCACAACACCCAGCTTATTCTCATGCCCATGCTTTCTCTGTTTGCATAGAGAAATCACAATTGGAAACATTTCTAAAGATTACCCTTCTGCAACAGAAAGAATTGACTGGAAAGTAAGTCATGAAAAAGAAATCTGGAAGCAAGGTAATAGAGCCCCAAACAGAATTTAAACTTTTTCCTATGAGTATTTGGTAAAGTCTCAGTACTGACATATCAGAATATGTATAAGATTTTATCCAGTTGAAGCTGCAGACTTTAAGGATGTATCCATTTCCTCCCCTCTTCCCTCCTTCCTTCCCTCTGTCAACTGTGAATGTTTGAGATGATGCTATCCGGCCTTTATAGACCAATCTATAGATAAGTGACTCTTTAGCCTTCTTCATGGCAAATTTCTCTCCAACATCCTTTGCATTCTAATTGGTCTTACCCAATTCCAAAGAATTTCCCATTAATCAATAAAGCTTCTTCTTAGAAGTGGACTAAAGCTGAAGTTTCAGCTTCTATTAGACTCCATGTGAGAGACTCCTTTCAAAAGGAGGCAAATTGTGAATCCAATTTTCTTTTGGCATTAATTTCCTAGTAATTCTGGGGGTTCAAATGAGACATCAATGACTAGCTGTCACTCAAGTATTTTGTCTCAAAGCTTAAAGGACTGGAAAGTGACTGTGCTCCTTCCACTCTCAGTTCAAGTACAGTATTCTGTTCCTGGCAGCCAAGAAGCAGCAGGTGTAGGATGAGGAATAGCTGGCCATTGCTCCTGGCCAGAGAAGACACTTCTTCACAACAGTGGAAGGTTTCAGTATTGCTTAGCCTGTCCAAGAGAAACTATTTTTGTTCCATATCCATGCCCTGGTAGGAGAGTTCAAATTTATTTTGGGTTTGCTGATGGCTATACTATCAGGAGGATATCAGTGCAGGAAGCCAAGAAGCTACCATCTGTTCTGTGTTTATATCTAAAGAATTATTTAGAAGACTGATTACTCAGTTAGCTGGGCCTCCTGACCTTCTAGTATTACACTTAGAAAGGTAACTAACACTTTCTTGAAAGTCACTTCACTTTTAATAACCCGTATAATTCCCTCAGTATAAGGTAGGGATCAAAGTATTGACCAAAGCTTCACACTGAGTCTCATGTGTTGTGGATGCTGTGAATGATCACTCGTGGTGAACAGAAAGTGACTCCTAATAGTGGTATGTTAGTAAATATTTAACAGTGGGCTCTCTCTAGGGAAAAAATACCTGATTCATAGCATTTGTTAGTTTCCATGATGAAATATTAAGAACAATTTTATAAATTCAAAAACATAGATGAAATATAGCAATTCCACAAAAGACAATAGTGACCAAAATCAACTCAAGCAAAAGTAGGAAGCCCAAATGGCCCTATATTTATTAAATAAAATGAATTCACAAATCTACCCACCAGAAAAATTGCAAGTCCAGACGGCTTTACTAGGGAAGTATATCAATTGCATAAGGAATAAATTACACTAATCTTGTGCAAAACCCTTCAGAAAATAGAGGAGGAAACACTTCCCAACTCATCTTTTGATTCCAGAATTTATACTATTCCCAGAATTAGGTGAAGACATTATGAGAAAAGAAAATTACAGATCAGAGATCAGGATACTTCATGAATAGAGATGAAAAGAAAATTCTTTGCAGAGTATCAGCAGATTGAATCCAGTAAAAACATATATATATTTATATAAATTATAATATATGATGACCAGGAATATAAGGTTGGTTTGACTTTCAAAATCAATTGATATAATTCACCATATTAACAGAATAAAGAGGGAAAACTATATGATCATCTCAATATATGAAACAAAACCATCTGAAAAAAATTCAAAAATTAAGCACTTATTCATTGTGTATGTATATAATTCCCAAATAAAGTAAGAATAGAAGAGATTTTTCTCAACTTGATAAAAGACAACTAAGAGAAGCCTGCAGCTAATATCAAACTTAAGTGTGGAAAGACTGAACACTTTCCCTAAGATAGAGATGAAGGCAAGGATGCTCACTCTCCATCACTTCTATTCAACATATTGCTGCAGGTCACAGGCAGTGCAATAAAAAAAAAAAGAAGTAAAATGCATAAAATTATAAGGGAAAAACACTGTCTTTATTTGCAGATCATGTAAGTATAAAATGCAAAACTATTTCTAAAATAGCGACTAGAACTACTACATACATTTAGCAAAGGTATAAAATATAATGTCAATATTCAGAAATTGGTTCATTTTTATAAACTAACAAAAAAGAATCTAAAAAATATAATACTCTCCACAATAGCATCACAAAACATGAAATATTTATGGATAAGTTCAACAAAATACGTGCAGTATCTGTGCATTGAAAACCAAAAACTTTGCTGAGAGAAATTAAAGAAGACTCAAGTTAGGGGATACAAATGATCCTCATGGATTGGAAGATTCAATATTATTAAAATGTTAGCTCTCCCCAAACAGTCACCATGAGAATTCTAGCAGGATATTTGTATAAATTAACAGTCGGAGATTCTAACATTTGAATGGAAATGCAAAGGACTTAAAAGAGTCAAAACAATTTGGAAAGAAAGAACACAGTGGGAGCCTATGATAAGCAGAATTCCAACATGACGCCAAGATTCCATCCCCCGCTGCACCAGCGTGTACAATCCCCTTCCATAGAGTATCAGAGAGACCCGTGAATATGATGGGATGTCATTCCCTTGATTAGGTTATGTTATATGGCAAAGGTGAAGAGATTTGCATCAGTGGCTCCATCCAGGACTGAAGTGGCTTCATGCCTGTATTTAGACACCCAGACAAAATGCAAACCTTTGGTCCTCACCCTCCAGAAACAGATGTGCCTTTACCACCCTCAGATTAAGGCAAACACACATTTATTGCACAGTCTACCTTCGGGTTCAGACTGGAGGGGGAGATCCACAAATGCCCCAAGGCATACTCATGACTATGTGGGCAGGGAATTCCAGGCTCACAGTTACTCCAGGTGTGATCTCCAAGGGAAGAGGTGCATGCTCCGCATAGACAAGCCACTTGGCCACAGGATCTCTTCACTCCATGGGAAGGGAGGAGGCTCAAGGTGGCCAAAGTAGAGCCTCCCCAAGCAGAACATCTCAAACTTATATGTGCATAAGATCTTATTGAAATGCAGGATCAGAGCAGATCAGAGTGAGACCTGGGATCCTGTACATTTAAAAGCTTTCAGGTGACATGAGTGCTGCTGATCCGCTTTGAATAGCAAGGCTGGAATCATGGGGCGGGGTAGTACTGCTGTGATGTCTGGTGATGCATCCCTGGCATCAGAGCACATGATCAGCCCTACTTGGTTTGGTGTCACTTGTCACATCTATCCAGCAAAAGAAGTGAAAACAGGAATGACTATCTTTAATTAAGTGTTTACTGTCTGTCACTAATATCTTTAGGTGTGATATCTCATGTAATCCAAGTACCAGCTTAGAAATGCTAGCCAGTTGCTTAAAGATGTTCTTCTGTTCTCATAGCATCCCTTATTTTCAACCTTTTATCTGTCCCAGTTACCCAAGCCATTGTGCTACAAAATCCCTAGGATCCTCAAGTTTTCCTAAACCCTCTTTTTCCTAAATCCTCATTTTCACAGACCTCAAGACAGCCTGGGAAAACATTCTGGTTGGTTCTATTACAAAATCTTGTTATTAGATCTCTGTTGGGTCTTCCTGATTCATGACAGTCTTCCTTTTAAATATTCTATGGACTTCCTAGCACATTATCCATAGCAGTGCCCCAAATCCTTTGCACTCAGCTCTATTTCCAACTGTCAGCAAAAGTGCTTGCATTTCACTTTAAAGGGAAGGATGCTTCATCTGTATTTATAATCCTAATCCCTTTCTTTTCCTGGGCCTTGCTTATCAGTCATTCCGTTTCTATCTCCTTTTACTCTGACTTTTAGCCAATCAAAATACTGCCTGAATCTCCTATTTTGTAAGATCATACACCCCCTCCTGATCCCTGTTACATGTCTCAGATAGCCGGCCTCCTTTGCCTTCCCTCACTGCCCATTGCCATGAAACGGGAGTTGCCTTTTACTGCCTCTACCTGCCACCTACCACCACTTTAATTTCTTTCATTCTGGCCTTTTCTTCCACCAACCTACCAAAACCACCAATTTGAAGTGGCATTAAACTATTATTTTTATTAATAAAATATGGGAGCATGAATGAGATATAAAATGAAGTCAAAATTGTTTCTAATATTTATGCTATATTTTTCCATTTTGTAGCATTTTTTATTTTGAGACATCACTCTACAGAGACTTTTATCTCTTCCTGTGGGATGGTTCCCTTTCTGTGCTACATTTTTTGACATTTACAAAAACATACACTTCTTTTAAATTCAGTGCTGAAGGTTAAGACCTCGGACCATTCATTATTTTATCTGAACTACTTTTCTCACCATTAGTTGGAAGAAGGGTAAAATAATACATTGAGTATTCTACTCTCTTTTGATGATTATGTTGCTGTTGGGCCAAAACAAACCTTTGGAACCCAGATGAACTTCTAAGTTATTCCAAGAGCATTAGGAATCTTCCTTTACCCTCCATGGACCCAGCTTCTCAGTGCAGCTAAAGCCCTTGCTTAGTCTGTATAAATTAATACATTTGCTGGAAATGTGACTTGAGGAGATTTTATAGCAGTGGTTTCAATGCTGCTAGTGGTGAAGTGGAAATTTGAGAATGTGAAGATTAATTTAAACCACATGATGGGTTCAAGGAAAAGGGACATACCCGACAGTTTCCTGAATGTGTGCTAACCCTAGATAGTGGGTAATGGGATCCGAAAAACCACCAGTGAACTTTTAAACCCTCTTGAGAGGAATCAGATCAGTACAGTTAGCCCTGAAACGGAGCTGTTCATGAAAACAGGCCTCTTCTTTCTCCCTCAGAAACCAATCCCTTTGCCTGAAAGAACACAGTTGGGAGATCAGAGATAGAGGAGGCACCTTAACTTTTACTACTAATGGAATGAAGCTAGGCCTGTGTTTCCAATCATTAGCTGGTTTACCGATCTGTCTTTCATCATACATTCCAAATTCTGTTGGGTTCTTTAAACTATTGTTAACCAATAAATTGTATGTTGTGAATAGTCAATGAACTTGAAATAAAAGATTTCTTTTTCCTTCCAGTTTGTCGTAGCAGTGTTCTGGATCATTTATGCGTATGACAGAGAGATGATATACCCGAAGCTGCTGGATAATTTTATCCCAGGGTGGCTGAATCACGGAATGGTGAGTGGATTAAAACAAATGGCTTTCCTTTATTTTAAAAAAATCTATTAAATAGCTATTATCTGCTATTTAGACCTTCCATAGAATTTGCCTAAAAATCCATGAAATCTTGGAAGGTTATAATGGGAGATTACAATTAGAGAATACTGTAATATTTACTGAATATAAATAGAAACTTCTTCCCATGAAATTGAGTCATTATTCAAACTATGTAGTAGATGAATCCACAGATTATTAAGGTGGGTGTGTCAGTGGTGTTAAATAATATAACTAGCCAATTCTGGGATGAATTTAATTTCTGTGCCATTAGAAGGCTTGTCCTCAGAGCCCAGGGTTAGATTCCCACCTACACAGCCACCCGCTCTCCGCTCCACCTGCACCTCACATTGACAGGATTTTGTTGGAAGTAACTACTGCAGCTGGACAGTTTCCCTCAGATGGGCAGCAAGGCTGTTACTTTCTCTCGGAGATCTGTTGCAGGCATTTGGAGGTGTCTTTAGCAGTGGGATTGTTTGCCTCTTAGGGTTCTGCCCAAGTTAGGGTGTTTGCCTGTGGCTTTGAGGCCTTTTCCTTCTTCTCAGTCTAATTCTTTCTGATGCTTTAGCCATGATGTTCCCCTCACTAGTTTCAAATCCAGTGCTTTGGATGGTTTTCACATCATTTTACAACATTTGAGGATATATTTTCTGCAGTGAAATTTTGTGTCATCTTCCCTTTCAGCTTTTGGAATTGAGCACTACTTTGTTATTAACTAAGAAGCATGCATTTTGGTTACAGCAGTTTTAGAACATGTCCCAGGGTGTTCCTGGTGAAAAGGGCAGCCCATCACAAGAAATTATAGGGGAAGGAAAAGCTGGAAATCATGAGCCTTGAGTACAAAATAACAGTTTCCCTTCTGCCCCCAATTTTGATATATTTGAAGAAAAGTGGTGTGTCTAGCAAACGAACATCACTGTACTGAAGGGTTTTGATCAATCCTTCCTTAAGCCAATTCATCAAAAGTGGCATATCTCAGAGCATTAGATTTTTTTTTAGTTCAGTTAGAGCCACACTCTTGAAGGATTAGCATGGCACTTCTGGTCTATTTCCAAACACATCAGCTGGGTCTTGTCAGTTCAGTTTAGCCATCCATGGGGCCTGGCATGGTTACTATGGCCCTCTCCAACTTTTTCCTTTTCTTGAATGTGAAAAGCACGTCGTAACTCCATGCCTTTGCAATCTTCTGCCCCAAATGCCCTTCTCAGTCTTTCCTGACAAATTCCTGCTAGCTTAGTTTCTATCTTCTTTAAGAAGCCATTCCTAACTCCCCAAGCAAAGTTAGCTATTCCGTTACTTGTGCTTGCACAACACTTTCATATCTCTATTATGCATGTCTGTATCCCCACAGAAATATTAAGCTCCTAGTGCAAACCAGCCTTTGAATTCCTATTCCAAGCACTTTGCCCAGTTGTCTGGCATACAGTAGGATCAATACATGTTTATTAAATTGATGAATGAATTCACTATAGCTGATTTCCATAATTCTTTGTCAGTTACATAGCTACTGTTTATTTATTTATTTATTTATTTTTTATTTTTTTGAGAATATACTGTGTGCCAGGCACTCCACAGTGACTGTATCATTAAATTTTCACAATGGCACTGCAAATAAGGAATGATCTCAATTACAAATGAAGAAACTGAACCTCAGAAGCATTATATAATTTTCCCAAATGACATAGCTCAGGGTGGTAGAAGTGGGATCTGAATGCAGGCCTGTCTGGCCTCAAATGTGTGGCCACATTTTATCTGAACAAGCAAAACATTAATTGATTATTGATAAAAAGAGTAGCATTGTATAGCTTTTACAACAGTAAAGTTAACAAAATATAAGAGAAACATCTTCAGAGTGTTTTAAAGCTTACTTTCAAACTGTTTAGCATATTTTAGCTGTCTAAGATAAATCAGTCAATAATTAGGTGCGTATTTTTAAGAAAAAGACATTATGAAATTCCTTATCTCCAAGAGCTAAGTTGTAAATGGAGATAGGCTTTGTAAATCATCACTTCAAACGTTACACCAAAAAACATTGTCATGTGTTCAATCAGGAGCAGGCTGTGGCCAAAAGGCAGGCATATTCTTGTACAAATAGTATCTTTTGTGACATCTCCAAATATGAGGAGGAGTAATATCACCTAGATAACTAATTAGAGTGTCCAAATTGTGAGTATTAAAGGGAGACTCCTGAAGTTGCAGCCTCCAGTTGAATGTGAAATGATGTCAGTTACCTTGTTCTGACATTAGGAGAAATTTTGCTGACAACAAATAATTGCGTCATGTGCTATAGAATTAAAGTCTCGGCCACTTTGGCCTATTGTTAACAGGCCTGAACTGCACAATATTACCTTCATGCCAGAGAATGAATCACAGTCTTTGTGGATCCTGGTTCTAAATTTTTAATGTTTTGAACAAATGGTTTATTAAGCATGTATCCAGCCGTTAGAACTTTGACTTGCCTCTGTTAATTTTACCTTGATTCACTTTGATGTCTTAAAATTCTTACTCCTGGAGACAAATACTACTTAGAAACACCAGGAGGAATTGAATGACACAAATATTTAGGAAAGAGAAAAGATAAATTAGTTAATATGTCAAATCCTCTAAGATAATGTGAGCTCAATAGATTCTTTCACAATGAATTCTGTGCCCTAATAGTGATAAATGACCAGTTCTTTGTTTTTCCTCATGTTCCAATTGATAGTTCCAGAATTACTGAGGAGAAAGAAGTTGTGCATGGTGGCTCAGGCATATTTTGCAATATTAAACAATTTACATTACTTGAATTCTGTATCTGTGTAACTATAGATACAAAATTGATAAACCATGATGCTGATCCTTTAGCCTAGCAATTAAAATATGAACATTAAATGCTGGAATTATGAATAATTTTAATAAAATGTGTAATAAAATGACATTTCAAATAAATGAGCATTTTCTTCTTTGTTTAAATAATATTTTAAGTTGTAATAACTATTATAATTTGTATTTGCTTTTAATTCTAATTGGTTTTTAATATTAATTTTAAAATAATATTTTTAAATATATGGAAATAAGTCCATTCAAAATTTCTTACCAGTCTGGATAACTTGGTGAAACCCTGTCTCTTCAAAAAAAAAAATTAGCTGGATGTGGTGTTATGAACCTGTAGTCCTAGCTACTCAGGAGGCTGAGGTGGGGGGATTGCTTGAGCCATGATCATGCTACTGCACTCCAGACTGTTGGACAGGAGTGAGACCCTGTCTCAAGAACAAAAAAGTTCTCACATTTGTTTTAATGTATGTATTTTAATTGAAAATTCAAATTGTATACATTTTGATTATAATTTTATTTTCGATTCATCTTTTAGATTATTACTGTCAGTAGAGTGAAAATTTTGTGAAATTTTCCATTATAATAGCATATTTAATAATTTTGCTGAAATGAAGGCAAGGAAAATATAGTTTTAGAATATTTATATTCTTATTATATTAAATATTAAATATTTATATTTATAGCTTGTAAATATATATGTTTTACTGCTTATCCAATCACATATTTTCTATTTTGTTTTATAAAACTACATCTGATAATGTAGGAGGATAAAACATTTTATTTAGTACTTCATTAGCTTTATTTGTAGCTTTTTTCAAAAATGTATTTGCTTATTTTAATTTTCAATGGGTACCACATACATATGCTATAAAATTTAAATGTTTCCCTGCCTCCTTTGTATACCAGCTACATAATTCTGTTTTCCTTTACTTGTACCTTTTAAAGTTAATTTTAACATACATGTAATAATTTAACATAGTTACAGGGTACAGAGTGATATTTCAAAACATGTATATAATGTGTAATGACCAAATCAGGGTAATTAGCATGTATATTTTCTCAAACATTTATCATTTCTTTATGTTGAGAACATTCAAAATCGTCTAGCTTTTTGAAAATATACAATAAATTATTGTTAACTATATTCATTCTATATTGCTCTAGAACACTGGAATTTATTCCTCTTATCTAGCTATAATTGTGTGTCTCCTAACCAACCTCTTCATACTCTCCCCTCCTGGCTACCCTTCCCAACCTCTAATAACCACAATTCTACTCACTACTTCTATGAGCTCATCATTTTTAGTTCCATCTTGTTCCAGATCTTAGAGGAAAAGCTTTCAGCTTTTGTCTCTTTAGTATAATGTTAGCTGTGGGTTTGTCATATATGGCCTTTATTGTATTAAGGTATATTCCATCTATACCTAATTTGTTGAGAGTTGTTATTGTAAATGATATTTAATTTTATCAAATACACTTTTCTGTGTCTATTGAGATAATCATATGGGCTTTGTCCTTCATTTTGTTTATGAGAGGTATCAAATTTATTAATTTGTGTATGTTGAATCATCCTTTAATCTCTGGGATAAATATAAACTTTTGGATATGCTGTTGGATTTTAGTATTTTGTTGAGGATTTTTGCATATATGTTCATCAGAGATATTGGCCTATAGTTTAATTTTTTGGTTCTGTCCTTGTCTGATTTTGGCATCATGGTAATGCTGGCATCATAGAATGAGTTAGGAATAATTCCCTCTTCTTTAATTTTTTGGAATATTTTCAGAAGTATTTATGGTAGTTCTTCTTTATGAGTTTGGTACACTTTAGCAGTGAAGCCATTCTGCCCTGGGCTTTACATTGTTGGGAGACTTTTTATTACTTATTCAATCTCATTGCTTGTTCTTGGTCTATTCAGGTTTTCTGTTTCCTCCTGGCTCAATGTTGATAGGTTATATGTGTCCAGGAATTTATCCACTTCTTCTAGGTTTTTCAATTTGTTGGTACATAGTTGTTCATAATAATCTGTTATGATCCTTTGTATTTCTTGATCTGCGGTCAAATGCTCTACCCCTGAGCTGTACCCTCTCCTGATCCTTTGTAATTCTACGGTATCAGTTGTAATGTCTCCTTTTCTATTTCCGATTTTATTTATTTGAGTCTTCTCTCTTTTTTCTTAGTCTACCTAATGGTATGTCAATTTTGCTTATCTTTTCCAAAAACACAAGTATTTCTTTTGTTGGTCTTTTGAAATTTTTTTGTCTCTATTTCAATTCTGTTCTGGTATTTGTTATTTCTTTCCTTCTATTAATTGTAGGTTTTGTTTGTTCTTGCTTTTCTAGTTCCTTGAGGTGCATCTTTAGGTTGTTTATTTGCCATCTTTTCTTTTTAGTACTTCATTAGCTTTAATTGTAAATTTTCTTTGTTTCTTTGAAATCTGATTTCTCAGAAATC
>NW_012105709.1:1631850-1722566 GCF_000951045.1 Mandrillus leucophaeus | reverse complement strand
GCATATTTAATAATTTTGCTGAAATGAAGGCAAGGAAAATATAGTTTTAGAATATTTATATTCTTATTATATTAAATATTAAATATTTATATTTATAGCTTGTAAATATATATGTTTTACTGCTTATCCAATCACATATTTTCTATTTTGTTTTATAAAACTACATCTGATAATGTAGGAGGATAAAACATTTTATTTAGTACTTCATTAGCTTTATTTGTAGCTTTTTTCAAAAATGTATTTGCTTATTTTAATTTTCAATGGGTACCACATACATATGCTATAAAATTTAAATGTTTCCCTGCCTCCTTTGTATACCAGCTACATAATTCTGTTTTCCTTTACTTGTACCTTTTAAAGTTAATTTTAACATACATGTAATAATTTAACATAGTTACAGGGTACAGAGTGATATTTCAAAACATGTATATAATGTGTAATGACCAAATCAGGGTAATTAGCATGTATATTTTCTCAAACATTTATCATTTCTTTATGTTGAGAACATTCAAAATCGTCTAGCTTTTTGAAAATATACAATAAATTATTGTTAACTATATTCATTCTATATTGCTCTAGAACACTGGAATTTATTCCTCTTATCTAGCTATAATTGTGTGTCTCCTAACCAACCTCTTCATACTCTCCCCTCCTGGCTACCCTTCCCAACCTCTAATAACCACAATTCTACTCACTACTTCTATGAGCTCATCATTTTTAGTTCCATCTTGTTCCAGATCTTAGAGGAAAAGCTTTCAGCTTTTGTCTCTTTAGTATAATGTTAGCTGTGGGTTTGTCATATATGGCCTTTATTGTATTAAGGTATATTCCATCTATACCTAATTTGTTGAGAGTTGTTATTGTAAATGATATTTAATTTTATCAAATACACTTTTCTGTGTCTATTGAGATAATCATATGGGCTTTGTCCTTCATTTTGTTTATGAGAGGTATCAAATTTATTAATTTGTGTATGTTGAATCATCCTTTAATCTCTGGGATAAATATAAACTTTTGGATATGCTGTTGGATTTTAGTATTTTGTTGAGGATTTTTGCATATATGTTCATCAGAGATATTGGCCTATAGTTTAATTTTTTGGTTCTGTCCTTGTCTGATTTTGGCATCATGGTAATGCTGGCATCATAGAATGAGTTAGGAATAATTCCCTCTTCTTTAATTTTTTGGAATATTTTCAGAAGTATTTATGGTAGTTCTTCTTTATGAGTTTGGTACACTTTAGCAGTGAAGCCATTCTGCCCTGGGCTTTACATTGTTGGGAGACTTTTTATTACTTATTCAATCTCATTGCTTGTTCTTGGTCTATTCAGGTTTTCTGTTTCCTCCTGGCTCAATGTTGATAGGTTATATGTGTCCAGGAATTTATCCACTTCTTCTAGGTTTTTCAATTTGTTGGTACATAGTTGTTCATAATAATCTGTTATGATCCTTTGTATTTCTTGATCTGCGGTCAAATGCTCTACCCCTGAGCTGTACCCTCTCCTGATCCTTTGTAATTCTACGGTATCAGTTGTAATGTCTCCTTTTCTATTTCCGATTTTATTTATTTGAGTCTTCTCTCTTTTTTCTTAGTCTACCTAATGGTATGTCAATTTTGCTTATCTTTTCCAAAAACACAAGTATTTCTTTTGTTGGTCTTTTGAAATTTTTTTGTCTCTATTTCAATTCTGTTCTGGTATTTGTTATTTCTTTCCTTCTATTAATTGTAGGTTTTGTTTGTTCTCGCTTTTCTAGTTCCTTGAGGTGCATCTTTAGGTTGTTTATTTGCCATCTTTTCTTTTTAGTACTTCATTAGCTTTAATTGTAAATTTTCTTTGTTTCTTTGAAATCTGATTTCTCAGAAATCACCACTAAAGAATTTATTCATGTAACCAAATACCACCTGTTCCCCAAAAACCTATTGAAATAAAAAAAAATCCATTCAGATGAAAAAGGAAAAAAAAAGAAATAAAGAACAACAACAACAAAAAAAAGAATGAAGGAAGCCTGCAGGACATATGGGACAACATTAAGGAAACAAATATTCCCATTATAGAAATTTCAGATGAATAAGAGATGGGAAAAGGCATAGGAAACCTATTCAATGAAATAATAGCTGAAAACTTTCCAAGTGTTGGGAGAGATATGAACATCCAGATACAGAAAGCTGAAATATCAACAAGTAGATACAACCAAAAAAGCTTCTCTCTGAAGCAAATTATAGTCAAATTGTAGTCTTTTATCCCTCACCCACCTCCCACCCTTTCCCTTGAGTCCCCAAAGTCCATTGTATCATTCTTATGCCTTTGCATCCTCATAGTTTAGCTCCCGCTCATGATACCTCACTTAGAATGATAGTTTCTGATTCCATCCAGGTTGCTGCAAATGCCAGTACTTATTTTATTCCTTTTTATGGCTGAGTAGTATGCAATAGTGTGTGTGTGTGTGTGTATATATATATATCACACATATATATACACACACATATATATAATCACATTTTCTTTATCTACTCATTGATTGATGGGCATTTGGGCTGGTTCTATATTTTTGAAATTGCAAATTTTGCTGCTGTAAACATGCATGTGCAAGTGTCTTTTTCATATAATGACTTCTTTTCCTCTAAGTGGATACCCAGGAGTGGGATTTCTATATCAAATGGTAGATCTACTTTTAGTTACTTTAGGAAACCCCACACTGTTTTCCTTAGTGGTTGTACTAGTTTACATTACCACCAACAGTGTAAAAGTGTTCCCTTTTCACCACATCCCCGCCAACATCTGTTATTATTTGATTTTTCGATTATGGCCATCCTCACAGGAGTCAGATGGTTTTGATTTGCATTTCCCTGATCATTAGTAATGTTGAGCATTTTTTCATATGTTTGTTGGCCATTTGTATATCCTCCTTTGAGAATTGTCTATTCATATCCTTAGCCCACTTTTTGATGGGATTGTTTGATTTTTTTTTCTTGCTGATTTGTTTAAGATCCTTGTACATTCTGGATATTACTCCTTCGTCAGAAGTATAGATTGTGAAGACTTTCTCCCATTCTGTGTGTTGTCTGTTTACTCCACTGATTGTTTCTTTTGTTGTGCAGAAGCTTTTTAGTTTGATTAAGTCCCATCTATTTATCTTTGTTTTTGTTGCATTTGCTTTTGGGTTCTTGGTCATGAAGTCTTTGCCTAAGCCAATGTCTAGAAGAGTTTTGCTGATGAGCCAACCTCTAGAATGGCTCCAATGAGATGATCATGTAATTTTCTGTTTTTAATTCTATTCACATGGTGTATCACATTTATTGACTTGCAAATGTTAAACCAACCCTTCATCCCTGGTATGAATCCTACTTGATCATGGTGGATTATCTTTTTGATATGCTGTTGGATTCAGTTAGCTAGTATTTTATTGAGGATTTTTGCATCTATCTTCATCAGGGATATTGGTCTGTAGTTTTCTTTTGCTGTTATGCCCTTTCCTGGTTTTGGTATTAGGGTGATATTGGCTTCATAGAATGATTTAGGGAGGATTCCTTCTTTCTCTATCTTTTGGAATAGTGTATAATAGGATTGGTACCAATTCTTCTTTGAATGGCTGATAGAATTTAACTGTAATTTAGCTGTAAATGTGTCTGGCCCTGGACTTTTGTTATTGGTAGCTTTTTAATTACCATTTCAATCTCACTTTTTGTTATTGGTCCATTTAGAGTTTCTATTTCTTCCTGGTTTAATCTAGGGAGGTTGTATATTTCCAGGAATTTATCCATTTCCTCTAGGTTTTCTAGTGTATATGCATAAAGCTGTTCACTGTAGCCTTGAATGATCATTTGTATTTCTGTGGTATCAGTTACAATATCTCCCATTTCATTTCTAATTGAGCTTGTTTGGATCTTCTCTCTTCTTGGTTAATCTCGCTAATGGTCTATCAATTTTTTTTATCTTTATAAAGAATCAACTTTTTGTTTCATTTATCTTTTGTATTTTTTTTACTTCAACTTCATTTCGTTTTTGTTTTTTGTTTTTTGTTTTAAGGCAGAGTTTCACCCTGTTGCCCAGGCTAGAGTGCAGTGGTACAATAATCTTGGTTTACTGCAACCTCCGCCTCCTGGTTTCAAGCAATTCTCATGCCTCAGCCTCCTGAGTAGCTAGGATTACAGACGTGCACAACCACACCTGTCTAATTTGTGTATTGTATATTTTTAGTAGAGACAGTGTTTTGCCATGTTGGCCAGACTGGTCTTGAACTCCTGACCTCAAGTGATCCACCCACCTTGGCCTCCCAAAGTTCTGGGATTAAAGGCATGAGCCACTGTGCCTAGACAACCACCATGGCCAGCCTCATTTAGTTCTGCTCAGATGTTGATTATTTCTTTTCTTCAGTTGGGTTTGGGTTTGGTTTGTTCTTGTTTCTCTAATTCCTAGAGGTGTGACCGTAGACTGTCTATTTGTAGTCTTTCAGAATTTTTGATGTAGGCATTTAATGCTATGAACTTTCCTCTTAGCACCACTTTTGCTGTATCCCAGAGGTTTGGATAGGTTGTATCACTATTATTGTTCAGTACAAAGAATTTTTTGATTTCCACCTTGATTTCATTGTTGACCCAATGATCATTCAGGAGCAAGTTCTTAAATTTTCATATATTTGCATGGTTTTGAAGGTTCCTTTTGGAGTTGATTTCCAATTTTATTCCACTGTGGCCTGAGAGAGTACTTGATATAATTTAGATTTTCTCAAATTTGTTGAGGCTTGTTTTGTGGCCTATCACATGGTCTATCTTAGAGAATGTTCCATACACTGATGAATAAAATGAATATTCTGCAATTGTTGGGTAGAATGTTCTGTAAAAATCTGTTAAGTCCACTTGTTCTAGGGTGTAGTTTAAGTCCATTGTTTCTCTGTTAACTTTCTGTGTTGATGACCAGTCTAGTGCTGTCAGTGGAGTATTGAAGTCCCACACTATTATTGTGTTGTTGTCTATCTCACTTCTTAGGTCTAGTAGTAATTGTTTTATAAATTTGGGAACTCCAGTGTTAGATGCATATATATTTAGGATTTTGATATTTCCCTGTTGGACTAATCCTTTTATCATTATATAATGTCCCTCTTTAAAGCAACTGTTGTTGCTTTAAAGTCTGTTTTGTCTGATATAAGAAAAGCTACTCCTGGCCAGGCACGGTGGCTCACGCCTGTAATCGCAGCACTTTGGGAGGCCGAGGCAGGTGGATCACGAGGTCAGGAGTTCAAGACCAGCCTGGCCAAGATAGTGAAACCCCGTCTCTAATAAAAATGGAAAAATTAGCTAGGCATGGTGGCGGGTGCCTGTAATCTGAGCTACTCAGGAGCCTGAGGCAGGAGAATCACTTGAACCCAGGAGGCAGAAGTTGTAGTGAGCAGAGACCATACCATTGCACTCCAGCCTAGGTGACAGAGTAAGACTCCATCTCAAAAAAAAAAAAAAAAAGAAACAGAAAAGCTACTGCTGCTCACTTTTGGTGTCCACATGGAATATCTTTTCCTACCCCTTTACCTTAAGTTTATGTGAGTCTTTGTGTGTCAGGTGAGTCTCTTGAAGACACCAGGTACTTGGTTGGTTAATTCTTATCCATTCTGACATTTTTTGTCTTTTAAGTAGAGGATTTAGGCTATTTACATTCAATGTTATTATTGAGATGTGAGGTACTATTCACTTGGTTGGTTAATTCTTATCCATTCTGCCATTTTGTGTCTTTTAAGTAGAGGATTTAGGTCATTTACATTCAGCATTATTATTGAGATATGAGGTACTATTCACTTGGTTGGTTAATTCTTATCCATTCTGCCATTTTTTGCCTTTTAAGTAGAAGATTTGGGTCATTTAAATTCAATGTTATTATTGAGATGTGAGATACTATTCTATTCATCATGCTATTTGTTGCCTGAATACCTTGTTTTTTTTTTCATTGTGTTATTGTTTTATAGGTACTGTAAGATTTATGCTTTAATGAAATTCTAGTTTGGTGTATTTTAAGGATCTGTTTCAAGATTTAGAGCTCCTTTTAGCAGTTCTGGTGGTGCTGGCTTGATATTGGCAAATTCTCTCAACATTTGTCTGAAAAAGACTGTATTTCCTTCATTTATGAAGCTTAGTTTTGCTGGATTCAAAATTCTTGGCTGACAATTGTTTTAAGGAGGCTAAAGATAGGACCCCACTCCCTTCTAGCTTGCAGGGTTTCTGCTGAGAAATCTGCTGTTAATCTGACAAGTTTTCCTTTGTAGGTTACCTGATGCTTTTGCCTCACACCTCTTAAGATTCTTCCCTTTGTCTTTACTTTAGATAACCTGATGACTATGTGCCTAGGCTATGATCTTTTTGTGATGAATTTCCCAGATGTTCTTTGAGCTCCTTGTGTTTGGATGTCCAGATCTCTAGCAAAGCCAGGGAAGTTTTCCTCGATTATTTCCTCAAACATGTTTTCCAGACATTTAGATTTCCCTTCTTCTTCAGGAACACCAATTATTCTTAGGTTTGGTCATTTAACACAATCCCAAACTTCTTGGAGCCTTTATTCATTTTTTAAAATTCTTTTTTCTTTGTCTTTGTTGAGTTGGGTTTATTCGAAAGCCTTGTCTTTGAGCTCTGAAGTTGTTTCTTCTACTTGTTCAGTTCTATTACTGAGAATTTCCAGTGCATTTTGCATTTCTCTAAGTGTGATTTCTTCATTTCCAGAAGTTGCGATTATTTTTTATTTATGCTTTTTCACTGGAGATTTTTCCATTCATATCCTGTATCATTTTTTGATTTCTTTAAGTTGGACTTCACCTTTCTCTGATGCGTCCTTGATTAGCTTAATAATTGACCTTCTGAATTCTTTTTCTGGCGATTTGGGGATTTCATCTTGGTTTCGATCTATTACTGGTGAGCTACTGTGATCCTTTGGTGGCACTAAATAACCTTGTTTTGTCATGTTACCAGAATTGTTTTTCTGGTTCCTTCTCATTTCAGTAGACTATGTCAGAGGGAAGATCTGGGATTCAAGGCTGCTGTTCAGATTTTTTGGTCCCTTGGGGTTCTCCCATGATGTGGTGCTGTACCCCTTCCCCTAAGGAGGGCCTTCCTGAGAATTGAACTGCAGTGATTGTTATTTATCTTCTGGATCTAGCCGCCCAGTGGAGCTACCAGGCTCTGGCCTGGTACTGGGAAGTGTCTGCAGAGTCCTGTGACGTGATCTGTCTCCAGGTTTCTCAGCTGTGGATCCCAGCACCTGCTCTGGTGGAGGTAGCAGGGAAGAGAAGTGGACCCGGTGAGGGTTCTTGATTGTATTTTTGTGCACTGGTTTTGTGTTGGCTGGCCTCCAGCCAGGAGGTGGCGCTATGAAGAGTGCATCAGCTGTGGGAGTGTAGGGAGGATACAAGCTTACCCTAGGGTCGCCTTTGGATGACTATTCAAGTTTCTGAGGTGAGGCTGGGCTATAGAGCTCCCAAGAGATTATATTTTTTGTCTTGGGCTACCAGGACAGGTAGAGAAAGACTGTCAGGCTGAGACAGGGTTCAGCATGTCTGAGCTCAGACTCTTCTTGGGCAGGGCTTGCTGCAGCTGCTGTGGGAGATTGGGGGTGTAGTTCCCAGGCCAAGGGGGTTATGTTCCCAGGGGAGTTGTGGCTGCCTCTGCTGTGTGACACAGGTCACCAGGGAAGTGAGGGAAAACCACTTAGCTCCCATGCACCCTGCTGCATGAAAAGCCGTTCTCACTCCCACCTCCCACCGTGCCACTCCCAACATCACACAGTTTATTTCCAGGCAGCTGGTGAGCAGTGGTGAGAACTTGCCCCAGGCTACAAGCCTCCCGGCTGAGAAAGCAAGCCAACTCACAGTTCCTCAGCTGTCCCACAGGGCCTGCAGCAGCAATCCACCTCCTTCAAAGGGTCTGTGGTTTCTCTTGGCTTTCCTGGTATGTTCCTGCAGTGGTTCCTGGAGCAAGTTCTTGATATGAGTCTCTACACATGGTTTTGTCTGAGTGGGAGCTGCAAGTTAGTCCTGCCTCTTATCTGCCATTTTTTCTCCCCACATTCCCCTAAATGGATTATTTTAAAAGAACTGTCTTCAAGTTCAGAAACTCTTCTGCCTGATCTAGTCTATTATTGAAATTCTCAATTTTAGTTTTATTTCACTCACTGAGTTATTCAGTTCTAACATTTGTTTCATTCTTCTTAATAATATCTATTTTTAAAAATTTCTCATTCAGCTTATGAATTGTTTTTCTGATTTCATTGAATCTATTTGTGTTCTCTTGTATCTTGCCAGGTTTCCTTGTTATTTTGCATTTTGTCAGGTATTTTAGATTGGTTTTCCTTTGGGGTCTGTTACTTAGAGAATTACTGTGTTCCTTTGAAGGCATCACATTTCCTTTTTCTTATTTCCTGTTTCCCTATGTTGATATCTGTGCTTCTGGTGGGACACTGCCTCTTCTGATTTTATGGAGTAGCTTTCATAGGGAAAAATGTTTTTCTGTATATGTATATGTATCATAAATATACAGTTGGATAAGGTGCTTTGGCTTTGATTCAGTATGGGGCAGTAGTGTAGTCTCCGTATGATTTCTTCAGCTATAATCAGCATCATTGGTGTCTGTGAGTACCTCAGTGGCCTATGCTGTGGTTGTTTGTAAAGGCTATTGCATGGCTTTGCTGGGAACAGGGACACCAGGCAGATCAGTTTGGGGGCTCTGGCGTTAGGAAGCATGGGTGTATGGCAGCTCTATCACTGGAGTGGGCAGGTTCTCTGACAGCAGTGGGCCTGGGTGACTTCATCAATGGAGGGGGCAGGGTCATTGGTGATGGTAGCAGCCCTGGACAGCTGGTCCTTGGGTCCCTGAGGGATGCACTTGAGTACAAAACCACTTTGTTGGAGGGGGTGGGGTCTCCAGTGGTGACATATCTTGGCCAGGCTGGTTCTTTGGCCCTTGGAGGGCATGTGTGGGTGTGCAGCAGTTTTGCTCTGGAGGGAGCAGGTTGCCATCAGTGGTGGGCCTGGTCAGGCGGATCCACAGTCCTATGGGAGGGGCACCTTCTCTGCTACTGCAGAGGTTGGGGTGGCTGGTGGCAGCAACAGCAGGCTTCAGGCAGGCAGCTCTTGGATTCTGAGGAGTGCATGCACTGCCTCCCTCTTTTCCATGGGCAGCCTTCCCACCGTAGTGGACTGCCTGTTTTCTGGGGTGTAGAATATCGTGTGTGCTCAGATGCTGGGGTCTTGGCTGCACAGCTGCTATCATGACTCTGCATCCCTCTGGGTGGTTGTGATGGGATGTCCGAGGGACCCCAAAGATGAGGAGATTTAGGGGTTTTGGGGCCCCAGGGCAGGATGCACACTGGTGGTGGCTCTACTCTCAACATGATGATGTTCTGTGGCAGCCTGTGTCCTGCGGGCTTGGGGCTTAGCTTGATTTCCTCTAGGGAACAATGCAGTCACATGGTTTCCAGGTAACTCCCTATACTGGACTCAGGTCCTGTGAGCTGGGGGCTCTCCTCTTGTTAGGACTACAGGCAGCCAGGGTGGAAATGTGGACTGCTGGGGATTTTCACCTTACCTTTTTCCTGTACCTGAGGTCTCTCTGGGCTCTGAGCCGATCCTAGCCAAGTGCTTTGCTTCCCTGTCTGTGCTACTGTCCCAAGTCTCCATGCCCCAGAGGGGCTTTGTCACTTCTTTGCTGAATTCCAGTGTTCTCCCCTAGACTCTCTGTTCAACATGTGACTGGAGGAGGTGAATGCTGGGTACCTCTAGTCAGCCATCTTGATGATGTCTTCTGTAACTTTTCCCTATTTCTACAAATGATTATGATGCTGTAGGCCTGGCTGCCTGTGATATAAATAGGGGAGTAGGTCTCTTTGTTGGAGTTTGTAATGATCACTCCATTATGGCCACAGAAATCACATTGGGAGAGACATAAGAAATTAAAGGATCTGTTATATATACTCACAGGAGTTAGAGACAAGAGGCATGGCAATCCCCACCACATAGGGTCCATGTAGGAGCTCTGGGGAGTGGGCTCAACCAGGTAGATGGGGAGGGGAGAGAGAAAACCCATGGGTAAGTGGCTTTATTGGGGGATAGAGTAGAGTACACAAACAAAAGGTGTGAGGGGATTGCACTGGTGCTTTTGAATGTCACTAGGTCAATGTCAGGAGAAGGCTAATGGGGAACTTGTGACAAGTACCAGCATTATCACACTGGTGCACCTGGTCGTCTGGTTGGAGTGCTCATAACCTGTTGATGGGGGATGTTGAGGGATTGGGAAAATATGAAGTTTTAAACATTTACAGTATGCAGTCATTGCCTGTTGAGATCTTTATAATTAAAAGAATTCCAAGAAAGAATGCACACTCTTCTTATGTGCAGAATCACATTCATTATTTGAAGAGTCTCAACATAGTTTCTAGGAATCTAGAGCCCAGAACCACAGAACTGAGATATAGTTAAGTATATCATGACACCATTTCAGAACACGTCATCAACTCGGTCTTGAATTTGCAGCATTCAACTGCCCAGCAAAAAATTAGTCAGAAAACAGGCATAAGAAAGCTTACAGGATCTGAAATCCACAGGGCTTTCATTTTTGTTTTACACTAAAGTTTTAGAAGTTAGACATGATTATAATGAAAGGAGAGTGGCATATCCCTTCCTTTCTATTGTCTACTTTTTTTTTTTTCTCAGCAACCAATCTTATAATTTATTTGAAGAGGAGAAGAAATGAGTAAATCAGTGAATTAGAAAAGTAATGCAATCTTGTTGTATAAATACTAAGTTATCTCCAGGCTCTATGAAAATATCAAAAGAGAGAATTATTGTTTTAATTTATTGTAATTAAAAATATAAGCATATACAATATGGCACATTTAAATGGAGCCGACTCAATATCTAAAATCAAAAATCGTTCTCTCTTTGTAGCCTATTTAACTTTATATTCTCAGCAACTTGCAGCACATGACAAACATTAGGCATTCAATAAATGTTGATGATTAAAAGAATGTTTATGCATGTGCTTTTGAAACTTGGAAGAATGTCATATTTACATTTCTGTCCTTCCACCATCTTTCTGTCCTCAGTCCACTGATGATCAGATGAAAGAAAAGCACAAGTGATGTCAGCAAATGAATCAGAATTTCCAAACTGTAATGCAGGTGGCCATGGACAGTTGTAGGAGACAGAGTTCTGCTTGGCCTGCAACATGTGGACCTGGACTTTGATATAATTCAATCTAACAAACATGTATTATAAACCTATGATCTGCAAATCACCCTGATAGATATTGTGGGGCTGCAGGTTGAGAAAAACACAAAACAGATGCAGTTTTACAGGCTGGAAATGGCACATTTGAGATGGAAGAAGGCAAGTAGGAAAACAGCTCCACAAGCCAACAGCGTAGTCCCCAAAGGGCGGTTTACAGTTTGACAAAGAGAAGCCCTATTGTTATTCTGGCCTGTTTCCTCATTGCAAAAATAGAACCATGAACCTTTCTCTTCTGCTTATTATGATTTTAATGCATTGTCATGTGAAGTAAATATATACTGAAAGCAATAAATAAATACATATTTAAACTCTAGAAAGATTGCTGAGCTTCAGTGATGCTCTAACAGGAAATACCAACAATCACATAGTGCCTCGGCTTACTGAAGAACTAATTCATGTTTATAAAGTGCTTTCAGAATGCAAAGCACTGAATAGGGTTAGAATATTATTATTATTACCAAAGATCTTTAAGCAGACAAGATCTTGATATTCTTATAATCACAGCAGGAGTTGTTCATTTCCCGTGTGATTTATGAGGAGAAAAAAATAATAAACTCCACCCCTCTTCACGCTTGATTTATCAGTTGTTCTTGTTATATGTAACTGATCCTCAAGAGAACCTTAATTTAGGCAATGATTTATTCTCTTCAATATTATTTTGACATTTGGTAATTACTACAGATTTTGTGCATCTGTCTTTCCCAGAAGAGAAGGCATTAAATGCCACTTGGATGATCATTGGTTTTGCAGGAACTCAGATTTGATGTTATTCTTTTGGTAGATAGCATGACTTATGGTAACTTTCCAGCTCTGGGATACACAGATTGTACATTTCATTACTCATGGAGTCTGTGCCACACTGATGTTAGATATTTCATAAAAATAAGCTATTAGTTGAAAGAATATCTTAAATATTTTATATGAAAAAAAAAACTGGCCTTTTCCAATTTCCATTCTAAAGTATTCTAAAGTAACTAAGATTCTGGAAATTTTCAAAAATGAAAGTAAGAAACTGGAACAGAGGTCAGACATTTCTTAGGAACCTCTCTCTAGGACTCTCAAATGGACCTCCCAAAGAAAACAAATAAGACCCCCAAAAACCAGGAACAAGGAGAGTTACATCAACAATGAGTCAGATGCTTTCAGAACTGCTTCATGCTATTCCCATATGTAAGCTTTCTTCTTACCAAATTTTATGGATGATGATAGCTTCTTCCATTGTGAATTTTCATCTGTGATCATTAGTTCTAACAAGTCCAGTCCTCCCATGTTAGATTTTGCAGATTTAAATTTTAATGTGAAGATTTGATTATTCTGTTTGTTCAGATCAGTAATAAATTTCAAGGCATTTACTTTTAGCTATTGCCAATGACATTTTTTGTTACTTTAACCAGAATATTATGAACTGGAAAAAAATGTATAATTTTTAAGCTGATGTTTGAATAAATTGTGAACTACCTTGTGAGGTAAAAAGACAAGGAAAGCTGGAGGGAGAAAGGGGAGACAGGGAGAGGCCAGGATGGAGAATGAAGAAAGATAGAGGAATAGAGGAAAGAAAGAAGGATAGTGTCATGAATGAGAAGATGTGAGATGGCCATAGAAGAGAGGAAGACAGGGTAAGGAGTTGGGAAAGGGGGAGACAAGAGGAAAAAGAGGGTTAAAAATGTTCTAGAATAAAGAAGGCAGAATGGCAGAGTCAAATCATACACTTCTTTATACCCTACCTTCTCCATGGCTACTTAAGGTTTAGGGATTAATTTTTTTCTCTCTTTCTCTTGCTCTCTCTCTCTCTCTCTTTTTTTTTTTTTTTCTTTTTAAAGGCAGAGTCTCACTTTGTTGCACAGCCCAGGCTGAAGTGCAATGGTGCAGTCATAGCTCACTTTAACCTCGAACTCTTAGTCTCTAGGGATCCTCCTAACCCAACCTCCTGAGTAGCTCGAACTACAGGCACAGCCCACCGTGCATGGCTAATTTTTAAATTTTAAAATTTTTGTAGAACCAAGTTCTCACTGTGTTGCCCAGGCTGATCTCAAATTTCTGGCCTCAAGCAATCCTCCTGCCTCAGCCTCCCGAAGTGCTGAGATTACAGGCATAAGCCACTGCACCTGGCCTTTTTTCTCTTTAGTGCCTGGTATAGTGCTTGGTGTGTTATAGGTACTCAATAACCATTTGATGAATCAATAGATGTTAATGGATCAAGCTAGCCTCCTTATGGTTCCTTGAACACCCTAGGTACCCTTCTCTTCTTGGACTGTGTCCTCAGAGATTTGCTTAGCTCACTCCTCTACCCTCCTCCTCACCTTTTCAGTAATGCCTACCTCGAGCAGTCAATTAGAAACTACAGCTAACCCCATACTCCCCACTCACTGAAATCCCCTAACCTGCTCCCCCTTCCCATGGCACTAATCATCCTTGATATAGAATGTGGTTTTGCTTATATGTTTTATTTATGGTTTATTGTCTATCTTCCCTTGCTAGAATGGAATTTACATAGGGTAGGGGTCTTTATTTCAGTTGCTGATTTATCCCAAATACCTACAACAATGCCTGTACAAAATGGACAATCAATATTTGTTGCATGAATGAATCATCCTTATCAATTTATGTCCATGTTTTCTCTTGTTCTCTTTTTCTCTCACTCATTCTCTCCTCCCCTTCATAATAGTTGACAGAGAGTACAACCTCAAAGCATTTACTTATTTTCTAACTTGTATTTAACCTCACTCTTCAATTTCAGCTGCAGTGCAGGAAAATCCTGCACACATGACCTGCTGTTCCCAGAAAGGGTCTTTTTGTGCATGTTATATTGCCATTATTGCCTGAGAAGGCCTGGACTGATGTCCAAAGATCACATTCCAGAACAATGCATAGCTACAGGTCAGCCTGGCTCAAATTTGTTGAGAAGCTCTTCTACATATTAATTGTTTTATCTGGGCATTAGTTATTCTCTCTCTCTAAGGAAAGAACCGGACAATGGCTTTTTTTTTCTTTCTTTTTTTTTTTTTTTTTTTCTCTTGAGATGGAGTCTCGCTCTGTCACCAGGCTGGAGTGCAATGGTACGATCTTGGCTCACTGCAACCTTTGACTCCCCGGTTCAAGTGATTCCCCTGACTCAGCCTCCCGAGTAGTTGGCATTACAGGCATGCGCCACCACACACAGCTAATTTTTGTATTTTTAGTAAAGAGGAGGTTTCACCATGTTGGCCAGGATGGTCTCGATCTCCTGACCTCATGATCTGCCCGACTTAGCCTCCCAAAGTGGTGGGGTTACAGGTGTGAGCCACCACACTCGGCCAGACAATGGCTTTTTAAGGCAATTTCATGCCATCACAAATCCCTTTGGAGAACTAATTTGCCATGCTAGGGTAGAATTCAAGGCTAATGCTATTATTTGGCTTGCACTCAGCCCTTGTTTCTTTGTTTAAATGATGAGTCGGCCCAGCAATAGTATTAGTTCATCAAGAAGTCTATAAGTTATATTCAGATAATTTGAGGTCAGCAAAACCCAGAGTGTGGTTTACACAAGTGCTTTCTCCCCTAATACTTAAATCTATAGATATTTCAAAATAAATTTAATTCATATGTTTTTCATTCATTTGCCCTTAGGTCTTTATGTTTAGGGGAGGGGGTGGTGGAAGGCAGGAAGGTAGTGTTCTAGGAACTGGCTTCCTTCTTCACTGCCACAGACAGATCATTCATTAGCCACAGACCCGTTTTCTTGGCGGAAGTCCATACCTGTATCCTTTCCAGTTCCCTCTTAATTGAAGCTCCCACCTCAGCACACATCTGTGTTGCTGCCAAAGAAAGTAAAGTGGAAAGAGGCTGCATTTTCTATCATAGAACCACAGAATCCTAGAATCCTAAACTTGTGTTTCTAAAGATCATCTGGTTCATCTACCATGTGAACCTTAAATCAGCTGGACAGTATCCTGGCTAATTACCTTTCAGCCTCTGATTAAGCATCTCCAGTGATGGAGCTTCAATAGCCAACCACAGTCACAGGTGGCTTTCAGCTACAGGAAAGACTCTTAGAAGGAACTGAGTCTTCTTTTCTGCCACCCAAATTTCTCCAGTCCCTTCATCCATTCAGCAAGATTTAAAACCAGTCCTCTGTGTTCCCCTCATGTTCTCTTTCCACGAAGATTTCACTCTCTCCCATGATTTCAGGTTCTGCTCTACATGCGTCCTTCCCAGGTCTGTGCTTCCTAATCCAACTACCCTGTGGGCATCACATTCTGCCTCTGATACAAGGACCTTGAGATAAACCATACTGATGGCTTGAGCTAACCCCTCCTTTAAATCTTATTTGTCTTGTGTTACCATCTCAAAAATGGCAAGATGCATCTCAAAGCTCCTCTTCCTATGACATCCCCCACAGTTAGGTGACAGGTCCTATCAGCTGCACCTCCAAAATAGCTCCCAGATCGGCCCCAGACTCCTCATGTCCACAATGTCTGCTTTAGTTTAAGATTTGGTCATCTCTCAGCTGAACTGAGGCAGCAGCCTCATCTCTCATCTCCTGTCCTCTGCCCTCTTTCTTCACCAGTCCTTTTTTCATGTTACTTCCAAGTTTACCTTTCTCCAGATCATGGAGATAGCAAGAATGTGTTGATGGCCTCCCATCCTCATCTTATCTTTATACTTCTTTATTCGTGTCTTGTTGAAAGACGGTCAGCTAAAGAGAAGCCAGGACAAGAGTGTGGCAACCCCCAATAGAAAATATTCAATCTCAGCCAAGTGCGATGGCTCATGCCTGTAGTTCCAGCACTTTGGGAGGCCGAGGCAGGCGGATCACAAGGTCAAAAGATCGAGACCATCCTGGCCGACACGGTGAAACCCTGTCTCTACTAAAAATACAAAAATTCACTGGGCATGGTGGCACATGCCTGTAGTCCCAGCTACTCGGGAGGCTGAGGCAGGAGAATCGCTTGAACCCAGGAGGTGAAGGTTGCAGTGAGCCGAGATTGTGCCACTGCACTCCAGCCTGGCGACAGAGCGAGACTCCGTCTCAAAAAAAAAAAAAAAAAAAAAAAGAAAATTCAATCTCATACATTTTTCATGACCCTTTGATTCTGAATCTGATCTACTGAATTAGTCCCCAAACTGCCTGGTTCTTGAGGGATACTGAGGTGCTGGCTGACTTCCCTGAGCCCATTTATGCCTCTTCTTGAGGTGCAGCTTGTACAGGAGGTCCTCAGCATCCTCCCTGTCCCCTTTAACCTGTGGCTAACACAGCACTCCAGCCACACTGTCACAGCCCCTGCACACTGCGCTCCCGAACTGAGTGGGTATAGAGCCCTTTTCTACCATTCAGAACTCTGCTTCTTATCCTAGTGTGCTCATACATGCATCACCTCTCCCATTACATCACTTGCTCATGCGTGCATTGCTTCTCCCATGCCTATCCCTTATTTATGACCCTCTTTACACAGCAGGTACCTCTCCTGTAGCATCTGCTGTGCTGTATTGGTAGTTTGTTGCTACATTTTTTGGAAGTTGGTGTCCTTTGGGGGCAGGCAGATGGTCTTAGCATCCTCTGCATATTCCATTATCTGGCTCAGTGCTTGGCACATAATAGGTCTCAGAAATGTTCTTTGAAGGAATGCATGAATGAATGGTTGAGCGAACGAACCTCTATCACATTTCCTTATTCTCCAAGTCTAGTAACACTTTCTGGAAAGGAAATAAAATTATTTTCTCTAAGTGAACCTAAGCCGGTACCTATGATCATTGAATTTTCTACATCCTTCAGTGAGCCATTTTAGCCTTTCAGTGATTCGTTGTAGAACCTTATAGCACCCTTGTCAAGCTGATTGATTTATAATTTTCAGGATCCATATTCTTATTTCAAACAAATGGCACAGCTATATCTGATGGCCTCCAAGTGTCCAGCCTAATAACTTGCCCAAGCGCTCACAGCCTATGAGCAGCCAGTCTTGGACTGGACCACTCAAGAGCTGCCCTCTCTGTACCTGTGTGCCGTGGGGCCTTTCTCCATGGAGCCTTGTAAACATCTAGTTAGAGATGCTGCTGAATTTAAATTATCATTATATTTCACCAAACATATTTCATTAAGTCACTGATAAACATTCCTGGCATTTTTTATTATTTTCCTTTTCATCCAAGCAAGGATGATTTTCTCCTATTGTTTTTACCATCTCTGTATCTATATGCAGGAACTGAGCTTACAGGTAATGGTCTAATTCAGATATGTGTAAACCTTGCTGTAATAAGTAGCCCAGATTGGTAGAAACATTTCCCCTTTATGCAACTCATTTCATCCTTATCAAGTACATTAGTTCATTGGCTCTGATAATATAGCTAATGATCCTGTATATCCAGGTGCTGCTGCTGATATTGCTGCTATCTCCATGTGCTGGGATAAACAGACCATTGTTAGTAGACATTCCTTCTGATACCTACCCTCTGCCATCACTACGTACATACTAATATGTCTTTTTTACTCTGTTCTTTTTCCCACACCAGTTTAACCCAAAAAGAGCCACTTCATTTCCTTAGGCTGCACTTCTAATGAATGCAGACATTTGAAAGGGGCCTGAACCGGATAACCTTTCGAGTTTTCTCTGGTTTTATTATTCTGTGAAGACAGTTTGGTGTAAATGATTTAAGAGGTTAGTCAGAATGGAATTCTGTGTTCAAATGGTCTTCTTCAATTTCTCTACTGAGCTCTACTCATAGGAAACGTAGAGTGTGTTGTGGGATTCATGCGGTTGTCCTCACAAGTACAGAGCACAGTGCCTGCCACACAGCAGGCCCAATAAATAAAATTAAACAAAGTTAATGTAAACAAAAGTAAAGCCTCCCAAGAGCTAAAGATTTTAACTTATTACCGTATAATAACTAGCAAGTTAGTGTCAATCTCAATCTAAAGTTTCAAAGAAAACTGCCCCGGTAGAAATCTTATATTTTTAGCAACACTGAATTTGTACTCCTAACAAAAAAAAGTAATGAAATTCCTTTAAAACTGATATAAAATGTAAGTTACTTATCCTTGGACAGAGAATTCAAATCTTCCTTATTTATTGTTAAGAATTCCCCCTTCGTTATACCTATTCGAAAGATCTTTGCTTAAACTCAGAATTTGACTGCTCATATTCACACATATGGCAAATATGAACTAATCAGACCACAGATATTTTGCTGCATTCCATGGTGTCTCATTTATTTGTTTAATTTGCAGCTATAGCAACTAGATTCCACCACTTTGGGCTTTTACACAGAACTGCAGTATGATCAGCTTGGTTGAAGTTTGGCACTCGACACTCTGCTCAATTGAAGACATATGCACAAAATCACTTACCACATTTTTTAACCTGTTTTTCACACTGGGTAGGTCTGTAATATTTGCATAAAAATATGAAAAGCAACCTTCTGCGGGGAGAGAAAGCAATTAAAAGATGTTGCGACCTTTCCTTCTGCAGCATTTCAAAGCTTAAAGTTTTCTTGGCATGCTTTTCAAATGCCCATCTGACTTTGAAGCAGGCTGCTGCTCCACAGAAAGCTTGCTCCAGCAATGACTAAAGGATTGACCTGGTGCCATGCATGCTGCTCTGCACAAGAAGGGCATTTGGAAATGACCTTGAAATGAAGTTTTGCCAAGTTGATGAAATACAGGCCTTCAAGGAGTGCCATTTCACAAGTGATGTACAGAAGGGTATCCGCAGCATTGTCAAAAATTACCCCGTCATTTGGTATTGGATGAACATGAATTTTTAACCTCCTTAAGGAATGATACTCACTCTTGATTTTATTAGTTGCATTTTGTAACAGGTTGGAAAAATTAGGTAATGGAAAACATTGGCATACCACTGTTGTTTCTTTTAGGTGACTTTTAAAAAACATTTGCTGAAGGAGAGGTTGATGCTCAAAGGATACAATGATAAATGGAGAGATGGGAGTTTAAAATGAAGGATAAGCCACAAATGAGGATGAAGTTAATGGATAGAGAAAAGATGGGAGGAAGAGGTATCTCTCTTTACTTGTAAGCTACCCATCGATATGATTTAGACTCTAGGAGGAGGGCGTTTCTTTCCTCAGTATGCACACTCATAGAGTAAACTGTTGTCACTGTTTAAACATGTTAATTGATGTTGACACCAGTTGTTGCTATATGGTTTTCCATTTTACTGAGTGATATATTTATGTTGCTGCATAATGTTGCCTGATTGCACTTCTCATGCTGGTGAAGTTGGCTGACATTTCAGACTCTGTATAACATGAAGCTGTGCTTTAACCTTATTTGGAAGTCAGGGTTAGTGTGGCACTGGAAGGCTGCTTCAGCTTCCCTCCCTGTGACCTCCCTTCTATAACCCTGGCAAGGCTGAGACAGTCCAAGTTTGGGGCAGTCAAGGTGAGACAGCAGAAGATTTCGGGGTACAAGTCATCTATTCTCTTACGCCAGCTCTATACTTCTTTTAACAAATACACTTCTTTTAAAAATTACTAAATAAATAAACTTCTTTAAAAAATAATAATAATAAATAAATAAATAAATAAGACCATCTAACCCTTCTAGAACTCTCTAAGGAGACTGTAGAAGATTTCTGGCCACTCTCATTTTTAAAATTCTAATAATCTCTACAAAGTAATCCTGGGAAACATACATCTGTAAGACCGGCAATAGCAACTTCCCAGAACATTCCTTTTTACACTGCCTGGGATTTTTCAATAAGTAATTTGGTATTTCTATAAATTTAAAGTGGATTCAGTAGAATTAATGAATTTTTCTTCTTAAAAGCTCAAGCCTTCCAGACTCATCATTTTGTAGAGTTACATAAGTAAGCCATGCAACTGAGATAAAAGTCAAAGTTATAGATTATAATTGTTTACACAACTGTTCACATTTTTAATTTTTTTATTTTTTGGAGACTTTTTTAGAGTCTCATTGTGTCATCCAGGCTGGAGTACACAGTGGCACTATCATGGCTCACTGCACCCTCTGCACCCTCAAACTCCTGGGCTCCAGCGATCCTCCTGCCGCAGCCCCCCAAGTAGCTGGGACCACAGGTGTGGACCACCACACCTGGCTACTTTTTTTTTATTTTTTGTAGAGACAATGGGCTCACTATGTTTCCCAAGGTAGAGACAATGGCCTCACTATGTTTCCCAGGCTGGTCTCAAACTCCTGGCCTCAAGCGATCCTCCTGCCTCAGCTTTCCCAAAGTCCTGGGATTACATGCATGAGCTACCACACCCAGCCCCTGCTCACATTTTATATAGTAACTTATTTTAAGAACAGTAATGTATTTGCAAAATAGTTTTTTAATGCAGTAGTTTATTATATATTGAAATCAAGTTTGATGATCTTTCATTAGGTTTTGCTGAGTATCATATGCTAAATTATTTGCTTATGAATTTTTCCCCAATTGCCTATATTTGGTAAGTTTGCATGCAAGGTTCTGACATAGAAAACTCAGAAATATTTCATCATTTTACCTTACTATCCTTTTTGATGTGTCTTAAAGGTGATTTGCTTTAAATTGCACTATCATCCTTTTTTCTGTACCTAAATGTTTTTAACTGAAGAACACAATTTCCCTCAAAACCCTCATCCCTAATTTAGAGCCCTCTTATTTTAATATGAGTCATTTTAAATGTATTTCCTGAAATACTTCTCAGCTTCGTAAATAAAGAAGAGATATATCTTAGTCCATTCAGGCTGCTGTAACAGAATAGCACACATTGGGTGGCTTATAAACAACAAACTTATTTATCATAGTTCTAGAGGCTGGAAAGTCTAAGAGCGGGGTGCCAGCATGGTTGGATTCTGGTGAGGATCCTCTTCCAGATTACAGCCTTCCAGCTTCTTGCTGTGTCCTCACATAGCTGAAGGAACAAGGAATCTCTCTGGAGCCTCTTTTAAAAGCCCACTAATCCCGTTCATTGAGGACTCCACCCCAGTGACCTAATCACTTCCCAAAGGGCCATCTCCTAATGCCATAACCTTAGAGGTGAGGGTTTCAACATACGAATTTTGAAAGGACAGAAACATTCAGCCCATAGCAGGATGAGAAATAGAAAGGAAAGTACAACAAAGAACATCAACCATAAGGAACACCATGACTTCTGATATTTAATATCATGGATCACAGATTGCAGGAGTCGAGAGACAGAATAAAAAGACAAGGCCCGGGCCCGGTGAGTTTTTGATGCCTGAGACTTCTCATGCCCTTGCTCTCCCACTGACCTCAGTGCTCAGCACTGGCTTTCTTCTGTCAATATTTTCCATTTATCTTTTGGTGTAAACATTTTAGAGATGAGAAAAGTAGGGAGCTTATTATTTAGTCTGATCAGACAGTATCTTCACTTTTAAGTTATATTCAGAATTTCATTGTCCTGTTTTTTTTTTTTTTAAGAATCATATAAGATTATTTTTGTGTATGGGAATAAACTATAAAGCATTTTCTTACAAAAATCTTCGTTCAGTGTCCTGGCACAGCTCCTTCAGCTGAACAGAGGCCTTCTTTCCAAAGCCCCAGGTAAGGACTTTCTCAACCTGTATTCTAACATGATGGGATGTCCTCTTTGCTTTCCTATCTTATTGCAAACTCTCAAACATTTTCTACATTATCATCATTTATATTTATACTAGCACACATGTTTGAAAGAGATATGATCCCCATTGAAAACTCTTTTCCTTTGAAAGCCATCCCATTTCTAGAGGTCTTGATGATGCTTTCTTCTTTCCATGCCATTGAAGTTGCATTAATGTTGGCCAACCCTGGATGGCTCAGGTCTCATACTCAGAGGTTCTGATGGATTCTGTCTGGGATAAGACAAATAAATATCTGGGATATCTATTTTTTTTTTTAATGCTCCCTTACATAGTTCTGAGCCACATTTGAAGATCTTTGAATTTGTTGGTCTCACAAGCATCCCTGGGGTTCAAAAAATGTGGTTATTGGAAGAACACAAAGTAAGGGAAGCTGTCCTGGTGATATCTAGATCTGAGCTGAATGGAGATTATGGCAAAGAGACAAACCTGAGTTAATCTGCATAATCACGCACACATAACTCTAACGGGTTGGTTATAGGGTGGTATCTTTGCCTCAGTTTCTATTGCAATAAAATACTGGCACCATCTCAAGATTCTCGGAAAATTTAATTAATATTAATATTTAATATAAGATTAAAAGTGTACTACAAGTTTCAATTAGCATTAATCCTTTAAAATATGGAGTGAAATCATCTATAACTAATTAAAGACTGCAGTTAACAGGGGACATGAGTTTTTTCTGGGTTACATGAAACAAAATATACATCTTTTATATAACTCAATTTCCTACAGAAAAAAACTTACTTGTCAGTGGGATTTTAAAGTTTTATTTTATTTTCTTGGATCTCATTACTTTTCCATAAATCCTATAAGCAGAATTACAATGAGGTGAGTCATAGTCTTAACACTTTTTTGGAGCTTCTTCTGCCAAAGCAGCTTGGAATATAGAGGATTTTCGAAAACTGTGTTTGGGGAACATGGGAAGGTATGGGAAAGGAAGGAAATGTGGGAATCTAGGAGGAAAGAAGGAAGAAGGAAAAGAAAGGGAAAGGGACGGGAAGGAAGGACACAAAACATTTTACTTTAGATTACATTTAAAAAATCTTAATGGCATTTATAAATGTAAAACTTTTCTGGTATCTCATTTGCATGTTTTAGACAACCCTGAGGTGCAAATGATTTTGGGTTTCAAAAGTTCGTTCATGAGCCAGTTATTTGGAACTGGAAACACGTTTTCCCATAATTTTGTTATATAAGTGGTAATTCATTTTTGAGGCTAGTTCCCAAACTCTCCTCATTCTGTTTTGAAGCTGAATTATCATGCATTTACAATGATAAACAGTAGATCATACAGTTGAAGACTTGTAGATGTAAAAAACATAAAAGTGATAAAATCAATTGCTTAATTGTTTAAACTTTTAACTTCAGTGCTGGTGCTGGAGGGAAAGCAGATTTAATTTCAGGAGTCTGAGAGTGTTCAAGACATCTAAGGTTGATCTTTGAGAGCATCCATCAAAGAAGCAGCAGCCATTCTCTCGGGAGGGCCTCTGCAGTCATGCTATGTGCTTCAATCTGGTCACTAAAAAGCCACATCCTTAGACTGAATGAACAAGTCCTCAACAAAAATGCCTTCTTTTCTTCCTAGGCCAGGCATGGTGGCTCACGCCTGCAATCCCAGCACTTTGGGAGGCCATGACAGGTGGATCAGTTAAGGTCAGGAGTTCGAGACCAGCCTGGCCAATGTGGTGTAACCCCATCTCTACTAAGAATACAAAAATTAGGCAGGCATGGTGGCACATGCCTGTAGTCCCAGCTACTCAGGAGGCTGACGCAGGGGAATCTATTGAACCGTGGAGGTGGCGGTTGCAATGAGCCGAGATCATACTGCTGCACTCCAGCCTGGGCGACAGGGTGAGACTCTGTCTCAAGAAAAAAAAAAAAAAAAAGCCTTACTTTATTCCTATAACCAGTATCAATGGAGCACATATTATGTGCTAGGTGCTCCTCACTATTTATGCTAGCAGGCAAAACAGAAAGAACTCCTGTCCCTGTGAGTTTATAATCTAGTGAAGGAGACAGATATCCAAACACCTGTACAAGTAGATGACCTATGATCCATCCATTTTTATAAAAAGTTATTGTATGAACATTCAAGTCCATATAAATTTACAAGGAATAGTGATGACACATAGAGGGTGGATCTGGGGAGTGGAATACATAAATCTTTAAGTAACTGCTAGGGGCCTGCCACTTCCATATGCTATCACATTTGTTCCCTAAGTACCACTGAGTGGGAGGGATCATCACCACCATTCCACAGGTGAGGAGCTGAGACTCAAAGGAGTTAAGGAATCTGTCCATGATGATCCAACCAAGAGCCCGGGTTCAAATCAAGTGTGTCCAGCTCCAGGCACTTTCTGCCTGCTCTGCAAAACCACTCTGAAGATATTTTCTATCATTTTATTCAATATGAGCATATCCATGCAATAATCTCTTTCTAAAATTTAGTAATAGAAGCCATGTTGCCTCACCTGATAGTGATGCATTCCTTTCTGCTAATGAGAGCTCTTTCCACTTCTCCTCTCACACGGTTAGTGCTCTCGAGCCACAGCCAGCCTATCTGTGGCTTCAGGTACAGTTTTCTGTCTTTCATTCCTACCATATATTTTGTCTGATTCTTCATTTTGTCTTGATTTTCACCACCCTGAGCCTTTCATTGCAAGCTGCTTTGACCTTTTGAGAAATAGTGAGAATATATAGAAGAGAAATAGACTTCTGTCGTGTAAATTCCACAAAGCTCTCTTTTTATATCCTCCACATGACCTAGAACAGGGCCTTGCACTTAGAAGTGAAAAATAACTATTGGTTGTTAAATGATCATAGCAATTCTGAAGGACAGTTCTGCTTATTTTAAGGAGAACTAAGAAGTTGATGGTTCTGGCTTTATATGTGAACTTCGTTGTAAAACGTACTGCTTTCCTATTCCTTAATAGAGATTTGTCTCTTGTATTTTCTTCTGTTTACCACTCGTAAATGGAATGTGAAGGACAATGATCACAGCTTACATACATCACATTCATCCCTCTTGCTGTGCTAAGTCCTTTTAGATAATGTTTATTTAATCCTCACAACCTGATTATTATCCCATTTCATGGAAGGGCATATTGAAGGTTAGAGAATTTCAGGGATTTAGGAGGAAAGTGAGGAAATAAACTTTCTCCTGATGATTCAGCAAGATATAGGGGAAAAAAAATAGGGGAAGAAAAAGGATATATATTTCAGTATAGATGAGAGATATAAATTGCTTTAAGTATAATCAGTAAAATGTGGGAGAGGCTGGAGAAAGTCACAAATGATTTATGAGGGCATGATTCTTTCTGCTTACCCCTGTGAATTAGTCCACTCTCATATGGCTATAAAAATACTACTGGAGACTGGATAATTTATAAAGGAAAGAGGTTTAATTGACTTACAGTTCCGCATGGCTGGGTAGGCCTCAGGAAACTTATAATCATGGCAGAAAGGGAAGCAGGCATGTCTTACGTGGCGGCAGGCGAGAAAGAGCAAGCATGTGAAGGAAGAACTGTCAAACACTCACAAAACCATTAAATCTCATGAGAACTCACTCACTATCACGAGAATAGCATGGGGGAAACTGCCCCCATGATTCCCATCCTCTCCCATGAGGTCTGTCCCTTGACTTGTGGGGGTTATGGGGATTACAATTCCAGATGAGATTTGGGTGGGGACACAGAGCCAAACCAAATTGCCCTATCATGATGATGAGCAGGGAAAAGTCCTGTGCAAACTGAGGTTTTTAAATATGAGACATTCTCTTCTCAGGTGATCATAACTTGGGTTGACTTATAAATTTCTTGAATCCATCTATTTATTTGGATAATTTCAAGTCGAGTAGTTTATGTGTGGATAAAAACCTAAAGGTCCCTATAGTCCCTCTGGCCTGGCTTGTGTTTTTGGGAGTCCCCCAAGATGCTGTAACCTCAGGACCCCTGGAGAACCTGAACATGTGCTTGATCTCTCCACGTCACGGCAGGTGGCCCCTAGCATGCTGCCTGTCGTCACTGTCCCTGATGCTGTCCTGCAGCGGCACCCAAGGCTCTCTAGGCACATCTGCAGCTCTCTAGACCAGAACCATAAAGAAACAAGGTTTTATCTGTCTAGTCCCACTGGAAAGAGGGAGAAGCCCCGTTGTGAGCACTACTATGGAGGAGTCCCTAGAAAGTGGGCCTCACCCAGAGAATGAAGAGGAGTCGTAGTAAGAGATTAACCCATTCATGGAGATTGGCCCAACACATATTTATTTAACCCCTTGTGTCTGGGATTGTTCTGGATATTGACTGGGTTCCTCTTGAGAAAGAACAGCCAATAAAGGAGGGGAAATTAAAGCTCCTTGGAAGGGTGGAGAAGTGAAGAGCTCTGGGACCACTGTAAAGGCTGAAAGTGGGAGTTTAGGATGGCTATGGTGATTTAGGGAGCAATTTCCATTTCATGCTGAGTCTAGGGAATTCGGAATATTTACATATAGCTGGAAGAGGAGGTAAAGGTGGAGCATAGCTGGAGGTGTGATTAGAGAAATAAGCAGGGGTTCAGATCCTGGAGACTCCTACATACCAAAAACTAGTTTAGGTTTTACCCTGTAGGAAACAAGAAGTAAGGCTAAGTTGTGTGTGAGTACAATGATTAGTTTACACACTGGAGAAATGGGAAAGAAAGGAAACGTGACTCAGTGTTATCTTGATAGCTTTGGGAAGTTTTTGAAGAGTTTTAAGCAGGGGGAAGTTGGGGTCAGATGAACATTTTAGAAGGCTTCCCTCTCCAGGGCTGCGGGAAAACGTTGACAAGCACAGGCTGGATTTAGGAAGGAACAGAAGAAGGCTGAGAGTGGAACCTTGGCGACCGGCCACCCTGAGGGAGCGCAGGGGAGGACACAATGCAGGGAAGCTGGGAGGGAGCCCTTGCCAGGGAGGGAGAAGATCTCAGGGAGGAGGAGTGCAGGGCAGCTGAGGAGAGCACTCCCAGAAGGAGGCAGGGCTGGCAATGTCCTGGGCTCAAGGAGGTCTGACCAGACAAGGACAGTGGCTGGCAGAGGTGCTCCTGAGTGCCAAAGTGATGACAAGAAAAGCCACCAGAAGAAAAGAGGAGCCTTGCCTGGAAAACAAAAAGCAATTAAACATCTTGTCATGTGGCATTTTTTTAGGGGAAAGATGATGGATGGCTTCATCTTTTACTTGATCCCGAAGCAAGGGCAGATTGAGAAGTGGTGTCTGAGGGGCAGGTGATTTTCCCCTCTGGCCTTGCCTCCTTCTGACCTTCTATTTTCTCCCAGTGAAAGAGGTGCTGCTTCTGGCCTGTGGCCTTATTTAGCTGGCTCGGAACTTTTCCCAGCTTCATGATAATGGCCTTTGGTGCTCTTTCTACTGCTTAATGTGCTGTCATCCAGAATAATTCTTTTCTATATTGATCTGAATGGCAATCTATAAATAAAAAGGAGAAATCATAGGAGAACTTGCAGAAAAATGGGAAAAAGTAGTTATTTGTTTCGCCCATTTCTGGAGGGGAGGAGAGAGAATCTTTAAAATAATCTCCCATTTGTGCCTTCTCATTTGTCAGCACATCAGAAGCAACAAAAGCAACACACACACACACACACACCCCCGCCCATGATTTGATAAATTGGAAAATGGCTGCACAACTCAGATTATATGTCTTTCTTTAAAATTTTCTGAAATCTGATGTAGATATTTAAGAGCCTTCAGAAGTTTCCATGGGCGTGCCATTAGAGATAAGCCGATTGTTTTTGAGGGGATTCAAAAAAGGGAATGTACTTTATCTAAAGAGATGAAATTGGACTCAACTTGGAGAAATGGTTCTCTGACCAGATGTCATTTAAAGGCATTGCACTTTGGGCTCCAGGCGTTGACTGTTTCTCAAGATAAATATGCATCTAGGAACCAAGAAGGGCATTTTCAAAGATTGCTGTGAGTTGGTATTATAATGTGCTAAGCACACCCTTGACGTCTTTGGAGGTCTGAGCATACAGATGAGACATAAATGCTTCTCAGTTCCTTCTCATAATTTCTCTGATCTTACTGGCAATAAAAGAAAAAAGAAAAAAAAACTCTTCAGGAACATAAAATGTTATTGAATTTGCAGCAGTTGTCATGGTTACCTGCATAGTTTCATTGCTTTATTAATGTGTAATTCCTCTTATTTCTGGAAATATCATTATAGTGAAACATAATAGTCTGCAGCCTCTTAGCAAGTTTCTCTGTGTATCTCAGAGATGCTGACAATGGCTGTGATGAATGTGTGTGTGGTTTCCGGGTCACCTGTATGCTGATGATCCAGCAACTGGGACATCATTGTTTAGGAAAAGACAACTTGAAGCTAATGACTCTTGAGAATCCCTTGAAAGTTCAAACATTTCTCGACACAAATGTGCTTATTGTTTTTTTCCATAGGACAGTAATCCAAGTCTTTACTGTTTTTCTAACTAAAATAATTTATGTTTTCTTACATTAAAACTTTTTAAAGCAATTATTTTTACTTACTAAAGTCACTTTGAAGTGCTCAGGAAACTTTTTCTGATTAATTCTTTTTAAAATCATCTTTGTTAAATTCGTTTCTTGTATCATGGAAAGGCTTTTGGAAGACACTGTTAGTAGAAGTTTTTGAGCAAGTTTTTCTAAGTGTATTCTCCCACTACTCAAGTAGAAGCTGAATAAAATAATTCATTAACTTATCTGTCAGGCCAGCTGCTTAGGGCATACTGATCCTCATACTCATTTCTCTTTTTCTTGGGCACTCAACCAGAAGACATTTTTCAGCATCCCCTGCAGTTGGGTCTGGCCATGAAAATTATGAGACAATAGAATGTGAGTGGACATTATGTAATAATTTGCAGATCTGGCCCATAAACACCTCCCACAGATCCTCTAGTCCCTTATTTCCAGGTTGGTTGGTAAGTCTGCCAGTCTAGATCCTTGAATAATTGGGTAGAACAGAGCCTCACTGTAGGTCAGGAACATCTATTGTTACAGAAAGGAGACAAAGCCTCTGAGATGTGAGGGTTCTGTATTCCATCCGCTGGTATTGCCCTATGTGATGCATGCTTATCAACATTTCTTCTAAGTGGGCCATATAATCTTTGGGAGAAAGTCCATATTTTTCATCCATGAGTATCTCCCATAACTTCTTTCATAGCCTATGAAAAAGAAGTTGGTGTTGTTTACCCCAGGACTTCCCAATCAATGTCCTGTGGTAGTGTTGCTGTTTTGGAAGAGTCCTGGAGACTTGAATGGCTACAGCAATAGTGGATATATTGAAAATTATCAGACCCTGTGACTTATGTGCACAGAGAACCAAAGGAAAGGAAATTTATCTTTTCTGGATACTTCTGTGTACCAAGTACTATGTTCAGTCCTCTGTTTACTCTCTATAATTGATTTTCTATGGACTGCTATCATTCCATTTTACAGGTTTTTAAAGTGTCATATAGTTTAAATAACTGCTTCATAGCTAAGAGGTGGCAAGAGAAAATGCAAACAAAAGTTTGCCTGGAACCAAACCCAGTCAGCCTTTCTGCTTTGCTGCTTCCCATGGCGTATGCTCAGTTAATGTCTGTTGATCACCATGCTCCAGGACAGCATCTGACAGCTAGTAATAATTGGAAACATACACAGACAACATTTGATTATCTGTGGCGTTGGGAATAGATGCCCTTATTCAGTTGTTAGAAAAATTATAAAACTGACATTGTTGAGTTTTACATTCTATCTTAAGATATCAGAACAGCTGTTTTAACAGATATCAAAATCATTTAAATTGATGGTCTGGAGGTTAGCAGGACGGTTCTTCCTCATGAGGTCATCTAGGGCCCCAGACTCTTTCATCTGGTTGCTTGTGGATCTTCTGAGGTTGTTCCTTATCTGCATAGTGGCAGATGGCCTACCACACCATGTCTGCATTTAAGCCATTAGGAAAGAGGGGATGAGAGGAAAGGGCACATTTCTTTCCAATTAAGGTCATGACCCAAAAATTGCACACATCACTTTTGCTCCCAAACGTTGCAGGGTTGCACGGACGTCTAACTGCAAGTGAGTCTAAGAAACATCATCTGTAAGTACCAGTATATCTATCCTTGTGGAAGAAGGGGATGAGAGACATTGTGGGACAAATAGCAGCCTTTGCCATACCTTCTTTCCTGTCCTAATCATTAATAAACCTACAAATAAACTGCAAAAAAGATCCAAAACTGCAGTAGCAGAAAAGGGAAGGAAATGAATCATGGAAACTAATTCAGAAATTGAAGGTCTCCTTTCTCCTTAACCTCTTCCAGTGCATATGCTAAAAGAATCAACAGTTCATTTCTTGCATTAAGTTGCTTTAAAATAGGCTATAACTATTTAAAGAATCAGTATTTCAATAAAATGATTGCAATGAATTGAAAATATTTGAACAAAGACTAGGATGTTAAATCATATTAAGTTATTAGAACTAATTTTATTAGGTTTGACATATGATTAAATTATAAAACAAAACCTCATCTGGTAAAGACATTTACTGAGATATACATAAGTGAAATGATACAATGTCTGAAATTTGCTTTAAAATACTCCAGCAAAAGATGGGGGTGGGGATGATGAATAGTTGAAATTAAATTGGTAAAAATGTTAGTTGTTGAAGCTGGATGATGGGTTCATAGGGGTTTATTATGCTATTCTTTCTACTTTTATGTGTATTTGAAATATTCCATAATAAAAGCTAAATAAATACTTGTTCCAAGAAACAAAAATAATTTTTGGCTGTGTCCTGATTCTCATATGAGCTCATTTCTGTACTCCAGTTAAGTACTTTCTTAAGTGTCCAGCGTATTATTTATTCTGCATGCGTATACCAGAAAACTTATTGTCATCTAAAGAATTCATTAACAATTTGCTTTTGAGTCAACTAAGCAAGATTTTGGTGAGTGGCCGCTTCATCCAGTGATAGAAGGGCTGTAAAAAGCAAGTAAGATAAAGCCCCTCTCAACAAGTTTAAAGTCGACTCAGGCAAACAAGACAGTCCCTCAGATAAATCTAATTTAAGAGAAGTATACAAGAAGGCTTAAATGTTAGGAGATCACATCACATTAGAAGGATCAGGAAGAGTTTCCTGGATTAGATAGTATAAGCTTTAAAGGAAGGGTAGACTTTTGACAGATGGAAGTGGTGGAGAGAGTGGGACCACCAAGAGAAAGGCTCAAGCCAAAGAACATGTGATAGTTTCCTGGTGACAGGAAAGAATGATATGATTTTGAGCATGGGTATCTGGATGTCTCATTAGAGTAAATCAGGAAGTGAAGAGGATCTGACTGAGAAAATTGATACTTTTTATAAGGATGTGTAGTTTTGAGACACTGGTGCATCTCAACATGAGATGTTCATCTCAAAATACAGTATTGGAGCACAGAGAAAGGTTAGTGTAGGTAATTAGCCACCGAAGTTGAAAGTTGAAGTTGTAGGTAGAGCGTGAATTTACTACTGAAGAGAATAGAGAAAATACTTTTTAAGCCAGTTTCATTGGAGTAGAGGATGGAAATTATGACATCATTGTGAAAATGACATAATGATTTCAGTTCACGTTAAAGATACTAGGAGTCACTGGTGTAGCAAGAGCTATATTCCCTGCACACCCCCTGTACTGAATTCTCAGTACTTCCTTATCCACACAGTGCCCCCATATCTCTACTTTCTTTCTCCTTTCTTCTTCACTCTAAGCTTCTCCAAAGAGTTGTCAACCCAGAATATTTCCACTGCTTGACTTCCATTCATCTTTCAACCGACTCTGAATCAGAATTCCTTTACCACGCCACTGAAACTGTTAGTTATCAGTGACTGCCACATTGACCAATTCCATGAACACTTTTTACACCTCAGTTCCCTTGACTCTCTGAGCAATGCTTGACCTATCAGGCAAGTCCCACTTCCTTGGAACTCTCTCTTCCTGGCTTCTCGTTTTGCTTTTCCATTTCTTTGTAGGCTCCTCCTCTCCTGGACATTTACGTATTGCATTGCTTCAGGACCATTGCTGGACTCTCCCTCTCTTCCTACAATCTCTTCTGGAGGGAATTCTTCCTATTCCACAGTTTCACCCAACAAAAGTCAACAGAGCACCCACATTTATATCTCATTTGAGTTCTAAACCTACCAAGTATCTCATGTGGATTTCCCATAGACATTTCATATGTAACACATCCATACTGAAAGTTGGACTCCCATATCCCTCCCAAACCTATTTCCCATCTCAGTAAATATCAGTCATTGCCATGTACCTTGCTGCTCAAGGCAGTAAAGTAAATCATTTAGTTTGCAAAGAGTCCATGGGACAATTCTATCAGGAAGCCCAAGCAGATACCACTTTATTATGAAATATTCTTTGAACCCCAGAATGTTCCCAAAGTGGCTAAAGTTTGTAGGCCTTAAAAAGAAAAGCTCCCAAACTGAGTACAGTGGCTTGTGCCTGTAGCCCCAGCTATTTGGGAGGCTGAGGTGGGAGGATCACTTGAGCCCTGGAGTCTGAGACTATAGTGAGCTATGATCATACCACTGTACTCCAGCCTAGGTGACAGAGTAAGACTCTGTTTCAAAAAAAAATCTTAAAAATTAAAAAAATAAAGCTTTCTGATATAACTTCATTGCTACGTAGCTGTTTGATTTAGGCACCAGTGCTAGCTTTAAATTTAAATCTGTGGTTGGCTTTGCACTATATATTTTTAAAGGATGTTGTGGGCTACTTATACTGAGAAGCTAAGCTCTTTGAGTCTGACCACACTTGGTTACAGACAGGATTATCCTCAATGGGCCCCATAAGTAGAAGGCACCCCACGAATAGTCTGAGAGATGCAGATGTTGCTCTTCTATCCATTAGATTAGAAATCCATAGGTGTGGACATCTCCACAACCTTTACCATGCCCAACCTTTACTAATGCTTAATTTTCCTCTTTGGTAAGGACCTGGGGATCCTTTCCTTCCTATCCCACTAGGTCTTGAGAGAATGAAATTAAAGTAGGCCTGCATTTTATTCATGCCTCATCAATCTGCATTCTCGGAAAGGCACAATGATTTGGTGGAAAGACAGCCTGCTTCTAGTTCCACCTCAGGAACTAGCAAGTTAGTTGTAAATCTGATAAATAGAGTCATCCTTACCTTTTTTCTGTACTTTCCTCCACATCAAACACATCAGAACACATCAAACACATCAGAACAACAAACTCTGCTTGAGTATTTGCTTTGTGCCAGACCCTACCCTAAATAACAGATGAGGGAAATGAGGCTTAGAAAGTTAGTAAATGACACAAAGATACCCAGTTAATGCAAACCCACAATTTAAATTCAGGCTATTCAAGTCTACTCTTAACAACTCTCTTATACCACGTTGCAGAGAAACGACTTCTGGATTTCTTCTTCCTCTCATTCCTACTGTGCCACTGATGTAAGAGGTACCATCAATTTAATTTAATAACAGTTTTCAGGAAATAAAGTAAGCACCACCAAATCAAGTGTAGTTATAGTGGGCCTGTCTTTTAAAATCCTAACCAATGTTTTTTTTCCTTCTTGGTAATTCCTTTTTTACTTCATGTCCCTGAAGCTAAAATCCTCAGGGACAGCTAATCACAAAAAAACAGGCAGACTCTTGGCTATTGACTTCTAAAATTGGGTCATGCAACTCATAAAAGATAGCCAGGAGCCAGGGTTAGTTTTCGGTTTGGTTTGGTTTTAATTATAAGACAGAATTTGTTAAAGATAAACTTTAAAAATTTTCTTTAATGTTTCCTTTACATATCAAGAACTAAAGCCTGACAATTCTGACATCAACAGTAGAGTTTGGGGAGAATTAAGGATGATGTCAGAGAAGCTTCTTGTCCCAAAAGAGATTATGTTTTAGCTGCTGGCAGGAGGAGAATCTGCAGTTTAGATGCTGAAGGATGCTGAAAAGGTTCTACATTCCCTGGTGCCCCTGGAATGGGAGATCACTGAAACTCCACAAGTGTTTTGAGAAATCCCAGCATACAGGGAACCTGGGTTTGACTTCTAGAGCATCACTTCCCAGGAGAGGAAGCAAGCAGCATCCCAGAGGACTGAAAGGCAGCAATCACTAGTGGAGGTGTCCCAGCAACATGGAAAACATTTTAAGATTCATGTCCTGAGAGACTGCCCTGAGAGGGTCAGAAGGGCCTTGGTGACCTGATGAGGGAACATCATCAGTAAATTTGATATGGATTCTCTGTGCTGGAGGCTGTGGAAACAGAAACAATGTCCACAGCAAAAGCAGCGTGGGTAGAAGTCTCCATCAAAGATGAGCAGGTAATGAACCAGGTACCTCCCCCATGAGGCCATGATACATATGGGCCTTCTTAGAATTACTATCCCAGGAAAAGATAAGGAAAGTTAGAACTCTAATTTGACCATGTTTAAATTCTGAATTTGACTGTGAAATAACTGAACAAGATTTAATCTCTTGGAAATGGCTGTAGTTTCAGCAGCTAAATTACTGAAGGTCACATAGCTAGACAGTCTCCATGTTTCCTACAGCCAAATGGAATAGTAGCTTGAGACCTTAAGTTAAATTATATTCAAGAAAGATACAGGATATTTACAAAATTCACCTTTTGACTTTCCACCTTAATTTCAAGATGCAAGTAAATTTCAGTATCAATAAAATGTTTTAGACTGGAAGAAGTGCAAGATATATTCTCATCTCTCCATCTCTACTACCAGTGCCTAATCTATGTCTTACCTATACTGTGCCCTCTAAACTGGGGAGATTAGGCTCTTTCTATGTACTTAGAAGCAAGAAAACTAGAACCAATGGATGGAAGCTTTAAAAACACAGAATTCTGTGTAGAATCAGAGAGAGTTTCTCACAGTCTCAGATATCCAGAGATAAAATGAACATCCTTGGTTGGAACCATGAGCCATATCCCTTGAGATGCTGTATCATGGTTGAGGCACCTACAACAAAGAAGGGATCTTATGAAGAAGAATTCGACAGAAGACATGGCTGGATGATTTCAGCCTTTTACATCTCTTCCAATTTTGAAATTCTACCACTTTAGAATGGAGGTTGTGAAAACCAAATTGCCATGTGTTTACAGATTGGAAAGTGAGAAAATAAAAACTGTAGGTATAAAGTAGTCTTTTAGAGATAGCTACCACCGAGGGAAGCAGAGCTTTGTCATGTAGTATGGTGGGACTGAGGGAAGATTTTTAACACTGGGAAGAATTGAACAGATTTGTAGATAGAAGAAGGAAGGGAATTAGTTAAAAAATGCAAAACTAAAGGTTAGAGAGGGCGCTGTTCCAGTATCCACTGTTGTATAATGTACTTCCTCAAAACTTCATGACTTTAAACAATTATCACTTTGTTATAGCTTAGGATTGTGTTGGTCTGGAATTGAGGCAATGCTCAGCAGGGTGATTCTTCTGTTCCAAGTGTGGATGACAGAGGTGACTTTGTGGTCTTTGGCTGACATTGTATTGTGCCCTTGGTGGGAATGGCTGGAAGGCTGTGCTCAGCTGGAACTGTTGGCCAGAATGCCTACTTGTGGCCTCAACAGCCTCTTAGGGTAGTCTGACTTCTTTTTGGCAACTTACAGTTCCTAGGGCAGTATTCCAGGTGAAACTGCCAGGCTTCGTAAGCCCTAGCCTCAGAAGGCCAGAGCATCACTTCTGCTGCTTCTTATTGGTCATCAGTCAAGTCCCTAAGGCTAGCTCAGGTTCAAGGGTAAGAACCAGATGCGCCTCACAGTGGAGGGAGTAGCAAAGAATGTATTGCCATCTTTCATCTCCCATACAGACAGCTAATAGAACGAGATCCTGAACAATATGCGGAGTCCAAATTGAGAGGAAAGGTAGAGTGATTATCTTTAGAATGGGGGAGGGACATGTCCACCTCAGAGATAAAGACAAAGAAAAGGGGTTCCAGAAGGTGGAAACAGAAATTTTGAGATGAAGATGAGGGAAAGGAGAAGGAGTCATTTCTACAGTTAAGTAATCCAAGCCTATCTAGTAGAAGAGGAGTTTCACATAATAAAAATTATGTTACCCACCATCCATGTCTTTTACCTCTGGGTTGTTTCCTCATTCTCATAATATATTGGCACTGATTTTACCAGATATATCTTCCACAGACTTCTGTCTGAAAACGCTGCCTGCAAGATTTTTGGCTGAGTTGTTCAATGCTTTTTGTGTACCAAACACATGTAGCACACCAAACTCTGGTGTAGTCCAGGGCAGTGGGGCAAGTAAATTGGCTTCCCTGGAAAATATGTCCATCTATATTCCTTATTCCCAGTCCATGCTTTTAAGGGATAGAGCACACCAGCCATGAACCAAGGCTGGAGTAGCAAAACATGAAATCTGCTTTCTACAAATTATCCAGATAATCTCTTCCAATCCCCTTCTGGATGAAAAACAGAGCCACATGAGGGTGACAGTCTGGCAGGTATTCAAAGCTGCAATGACCATGGCTTGGCTCCTGTTGTATCCACAGAGTTTGACTGGGTTAATTTATACAGTTTTCCTGTATGAGTCCTTTTAATAAGTGTCTTTAGAACCTTCTAATTCATTTTAAAGGAATGTTTCTCTTTGGCTTCATGTCTCATTCTTTTCACATTATATGTTCCGGTGATAAATGATGGATGCATAAATATATTACCTTTGCTCAATCAGTGTTTTCTGTTGTTGATGTAAAATACACAAATTGGATTGGTTTCAGGATAGCTGAATTTGGAATGTGACATTTTGCCAAGTCAACATCACACTCACCCATACAATGCAGATGTGAATTTTGCAGTTGTTTCGTTTTTAAAATTGTATATGTCTGCGGTGCCATCGATTAATGTAATATTGCATTAATGTGCTATTACAACACTCCAGGGCATTCATGAGGTCTTTCAGCCAGCAGCAAAGAATTCCCCAAACAAAAGCTTTTAATAAAATACAGATTGCAGGGCAAAGAAAAGTATCAACCATGAGAATTTATGGATAGCAGAAGTGCTTGAGCAATCAACTTTTGATGGCCTTGCCAATGGAAATACTGTGTAATTGTTATATTATTTCATTCCCCTCCAAATCATTAGAAATCATCTATCTATCTATCCATTTATTGAATCTGTGTTTTTAAATGACCAAGGTATTATGCCTGTGTTGATCCATGACTTCTCTTTTTCTTATTAAGTTTCCAGTTGCTCCAGTGCTTGTATAGACACACTGTCAGATCCAAAAGGTCAGTGAAGGCTGACACAGCCCCATGTGTGACATGGCATTAACTGCAGAAATTAAAATTGAATCCGTCACTGTCCACTGTAATAGCTGGCAGGCAACTTTCTACAACGCAGTGTTGATGTAATTCTGGCATGGAGTCATTCTGGATTTATTTTAAGTAACAACTATTTTTTTTTCCCCTTTTCAAGGTAGTTCGTAATCTTTAACCATTGCATTTTCTCTGTCACAAAAATCTGGAATAATATTTTTCTAAATCAATTAACTGATGTAAAATTTAAGTGAATAAAAATATCCTTGGTATAATATACTCAACTTTGTAAATATAGGTGCCACTGCCAGCCTGCTAACAGAAGGGCATAAATCCAACTCCACTCATTTTCAGATTTCAGAGGTTAGTGGTAGTATTTTCAAATATCCATTTAATAAGAGAAACAGAGGCAAATCTTTGCTTTTTTGGCATAGGTCTACCACAGCCCTGCAGTGGATTTAACATTCAGAAAGTAACATTTCTCCTTTTAACCCTCTATAACTTGTAAGATCAGGAAGAAAGCAAAAAGATACAAAAACAAAAACAAAAAGCATAGAGGTCTTTAATTTAAAGAAAATTTTTCTGTAACCAAGTTTTATGAGTCAGCATTTTGATATAAATAATTTACAGCAATAATTATGAGATCATTAAGTTCAAGCATGCAGAAAACCATTTCATGGTCTTTGGTAATAGGGCTGATAGAGGCCAACTTAAATGAGCTAGGCCACTGATTGTAATAATGTGCCGTCAGAAGTTCAACTAGTGTTGATGTTTAGAGTGGAGACAAAAATAGAAGGCATTTCTCTTATATTTCAGTGCTTTTAGATCTGGACATTTTTTAATGGGCACTGCAAAATAAATGTCAATTCAGATATCATAAGTAATATAAATTCAAGAGATATTAAGGTGCTGCCCCTGTATCCATAAGAGTGGTACATGGAGCATGTTGAGGAACAAATGAGGGGAGTTGCATCACACCCTCCAGGTAATCTTCTTTTTGTGAATGCAGTTTTGTTCCCCTCCTTTGCCCCAATTGCAATGACTTAAGACCTAGATTCCATTCCATGACTGTCTTGCTAAAACCACCAGATAGAATACCTTCCATGTCCCAAATATACAGTCCTCTTGTGTTTTTCTGGTGTTTGTATTCCCATAGTTGCAAATAAAAAGTATATTTTTAGTTTTAGAATTTTCCTTTCCATTAAAAAAAATCCCTGAAGATTTGTGGCACCACTGTTATTTCTGTTAATGTCATTGCTTCCATAGCAGCAAGCAAAGACTTTGTAAGAAACTATGTTTACAAAAAGCAATTATCTAAGCGAACGTTATAGCTACATGCAGCAAACTTTCAATTTAGATTTCCCATAACCATTACAACACACACACACACACACACACACACACACACACACCTGTTCCTTCCCATCTGTGTCATAAATACAGTGTCATCAGCTATATCCTCGTGTCCAGAAGCAAGGTGGAACTAGTTATTTGGGCTTCCATAGCAGACTGAAAACTCAGGCAACTCACATTTTTGGTCATAGAAGGTGAGTTCTTTCCTTATCTCAGATTCCAAATGGGAGTAGAATATAAAATCAGTGAGTTTGTGCTGATCCTTAGGGTAGATTTAAGGAAAAATTAGAAAGGAAATTAAGAAAATAAATTCTCATTTTTTTCACAGTACATTTTGCTAAGCATAAAACATAACATTGACAGACATAATTCATTTTGCCTAAAAGGTTTGTTACCTTCAGAATTTCAGTCAGTAGAGTTATGTCTTTAATTTAGGATATTTCAGACTTGCTTTACCAACTTCTCGGTGAGAGATTTTAGTGGCCATTCTATAAAGAGATGAAAATGTCTGTCTGTATAAAGGGTAATTTCTAATTGGCTATAACTCAATATGAAATGAGACCAGAATGCCATCTAAAGCATTCTAAGGAATGCACTGTAGAGGCTTTTTCTTCTTGTGAGTAAGACTGGCCTTCTTGAATGTTCCAGTATGCCTTGTTGTTACTTTCTCTGAAAAAAATGAATTCTGAAATCGTTCTGATGAACACTGCCCATGTTCTATTGCACAGGTAAAAGGTAAATAGGAAATAAAATTATCTTTCTACAGTATTTTCAAGCAACACTCTTTATTAAATAATCTAACTTAGCAACTTCTGGCCACAGAACTCTGTAGCCATTGGGTAGAAGTACAAGCAAAATAAGAGCCATGGGCCACTTTCTCCCTTTCTGCTGAGAGCTTACATTTGCATGGAGAACACAGCCATGAATTCAGAATAAGATAAATACGTACAAATGAAAAAGGCAAAGTGACACATATGCAGCCAACTGTGTTATATAATCAGGGGCAGGAAGGGTCAGTGATGCTAGGTCTTGTTAGACTGTCAAGGCTTAATTCTTATGAGACATTTTAAGGAACGGAAGGCTGTAATTTAGTGAGGAGGAAGAATAGCATTTGTCAGATACATCCAGCAAAATAGTGGCATCATAAAATCAAGCAACGCTGCAGAAATTAAAAATTAAACTTACCATATTCATACTGCATAAAAGCAACCCCATAAAACTGTCTAATCTCACACTTCATCCATCAAAAGCCTTTCTAAACCATTTTAGATATTTTCCCCCAGCTATTCTAAAATTCACTTTCCTTATCTGGAAAATGATCTCCTAGGATCCTTAAAAAAAAATCTCCATTTATAATTCAGGAAAATTGCCACAGCCGACAGAAATGAAGGTGGTAGAGTGCTCAGGGAAGCTGCAGGAAGAAGCAATTGCTGAGAGGAGATGAAGAAAGATCACCACCCTGGGTCCTGCAGTAGCCAAATGGCAGCAGCTAGACATAGAGGACAAGCAGGAGAAAGGCTGGGGGGTTTCACCTCTGGAGCCTGATGTATTAAGAGCAGGGCCCCCTGAGTGTCTCTCTGCACTGGGAAAACTTTTAGTTAACCTAGAAGGTTGGCTGAAGTCACCTCACCCTGCAGTTCCTGCAATAAAGAAAACACAGCCCTTGCTCTGACCATTTAACAAGAAGCAAATATATATAGTTGTGATCCATTTACCAAGTACTGAATTTACCAAACATCTCTTCTATGTAGGTATTGAACAGGATACTAAAATCATGGTCATGGTCACCCATTATATCATTGTGGTAGGCAGACTCATGTCCCCTAAAGGAGTCTTAATCCCCAAAACTTGTGAATATGTTGCATGGTAAAGGGGAATTAAGGTTTTAGATGAGATGCAAATTGCTAATCAGCTAACTTTAAGATAAGTAGGTTATCCTGCATGATCTCAGTGGGCTCATTGTAATCACAAGGATCCTTTAAATATGGAAAAGGGAGGCAGAAGAGTCAATGTCAGAGTAATACGATGTAAAAAAACTTCACTGGCCATTGCTGGTTCTGAAGATGGAGGAGGGGACCATGAGCCAAGGAATGTGGACCCACCCTAGAACTGGGAAGTGCAAGGGAATGGATTCTCCCTTAGAGCTTCCAGAAGGAACAGAGCCCTGACAACTCCCTCATTTTAGCCCAGTGAGACCCATGTCAGACTCCTGACCTTTGAATTGTGAGATAATAAATATGTGTTGTTGTAGGCCCCCAAGTTCATGGTAATTTGTAATAGCCGCCATAGAAAACTAGTACAATTATACTGTTGATTTCTTTTGTAAGAATATTGTCTTGTCAGAAATTGCCTTGTTCATTAGCTTGCTTATTTCTTACCATCTCCCTTCACACTCAAGAACGTCTATTCTAGGAGGGCAAGGCCTTGCCTGTCGTGTTCACTGCTGTATCCCACAAGCCAGGAGCAGAGCTTCAAATACACTAGTTGATACAGGTTGGCTGTGTCCCCACCCAAATCGCATCTTGAATTGTAGTTCCCATAATCCCCACGTGTCATGGGAGGGACCTGGTGGGAGGTAATTTAATCATGGGGGCAGTTACCCCCCTGCTGTTCTTGTGAAAATGAGTGAGTTCTTATGAGATCTGATGGGTTTATAAGGGGTTTTTCCCCCTTTTGCTTATTCTTCTCCTCTTTGCCACCATGTGAAGAAGGACGTGTTTGCTTCTACTTCTGCCATGATTTTAAGTTTCTTGAGGCCAACCCAGCCATGCTGAACTATAAGTCAAACCTTTTTCATTTATAAGTTACCCAGTCTTGAATATGTCTTTATTAGCAGCATGAGAATGGACTAATACACTGGTGCTCAATAAATGCTTCTTGAGTGTCAGGCGAATAATTGTGTACCTAAGTGAATGACCAGAGATCATGATTCTCTCCCCAGGGCTTCCACAAGGTAGACACATAGGAAATAGTGAAGGAAAGATGAAAAGTAGCAAGAGATCAGGAACCTGAAGGAGTAGTAGATGTACAGAACACAGTAAAGTTTCAGAAAATTTGAATTAGAAAACAAAGTGTAAACCCTCTGTGTACTTAGAAGATCCCTGTGATGCTGAAGAATGTAACACTGTAGAAAGAGGCTGCTCATATACAGGAAGGAGACTAGTGGAGTTCAACCACAGAATACTCAGTTCCTTTCTTAAGTAGACTTACCAAAGTGCCATAAATCAGTTTTTATCAGGAGACAATAAAAAATGAAATTAACCTAGAGAAAATATGTAGAGAGAAACCGACATGGCGGAGACACTGGGTGGAACATTTATTAAGTCAAATCAATATGGCAAAATTGTGTCTTCTGCTATGGCTTTCAAGGCCTTTTGACTAAAAATATTAACATACAGCCTTCCACCATAGATCACAAAGAAGAAAAGTCTTAAATTTTTTGAACACCAAAAAGGTAGAAGCCAATATGTTTTATGAAGTTTTTTCTTCCTAATTTTGTAGGGGGCAGACAGATTTTTAACCCTATCTTTGCTTGCTTTTGGATGCTTCCCTCATCAATGAACATTTAGTAAGCATTTTGCACATATTAACTTACTTAGTTTTATCTGTGAGGTAGGCACCAGATATCCCTCTCTATATGATGGGGAAACTGAGCCTTTGTTAAAATTAAGTGACTTGCCTAAGGTGACAGAGTGAGTTAATGGTGAAATAAGGATTGAAACCCAGGCAGTTTGACTCAAGAGTTTACTCTCTTAGCTCCCCTCCCACCGCCAGACACTGGTGGGCTCTGAGATAAACCGGAAGCACACCAGATCCAGTCCTCTGCTGTGGGAGGTTTATATTCTAGTACAGGAGGCATATAATAAATAAGAATTGCATTGATGTGTATTGTGGCTGGTGCTATGAAGGAGACATGGGCCACAGGATCCTGAAAGAGTGAATTCTAGTGTGGGCTAACCCATTTCCGGGAACCACAGAGCCCCACCACATTGCAAATTTCCTAGTTTATACTCTGTACCGACAGCAAGGGAATATTTAAATGTGAAAATATCCCATAAGTCCTTCATATGTGAACATTAGGTTAAGTGGAGATTGATGAGAAGGAGTCTAAACAATTTTTAAAAGTTCCAACTATCGGGCCAGGCGCGGTGGCTCACGCCTGTAATACCAGCACTTTGGGAGGCCAAGGCATGCAGATCATGAGGTCAGGAGATCGAGACCATCCTGGCTAACAAGGTGAAACACTGTCTCTACTAAAAATACAAAAATTAGCCGGACATGGTGGTGGGCACCTATAGTCCCAGCTACTAGGGAGGCTGAGGCAGGAGAATGGCGTGAACCAGGGAGGCAGAGCTTGCAGTGAGCCGAAATTGCATCTATCACTGCATTTCAACCTGGGCAACAGAGTGAGACTCCATCTCAAAAAAAAAAAAAAAAAATTGGTCAGGTGTGGTGGCTCATGCCTGTAATCCCAGCACTTTGGGAGGCTGAGACTGGTGGATCACTTGAGGACAGGAGTTCGAGACCAGCCTGGCCAACATGGTGAAATCCTGTCTTTAATAAAAATGCAAAAATTAGCCAGATATGGTGGCACACGTCTGTAAACCCAGTTATTCGGGAGGCTGAGGCAGGAGAATTGCTTGAACCCAGGAGGTGGAGGTTGCAGTGAGCTGAGATCGTACCATTGCACTCCTGCATGGGCAACAGAGCGAGACCCTGTTTCAAAAAAAAAAAAAATCCAACATAAGTTTATTTCTAAATTTTTCCTTTCCTGTGGTATCCAACTTGTTCTGAATGTCCTTTGTGTAACGCAGGGTTTCTCAGCCTCAGCATTATTGACTATTTGGGACCAGATAATTATTGTTGGGTAGGGCCTGAGGGCTGTTCTGTGCATTGTAGAATATTTAGCAGCATCCTTGGCCTCTTCTCACCAGTAACAACCCCTCTTCCTACAATTTGTGACAGGCAAAAATGTCTCAAGACATTGCTGAATGTCCCCCAGACAGCAACATTGCCCTAGGTTGAAAAATGCTTGTAACCCACCAACAACTCAAATTCCACATATTCTTGAAGACCAGTTTTAATTGCCTCATGCTTCAAGCCCATTCTTCTCTCCACCTTTTCAAAAACCCACAACTACACTATATAGACAGTCTTTAAAGCTCAGCAGATAGCATTTTCTGAAATCAACCAAACCGCCTTTACCCCAGCCTCCCTATAGGATGGGAAGGAGCACACAAATGTGAGGAAATTAATCAGGACTTCAGGCTCCCTCTGCATCACCTGTGGTAGTACAAGATTTGTTTGGGGTTTCCTACCTCACTCTTAGAACAGGGTTTAAGGCAATGACTTCCAGACATGTTTTAAGCAGATGACTGACCAGATCATGAATTCCTGAATAGGAATTCCGTTTCATGAAAATGTCTCATTAATTTATAGTAGCACTTCATTCAGGCCTTCAAACTGAATCAAAAAAATGAAAACTCGGTGGCTCAGGGTGCCACACTCTTCAGGAGAGTGGTAAAACATATGAGTGTAGAAGAACTTCGAGTGTTTGTGTGTCTGTAGGCAGAAAGTCCTTTGAGTTTAGCTCCTATTGAGACCAAAACATAGGAGCCTTTTCCTCCTATCAAGTAGCAGCATGGTGGGCTGACAAACAGAAAGCAGAGTGACTTCGAAAGGCATATATGTGCCCAGCATAACATCTCATCTTCTAAGACAGCAACATAACATTTCCGATTTTAAACCAAGGCAGAGTTAATCTGCAAAGCCTGTGCTTATTGTGGGAGATATGACAGAGGGAGAAAAAAAACGGAACCACAATGCAGCCATCTCTGGATCAACTTCTGAAAAAGCATTGTGATCCTCAATCTTAACAAATATCAAAATGGACCCCTAATAGCCCCTTGAAATACTCTGAAGTTGTTCTTAGAGCTTTTGTGTTTTTTTGGCAGTAAAATTACAGAGAAAGTAAAAATCGTTTTAATGTGCTAAGGATTTTGATACAGTATCATTTTAAATATACATTGTTGCTTAATTTTATTAGTCTACAAATAATTATTGTGAGCTATTAAATGGCAATCACTGTGCCAGACGCTGGATATATAAAGACAAATAAATATCCTGTTGCTGACTTCAAGGATCTTACCATCTTTGAAGTGAGAAACAGGCGAGGAAGCTGACAATCATGAAGCAGGTTTCTAAGCTCCTTGACTGCACACTGGATAGTATAATAAATGAGGGGTAGCATCTAACTCAAACATGAAGGTTGGGAGAGGAGCACAGGTGTCTGGAAAGTTTTTTCTTTTTCTTTCTTTCTTTTCTTTTCTCTTTTTTCTTTTTCTTTTTTTGAGACAGAGTCTCACTCTATCACCCAGGCTGGAGTTCGGTGGAACTCCACTGCATCTCAGCTCACTGCAACCTCTGCCTCCTGGGTTCAAGCGATCCTCCTGCCTCAGCCTCCCAAGTAGCTGGGATTACAGGCACCCGCCACCACACCTGGCTGATTTTTACGTTTTTAGTAGAGACAGGGTTTCACCATGTTGGCCAGGCTGGTCCCAAACACCTGACCTCAGGTGACCCACCTGCCTCAGGCTCCCAAAGTGCTGGGATCACAGGGGTGAGCCACTACGCCTGGCCTGGGAAGTTCTTTCTGAGAAGACAACAATCTATGACAACAAGTTAAAAGATTAAAGTTTATTAAATGTAGTTGACTTGAGACTTTAATATGTCTATTTTGATAATTCTTGTGGCTCTCCACATAAATGATGCAAGATGGACTATAATCAAATAGAAAGCTGGAATGCTAAAGAAACAGATCTTTCATGAGTTTCTGAATAATTGCCACAACATTGAACAAAAGTATAATAAAACATATGCTTGATTTTTCCTATTAAGAGACTTTGCCAAAGCCTAGTAAAATACTCTTGATAACTTGCCTCATAAAGTAACAGAAGGGAAATGCCTCCGTGTTTTCCTACATTTAATGCCATCAAGATATGTTCCTGCCAAAACATGCAGATAGTCCTGCCTGGACTGAATTTAGGGTGACTGGTTGAGTCTGGAATGCTCATTGCTCTCATGCAGCAGAAAGAGAACTGGACTTGAGATCAGAAAACCTTAATGCAAGTCCCACTCTGTCACTCATAGCTGTGACATTTTACACAAGCCATGTAACCTTTCTGAGCCTCAGTTACCTCTTCTATAAGATGAGGCTTCCCAGGATGGCTATGAGGATTAAATGAATTCCAGGTTATTATTATTAGGCCTTTTTGCTAATTAGCTATTGGGTGAGTGGATCTTCTTGTGCAACAATACAAGGTCATACTTTAACCTAAGCACCATTGCAGAATATGTGATGGGGTAAATAGAGGTTTTCTCCCCTGTCTTCCTGCCTTCACATGTCATCCCAATCCTCCTCATTGTAGCCAGAGTTTCATCCTTATGAAACACAGATTAGTCCTGTTGCTTCTAAGGGAACTCTTCAGTGCCTACTCTGGATGAAACCCAACATCTTGGTGCCATGGTCCCTTCTGTTCTGGGTATGATTTTTGCCCACCTTCCTCCCCCTGCACACCTGTGCTGCACCAACCTCTCCATGCCTGTTCTCTCCCTTTGCCCTCTGTGTCTTGGCACCTGCTAATCCCTCATATTGAAATAGCTGTGCTCCTGTTTCTCCCACAAACTCCTCCCAACTGGTTCATCAGCATGCACCTCAAATTGTAAGCCTTTCCTGTGTGCTTTCCGTGGTGTACAAATATACGGTGGTGTGGGAAATTTCCCACTCTGAATGGCCATTGTCCATTTACTTGTCTTTCTCCTTCATTGACCTGGGACTTCTTGGGGGCAGAGATTGGGTTTATTGCACTTCAGATCCCTTTGCTTCACTCTCAGCCTGTAACATTGTAGGTGCTCAGTAGGTCTTGTTGAATGAATGAATTGATCTATCACTGACCGATTAATAATTGGCTAATATGCACACCAACTGATTAAACATAAGATAAAATAAATTGTATTTATGATGTCAGAATGCAAATTCTTCATTCTTTAAACATTGCCACCCCCACAATGGAAAAAGGTATGGATGAGCTGTGAATCCTGATACTCATGAGGTCACTAAATAATAGTGTTTTTTAGCAAAGACTGGTGCTATCCTAACTCAGCATCCACTTTCCCCTTTCCCCAGAACAATGGACTCTTATTTTTATCTGAGTATGTGGCCACCAACAATAAAACAAACAAAAAAACCCAGTATTTTCCAGTGTGCCTTGAAGGTAGATATGGCAAACAACTAAGTTCTGGCAAATAAAATAGAAGTGGAGTGTTTTGTGGAACTATCAAGAGGACTGCTTAATGAGAGCTGACTCATCAAGGAGGAACCATCCTTCACCAGTGTCTTCTTTTCCTCTTTCTTCAGACCTGGATTTGACATATTTAGATATGGCAGCTGAGTCCCAGCAGCACTTTGGACCATGAGATGACCTAGAGGATCCTAGCACCCGTGTGCTAGGATGTCAAAGCAAAAAGATGCAATGGGTTGGTTCTCTGATGGCACTATTAATCCTACAGTCCCAGCCTCTAGACTTCTTTACATAAGAGAGTAATGAATGAACACTCTAAGGCAGTGGTTAGTAAACCATTTTTGTAAAAGGCCAGAAAATAGACATTTTAGGCTTTGTAGTCCATACAGTCTCGGTCACAGCTCCTCAACTCTGCTGTCATAATTCAAAAGCAGCCACAGTCAATACATAAACAAATGAGTGACTACGTTGGAATAAAATTTTAATTACAAAAACAGGCGGCAGGCTGAATTTGATTCATAGACTGTAGCCTACTGATCCCTGCTCTGAGGCACTGTGATTTTGAGTCCGTGTGATATATATAGCTAAATCTCACCCTAATGAACACATCTTATTGGTGAGATGAAACTTGATTTGAAAGAGAGAAACTGTCAAGACTCTTGTTTCATTTTAAAAAGTGTTCCCTTCAGTAGACTTCTCCCTTAACTGATCCTTATTTGATTATACAAAGTTCTGACATTTCTGTTTCCAGACTCTTTTGATTTTTAAGACCGGATGATCCAGGGCTTTTCTAAGTTTCTAAGTTCCATTATGTTCAGTTTGGAGGATTCCAGCAGAATATAAATGGGACAGTCATCAGGTATATGGACAGGGAGGATAGAGGACAAAGGGCAAGGCCTGTAGGAACTGAATGAAGAACACCATGCTGAGAGCTCCTAAAATCTGTTTGAATTATATGACAAAACTTTCAGGCTGCCTGGATGATAGCTTATTGTACTCTGTTACCAGGGAGATTGTACAAGCTGAATTGATGTTTAGCAGCAGGACAAGAGCTACTCTTGGAGATTCTGTTCAGCAGAGACTTTACTTGTTGCTGCTAGGATGTCTTGGCTTTTCTGGTTTAACTTATCCTGTGAATATAGAACAACATAGTACAGACCAGGAATGGCAAATTGATTTCTCCTTCCATGCAAACTCCAACTGATGGGTAGTACATAGCTGGAACTTTGTATTGAGGCAGATTATGTGGCTGCGTCCAGGTTTAAACAGAAGTGGTCTATGCTTCTCTACAGTGTCTTCCCCAGCTGCATGAGAGCAGTTAAAGGAAAGGAGGAATCTCAAACACGTTGCCTCTCTTGATATAGACTCAAGCGACAAGGAAGCTAGCAGAGCACCATCATTTAAATAATCTCTAATCTGGTTCTTCATTTTACACATGGCTGTAATATTAGGGCTGGGAAATGTAAAATAAGTCACACAGGGTTCTATGACTAGTTAGTAGCAAAACCACTGTTAGAAGTCAACAGTAGTATTCTTCATTACACAATACTTGACATATTCAATTGAGAAATTTTTATGCTTTTCGTTAAGTTTTCATAATTTATTTCTAACATAGAACTAGAACCAGCTTATTGGTGTTCCGACAACCAAACTTCTAGAGCTCTTGTTGCTGGCATTTTACCAGCCTGATCCTACAGACTCCATTTAATTTTGTGAACCCCAATTGCCTTCCAAACGTTGTGTTTTTTTGTTGTTGTCGTGTTAATGATGTTCAGGGTCAGTTTCTATTGCCTACAGTCAAAAACTTGGATTGATATGATGGTTGCATAATATTCCAAAGAGTACAGTCATTAAATTGTGATTATAAATTATTGAGGGATGGAACTCTGCCTTAGTACACCCCACTCATAGTAGATATTCAATTATCATTTGTTGAATTGAAATTTCTCACCTATTCTAAATTTGTGTTCTTTTAAACACTATTTCAACAAACGTCTTTATGGTTATAGCTTTCTACTTTTTATTTATTTATTTTTTTTGAAACAGAGTCTCACTCTGTTGGCCAGGCTGGAGTGGAGTGGTGTGATCTCTGCTCACTGCAACCTCTGCTCACTGCAACCTCTGCCTCCCAGGTCCAAGTGATTCTCTTCCCTTAGCCTCCCAGGTAGCTGGGATTACAGGCCCCTGCCACCACACCCAGCTAATTTTTGTATTTTTAGTAGAGACAAGGTCTCACCATATTGGCCAGGCTCATCTGGGACTTCTGATCTCCAGTGATCTGCCCACCTTGGCCTCCCAAAGTGCTGGGATTACAGGCGTGAGCCACCACGCTCGGCCACTTTCCACATATTTTTGATTACTTAGGATAGATTCTCAAGAGTGGGATTACTGATCACATGGTAGGATCATGTTTATGGCTCAATATGTATTACCAACCTGCTTTCCAGAAGGGCTATATTGATTTACCATGCCCCCTGCCATGCTTGAGATCACCAGTTTCCCTAAAACCCTGTCAGCACTCATGCAATAGAAGGAAGTACAACAGCTCATTGTTATTTTAGTGTGAATGTTTTCTCATTTGCGTGTTGCTAATTGCATCGTCTCATTTGTGAATTCACGTACTTGTCTTTTGCAACCTAAATGAACTCCATAAAGAGTGAAGATATTAACTTATACTAACTGTTAATATTGTCCTCACTGAGGGTTTGTTCTTCCATTTAGTTGTGGGATATTTGGGAAACATCTTTACTCTCCTTTGAAGAGAATCCTGTTTAACTTCTTCCAAAACCTTGAACTCTGCAAATTTCCAACCTTGTGAAAATGCTTGGGTCACCTGCCCTAGCTGCCAGCATTAATTAACCAAAGGAAGGCATCTTACCCACTACTGTCAGCTAATCTGGGAAACACTTTAGATACCTTTCCCTACATGCCAGGATTGCTTTCCATGGTCAAAAATAGAATAAAATATCATATGTTCCCCATCGTTACTGTTCTTTTCCAAATAGGAAATTCGTTGCTATTTAAGCCAAATCTCCAGCCCAACTTGCTGTCCCTGAAGCAAGGGTTTGACATATCCCTTTACAAATCTTTACAGATTTCTTGCTTCCACTAAACCAGCTTCTAATGGTTTAAAGTATCCAGATGGTATCCTCCACCACAAAAACTTGAGTTGAGATAGAACATAAACCATTCTCATGATCTAAGATGGCGATTCTTAAAAATAGGCATCACAGCACAAAGGAAGCCCTTGGCAAAAAGGTAACAATGAAGGACTCTTCTTCATTCTCAACATTTTGAAAATTGTGTCTTTTATTATCTTCCTGAATCTCTGCTACTTTCTGACCCCTGATTCCACAGTTTTCTCTTTAACCAATTTTCAGCTTTAGTTTTCCCTCAGGTAGCACAGAGCAATTCGACATTTTTATAATCCTTTCAGAAATTGTTGCTTTAATCCTCTTCCCCTCAAACCTCACTCCTAGACCCTAGCTGAAACATCTTTTGGTTCTGAGGAAACCTCTGTGAATTGAAAATATACTGAAAACTGGTCCTGTATTCGTTGTTCAAAATTAATTAAATAGAAGAGTTACTTTCCAAAATAGCAGAACTCATTAGAGCATCAGAACTCAGATACACACGTATATGAAAGGGAACACATACTGGTTGACATAGAGCTGAAGAGAAGCAAATGCCATATCTGTAAAGATCAGAATAAGTGTTCTAATGTAATAAAGCAGATGGGAAACATTAAATCGGAAGTCAAGAGAGGGACCCTAGCCCCAGGTTGCTGCTAATTAGCTAATGACCTTCGGGCTCAGTTTGAGGCTCAGGTCCCTTATCTATGAAACTGCAGTCAGGCCAGGTGAGGTGTGCATGCCTGTAGTCCCAGCTACTTGGGAGGCTGAGTTGGGAGGATCACTTGAGCCCAGGAGGTCGAGGCTGCCGTGATCTATGATCGTGCCACTGCACTCTTGCCCGGGTGACAGATTGAGCTCCTATGTCCAAAAACAAAACAAAACAAAACTGGAGTCAACTGGTGATTTTCAAGCCTTGGAGTTTTTTTAGCAACACAACTCAGTTTTCAAGTGAAAAATATAACAAAAGAACAGATGCCGGTAGAACTCCTCTGGTTGGAATAAGGGCCGGTGGTCTAGAATCCCGCCCTCTTAACTCTTCTACTCCTCAGGGCTTCAAGAAAGCCTCAGATTATTCCTTATCATGACTGTTGATATATGAGCAGGCCCAGTTATTTTCCAGTTCTAAAATTCTCTCCTCTCCCATGGTTAAAATGTAGATTGTGCTTTTAGATTGAGTAGGTTAGATTAGCAGAGTAGCATGGAAACCTGTCCCTGTGCCCAGGCCTGGGCATTTTGGGGTGTCACCCGACAGAGAAGCCATGACCTCTGTCTGCCTTCACTACACAAGGGCATTACTATGTCATGGAGTTTTCAGAATATGAATAATGACCCAACTGTTCTTTTTGCCAGGTACTTCCTTTGTCCTGTGAACTGTGCTGCAGATCCTCCCACCTTACCTGAAATTCTCACCACCAGCCTCATCTTGAGCTGCTCATGCCAACACGCCAATCTAGCTTAGGGGGTTGGGGTCAGGTCATAGGGTCTTGGCTACTTCCTCTGCTGGAGCTTGTCAAAGCTGGCCCCTTCTCTTATTTCAGGTTCCAACTTGTATGTCACCTTCTGAGAGAATTTCTTCTTTGACCATCCTGATTAAAGATACCCTGGACATCCTGTTTTATTGAATTCATAACATTTATTACTATGTACATATGTATTTAGTTTGTTATATTTACGTTTACTTGACTCCGTCTACACACACTGAAATGTGAACCCATAGAAAAGAGAGATCTGATCTGTCTTGTCCATCCCCCAGCATCCAGAAAAGTGCATGGTCCAGAGTAGATGCTTTGTGAGTAACTTGTGAATGAAAAAATGAACAGGAGACGTTGTTATTATAATCTCTATCATACAGATGCAGAAACCGAGACTTGGGTTTGATTGCCAACTCTGAAGCTTCATCACTGATAAGCAACTGATTCTAGATTCAAACTCAACTTTGACCTAAGAGCAAATCTTGACTCTGGTATTTGGCCTCTCTAAGTGGAACCATTTTCAACTCTCATCAATGTTTACATCTACCTGATAGGATGCTAATAAGATAATGATTACAATGACAATGAAAATTGTGATACCAATAACTACTCACGCTTCAAGTGTTTATTGGGCCTCTCCTTGATCATGTGCAGAGCGCACATCACCTCAGCTGGCAGCACATTTGTTACTGGTTTCCTCTAATTTTTTTGAAAGTTCTTTCTTATCTTGAGCCAAAATCTACCGTTATGCATCTTTCACTGACTGATCTCAGTTTATCCCTCTATTACAAACACAGTGAATCTCTTGTAGCTCCAGGTAGAGAAAGTAGGTGGCCAAAGAATGGACTTGGGGTCTGGATATCACTAGTTTTTGTTGTTGTTGTTGTTGTTGTTTAACCAATTTGCAAATACCTAGTAAGTCAAGCATTCCCAGGTGGGTAATTTACAAGGCAGTTTACCTGCCATGGGTGCTTTAATGAGTATTATTATTGTAGTTTCATCTTAATTAATGGTGATATTCTTTTTTTTAGCTAGTAGATCAGCACACTCTTATTAAGGAAATTGGGTTGTCACCACTGGCGTTGAGTAATTTGTTTTGCCTATGCAAGCTGTCTTCATAGGAAAAAGTTTTCATATTATATCCATTCCCCCCTCCAATTGCACGTGATAAAGATTGATGAGGAGGAACCAGGTAAACCCTCTGAGCTCCTTAAAACCAAGACCCAATACAGACCTGTTTAATTTTGTGGTCTCTGGCTTCAGCTTTTGGCTTTTGAGAGCATTTTAGTCCAAACTACACAGTGTTCTCTGTGGTCTTTGCTGGTGGCAGCTGGGGATCTTGTATGGCTCATAACTTTTATCTAGGTCCAAATTTTCTGTTCTGTTCCACACAAAGAAATAGAGAAAATATGATAATAGCAGCTAATATTTAGTATGTCGTGTGAGCCAAGAATTGTTCTAAATCTTTTACTTAGATTATTGCATTTAATAGACGATATTATATTCTGGGAAAATAGCATAGGCCCTGTTTTCATGTAATGCATTTCATGCATTTTCATCATTTCATCCTTAATTTCAATTTCCAATTTTATGATATTCTGTGTTCCTCAGTGATATGACTGATTCAATGCAATAATTCATGTAACGTGCTTATAGCAGTGCCTGGGAGAGACTTAGCACTCAAGAAATCATAGCTGTTGTGATTACTGTATTTCTTTCTTGATGCTGAACAGATTCAGTATTTTTGGATCTAGATTCACAGTGGAGCATGCAATTTTCTGACTTAAATCAACACACTGTACTACAGTCGACAGGATGATAAGGTAGAAATAGCAACATGCTGCAGGGCAAGAGATCTGGGGTCAGGCTTTAGCCCTGTACTTTCATAGGTTGTGAACACCCCAGCAGTTCCTCAACTCCTGAGAGCTTTGATTCCTCATTTAAACATGAGATATGTGAACCTGGTGATCTCTGAGATCCCTTACCTCATGTGAACCTTCCTTGACAGAATGTGAATTTCACCATAATGAGGATTATATTTCTATAGTCTCAGCTCACATAGTACGTTAAAGAGACCCCAAAGCACCATAGTGTGAGAATCTTCAGCAAATGCTGGGTTAGTAAGGAACATCCAAAAAGGACCCTCCAGGACTCCCTTCTGTCTGTTCCCCCATAGCACTCACTAGCAGGTGAAGCCATCAGTAACTAATGGGGTTAGGAATTATCAGGAAAGGCAGTGTGAAATGCACCATTGGTAGTATTTGTTTTTTTTTTTTTTAAATGTCAATTCGTTCTGATTCTTATTGCAAGGGAAGTAGTGTGGTGTGAAAAGAACAGTGCTGGCCCCAGAGTCCAGAGCCTGTGAATTTCATTTCAGCTCTGCCACTGTCTGGTTTTCTAGCAAATGACATTGACCTTCCCTGGGCCTTAGTTTTAGCAGTTGACAAACTAGAGGATTGCTAACAATTTCTTGCAGTTTAAAAACTCTCTGCTACCAATTTCTTTATATAAGAACAATACTCATATGAAATCCTACTGACAGAAAAGCAGTTTGTCTCCTCTTTCTCCTTTTTTTTTTTTTTTTTTTTTTTTGCCAAGTGTAATGAGAGTTGGTGTGGAAAAATATATTCTGCTGTGAAAAGGTTCATTCAGCCTTTTCTTAATAGATCAAGTGGTTGGTATTTCGGCTGGCTTCTGAAATACATTGCAAATCACAATCTGGAAAAAGTTCCAAAGCAGCTCCAAGCCTTCCTGCTGAATTTGGATACATCTTTAGGTCTTATTCTGCAGCTCATCCTTAACAACTGACAAAATATTTACTTTGCTCAGTACAGAAAAGGGTAACATTTTCCAAAATATTAAACTAGGTTGGATTCAGAACACAGACAATGAGGCAAAAAGCTGGACCTCTGTTCGAAGCAGTGTCATTGAATCATTTTCCAGAGTGCCATGAGAAACAGCCTTGGTGGATGTTTGTGCTCCACAGTAATTCTGAAAAAGGCAGAAGCCAGCCAGCCTCTGTCTAGCAGACCCACTGGTGTGTTGAGCAAGTGGTTCTCAAAGTGTAGTCCCTGTGCCAGCAGCATCAGCATCTACTGGCAACTGGTTAGAGATGCAAATTCTCACAGTCCATCCCAGACCTACAAAATCAGAACGTTCCAAAATGTGGCCTCCCAATCTATGCTGTAATGAGTCCTCCAGGTAAACAAGTCTAAGTACTTCTGATACTGAGGAAAGTTTGCAAACCACTGGTTTAGGCCTGTGAAGGCTACAGGTGTTTATTGCCTTGCAATCGAGAGTTTGAAACAAGGACAAGACTAGTAACTCAAGTTTTTATTAATGAATTAATTTTTTTTCAAATGTAAATAATTTGAAAAAATAATTTGAAATTTGGGGGTATTGCTTTTTGAAAAGCTCTCTCCTCCAAGGCTTTGTCCCTCTCTTCCCATCTCCCTCCCCAGCCCCACTTCATGCTTATGGCAACAGGGTCTGAATTATATTTGTCTGTTTTTAAGACAGTGAAAATGCACTGCAGTTTGGTTTAATGTACTTGAATGTAGCTAGTAATTTTGATAAAAAGTAATTGCATTTTTTTAAAAAAGACTCTCACTTGAAGTTCCTCTTATGATGAAAAGGTGGACAAAAATTGAATGACTATAATTCATAATGTTCTATTCTACCAATGAGGCTTCTCTTTAACAGAATAACTATTTTTTATAAATAAATTGTGATTTATTTTAAATTAAATTACTGGAAATCAGTCGAGTCACCAGCCTTAATTAAGAAATAGACTACCATCGTAAGGGCTGTAGTGTTGCCATTTAAAATTGCAAATAATTTTTAGGGGAAATTAAGATAGTCCTCATAAGACCTCCTCCTCCTCCTCCTGAACGTCTCCTGCCTGCCCTGCCTCATCTGTGTTACCTGCCTGGCCACTGCAGGCGTCTGAGCTGTGACCTTTGTCCTGCAGTCTCATGCTTGGTGATGTCATTCGGTCCCAGGGTTTCAACTCCTGCATCTGTTGATTTGGAAGGCACACAAATCTGTAACTAGAGTGTGATTTTGCTCCTGAGTTGCAGCCAATGTCACCAACTGCTTCAGTGTCCTTCCAGTGCCTTAAGACCACATATCCAAACCGGAACTCCTCATCTTTTACCCTCCCTTTCCTCTTCCCAACATCCCTATTTCCTTTAATGGGCATTTCCCACCTCAATGCCTCCCATGACCTGCCATTAAGTTGAGAGCAGGAAACCAGGAATAGTAGGAGATTCTGGGGTTTGGAACTATGTAGGTCTGGATTCAAATCCAGGTTGGCCACCTCTTGGTCAGGTGCCATTAGGTAACTCACTTCTCAGATCTTCAGCTTCTTCATGTATAAACAGAATTGTTTGGAGAAATAAGAGAGGAAAAGTATATTAAAATTCGGTTATGTAATGTATTATCCAAACTAGAGCACATTGAGAGTGAACACGGCTATTGTTAATAAATAATAATAAATTCCATGACCCTCCAAAAAAGGCAAAATCTTAAACTGCACAAAGCAAAACAAGATGTATCTTCATTCTACATGTTTAGTGCTGTGAGTAATGTAGTAGGTCCTCAATTAATACCTGTTCCCTTTCCCTTCCTTTCTACCATAACAATGTTTGTCTTCAGTGTTTTCTGAATCTACCTGTGGTTTCCATCCCTTCTGCTCCTACAGCTGTCCTCAGTCCCTGACACTAAGACCATTGTGATGTTCTCCCAGCCAGGTTCCTTGCCTTCCATTTTTCCCCTCTAATAGATTCCTTGTACATTTGCCAGATTAATCTTCTGAAACCACATCTCTTAAACCATTCTCTGCCTCAAGGCCCCTTAACGAGTGCCCATTGCCCAGTTAATAAAGTTAAAACTCTCCAATATGGTATTTAAAAGTCTTCCTGCTTGGAGTCCAGTAGCTTTCCTCAGACTTAATTCCAAGCACTGTCCTTTGTCTATACCAGGTTCTTGGCAAACTCCACCATTTCCCAACATCCTTGCCTTCCCTGACTGCTGTAGTCTTCCCTTCTGTCTCTGCCTGTTCAAATCCACTGTCCTTTATGCTGAAGTGTGGCCTCTTCCAGAAAGCCTTCCCTTGTCTGCCCATTGAGAAGCTCTCCCCCTCCCTAAAGTATCTTAACAATGTTTTATTCATATCCCTCTCTGTTTTATATTGTAGTTAATCAGGCTCGTGTCTTAGACATCCCACAAGGAAAGGGAGTGGGAGGCAGTTCAAGCCTCTTTGCCTCAGATAATTCACACATGAGAGGAATTCAGAAAATGCTTGTAGAATGAATAAATGACTGACTGAAAGTCATTTTTGCCTTCAATAATTAAATACTGCCATTGCTTTCTCTTTAAGTAAGCAAAAGTTCCTAAAACATAAGCCAGGTATTCTTATTTATTTTGCTTCTTTTAAGAACTTGGAGATTGAAATCATTACTGTCACTGAGAGTAAAGATTCAAAAACTACAAATAACTTTTTCCTGCATCTTCATGTTGATGTTATTAGCTTTATTTGCCTAAAAGAAGCAGCTTATTTAATAATTAGAAAAAAAAAACCATAGCTCCAAGAAGCAAATTTTACATATCATAAAGTGAAAGTCAGAATCTGCTTACAACTTAGGTATTGGAAAACACAATTTGTCTCATTGACTGCCTCTCCCCAAACTCCAAACTGTATGGGGCAACTTTGTCTTGCTTTTCCCTTGTTTCTGTCCCAATTTTAGAGGCAAATTTGTATGTATTTTCATGTAATATGCCTCTACTCTCTCTTTTGGCATATTTGTTTTTATAATTGTAATTGTTTTATAGTCAATAACACATACACTTTTTTTAAAGAGCACATCTGTGATTAAGAGAATAGGTTTTAGCAAATTTAAAAAAAAAATGCTCCAGATCTCTTTAAGAGAAAGCTGCTCATTTGCAAAGAGATCATTTGTAATTGCTGGTGAATCTTGTGTAATGGTGATAGAGAAAGCCAGTCATCATTGTTCTCTGACTTCTTCTGTTTCAACATTTATCCACTGGTTTGTCTTACAAAAGTGCTCAGGTATAATGACAAGAGTCACCTGTTCAGGCTTGCCTTAAAATGGCAGTTACACATTCCACTCTTCTTAACTTTTTTTTTTTTTTTTTGAGATGGAGTCTCACTCTGTCGCCAGGCTGTAGTGCAGTGGCGTGATCTCGGCTCAGTGAAGCTTCTGCCTCCCAGGTTCAAGCAATTCTCCTGCCTCAGCCTCCCAAGTAGCTGCGACAACAGGCATGCCCCCCATTGCCCAGTTAATTTTTGTATTTTTTTCTTTTTAGTAGAGATGGGGTTTCACCATGTTGGCCAGGATGGTCTTGATCTCTTGACCTCATGATCCACCCGCCTCGGCCTCCCAAAGTGCTGGGATTACGATTCTGAGCCACCATACCCAGCCTCTTCTTAACTTTTTAAATCAAGAGATCTTTTTCTTTGATTACATAATTCCCCAAATAATTCTGTTAGCTGCTACAAATATTTTTACCAGACTTTTATCTCAGTGTGTGTTTTTGGAAGTGAAAATATAGGCAGTTAATTTTTATTGACTTTTAAATAGGTAGGCCTCAGAATTAGCATAATTTTGTGACAGTTGTGTAGAATCTACACAGCTGGCCATTAAAAAATGAATGGAGTTAGCAAGGGATAGCTAATTCCCATCCTCTCTCAGGGAACTCTGGGATGTCAGGGCAGGCCACCAAGGATCTTATTTTTCTAAGGAACCTAGTGCTCTAAAGCAAGCTTGCCCAGCCTGTGGTCCGCAGCACATGCAGCTCAGGATAGCTTTGAGAGCTGCCCAACACAAATTTATACACTTTCTGAAAACATTGAGTTTTTTGTGATTTTTTTTTTTTTAGTTCATCAGCTATCGTTAGTGTTATAGTATAGTTTATGTGTGGCCCAAGACAATTCTTCTCTTCCAATGTGGCCCAAAAAAGCCAAATGATTGGACACCCCTGTCCTAAAGAAGATAATTCACTGTCTGAACTTTTATCATCAAATTAAGTCTCTTGAACAAAGAGAAAAGACTTCTTGGAAATCAGAAGGTTGTCCCAGAAAGCAAGAATTTTACCTGTAGCCAGTCAGTCACCCTGTCAACAAATGCTTAGTCAGTGCTTGTTACGTCCTAGGCCCTGGACAAAGTGTTGAGAATGGGGTTGGAAACAGCCCAGCAGGGTTCTGCGTGGAGTACGCTGTCTGGTGGAGAGGAGCCATTACGACTGCCCCGTGCGCCTGCCCCATGCCCCTCCTTCATCCCCATTTGGCCCTATTGGCATCAGGAGGAAGGTTTCAGAAAGCACCAATGAGAGAGAATCTTTAAGTGTCCTCCAGCCTGGGGACTGGAAAGTTCTAAACTCTTGGATCTAAGAGATTGTAAAATTGAAAAAGCAAAAGCACAAAAACAGACTTTTAGGGCCTAAAATATTCCTATAAGCTTGCAGAGTCATGTCCTCCAAATGTAGGACAAAAGAGCTTGATCTCTTTGGGGTAAATTTTTTTTTTCAGCATGGAAAGCCCTGACTGATATTTTAGGGTTCTTTCAACAGGGTTCTTTTGATGCAAAAAAACAAAGATTTAGTGACCATAGGGGTTGGGTCTTGGAGGACCTAGGGGTGGGCTGGCAACATCAACTATCAGGGTGCACATGCACAGGGACCCAGGACAGGCCAGGAGGAACTGGGGCCGCCGAAGGGCTGAGCTGCAGGAAGAGTGGAAGAGCATGGGTCGTCACCTCGTGGTCCTTAATGTGACCAGTAATTCCCCCAGAGCTCACTGCATTCCTCTTTATCTGTTAGGTATCTATTATCTACCTCCCTTAACCTCCTCTCTTTCTATTTTATCTTTCTCTATAGTGATTTCAAACACTTTTAAGCCTGAAACTCTTTCTTTAAGTAACATCTTATATTTAAAGCTAATAAAAACTGAACTGCAAAGTGGCAATCGGCTCAGCCCCTCCCATTCGGACCTCCCCTCATCCCTGTATCAGGCCCTGCGTTACCCCCACAGAACCCCAAAGGCACCTTGGAGCATACTTTGAAAATCTCTGCCCTGCCCTCTTAAATTTGGTTCTTTCATAGTTAACTGTTCTTCATGACCTACAATGACCTACCTGAGGCCCCCAAGGGGCTGTATTTTGGTTTTTTCGCACCAGGCCTCTTTACATACAGACTAGACTATTCTTGAATGAAGCATCCGCCTCTGACCAGTCAGTTGTGGCCAAGGCGAGGGTGGAGTTAAGTAGTACAAAATGTGGCTAGGTAAGGCTATCTCTATAGCAGGGGCTGAGCAAGATGGTGGCCCTCTGCAGGACTCTGTGTGGGACAGACACCACGACTGCCATGTGCAGGTGGAGCAAGTGTCCCAACACCAAAACCAGGAGAGTCTACAGGCAGGCAACAGCATCAAACAGCCACAGGCCCACATGAGGGAGAGAACAGCTGAGGAGCAGGAAAGAGGATTTGAGTCACCATTAGAGGGTGGGACCACATTTACTTGGACAAACAAGAGGCACTCAGGGGGCTTCGACTCTGGGACTATTGAAAGCTCAAAACCAAATGAAGAAATGGTTGTTGCAAAAGTGATGAATTGGCCCCAAGGTGGGTGTGGTCTGGGGAACAGGGAAAATAAAAGTAACCTTCATCTGCTCCTTTTGTGTAGGTGTGGAGCTAGTTTTTAAAAAATGTGTTCTTTTCATTTCCAAGATGTCAAGTATAAAACGCCAACTCACTTTAAATTTAAGAGTTCAATTCTTATTCTCTATAAAAGGCAAAGGTTGCTTTTGTGGCCACATGAGACATTGCTTTGAAGGATGCCTGGCTAAGATCTTTTTGGCAGTGCCGGATCATGCCATTGCCATGATGGAAACCCAGATTTGGGGCCAGTAGGAGGAACTGTGACTCTCCAAGCCAAAGGAGGCAGAATATGGCCCTAAGTGGGTCCTGTGCTTCAGTAGGGGCAAGACCTGACTCCAGGAGTACCCTTGGACTTGACCTTAAGGCAGTGTGAAGACAGCAGCCCTGTTTCCTGCCATTTGAACAAAGCACAGGAAACAATTTGTACTTACTACTCATATATGAAGACCTTTGCCTCCAAAATGGAATTGGTTTGAAGAGACTTAAGTTATAATTCTAGCTTTGACACTACCTTAGTGTGTAATTGTATTGCAGTTTTTTAACCTTTTAGTTTCTTTTTTGGTGAAAGACACATTCACTTCTAATATATCCCAAACTGGGAATCCCAACAATGTATTCCTGCAACCTGTTGTCCATTCCCTTCTACCCTCTCTGGAGTTCTATCACAAACAGGCAGGTGCGGCTTGTTGGGAAAAGTGTATATTTTATCATGTAATGGACATTTTCACATTTGCAATTTAATGCTTTCCAACTCACCAGAGCATGTAGACCATCATTAATGCTACCACACCCTCATTTACCAGGAGACTGCTATGATGTCATTGCTTGTGTCTCAAATGAGTTGAACCACCATGACAGTGACAACTCATCATTCTTCTTTCAGCAGATAGCACCCCACACAGACCACCCTCCACAGAAAAAGATGACCAAGGCAATGCCATTTAGTTGTTTTTTTCTTAATTCTTTTGTAATAATTTCATTTTTAATGCCTCTCATTTCTGGACTCTCAGAAAAAAAAAAAAAAATGATCTTTGACCAGAGTCAAGGAGGAAATTTGTGGGTTTCTGTGGTACTATTTCATCTGCAACCTGTCCCATTTATAAGGCTTCATCACTCAGTGAGAGAAAATGACATCACATCAAGATTCAATGGAACATTTCATGACCTTAGTGTCTTTTATTTTAAAAGTAATTAAAAATGTGATCCTGAGCTCAGAGAACTTTCCTAACTTACAGTTGACTAGAGCTAATATCTCATCATTGTCTTTCCATTTACCCTCAAACGAGGAGTTTGGCTTCTATAAGTCTAAAATAGCAACCCGATTATGTTTAAAATGTAATTAAATTCTAACCTGTGAATGTTTAAGATCCTTTAATGGTTTGCTAATGTCCCTAGCAGTTTCCCAATGGAAGGTATGATATTGTTATTGGTACATGAAATGATTTTAGGGACATAGTGGTGAATGATTTTGCTACTTATACAAACTTATTATACTTATTTTACTATGTATTAGTAAAAATGTAAATACTTATTAAAGTAAAACTATAATATGTAAGATCGTTAAGTTATAACATGCTATCTTATATATTATCGTTTAGATTACTATAGTTACATACTAATCATATTAGTATATTATGATATTGTAATTTAAAAATACTGATTACCTGTTAAATGATAATATTTAGTATTTGTTGAATTAAATAAGATAAACTATTAAAGTTAACTTCACACTTTTTTACACTTTCCTTTTTCTTTTATAATAAGCATATTAGTATAATCATATTAATCATATTAGTATAATCATATGTGTAATATACATAATTATATGTATAATACTATATTATACATATTATACCAATATGATTAATATTAGCATAATATTAACTGTTATATATTAGGAATATCCTATGCATTAAGACAAATAATATATTATTGTATTTTTGCATTTTAATAACAATATATAGGTATCAAACCATGAATATTATTACTTAGATGGTCAGCAAAATAAGTGAGTCAACCTATAATTCATTTTCAAAATACTAAACAAATAATAGCACAACTTGTTCTTAGATATAGGAAAGCTCATGAAGACAGTAAGAGAATAACTAAAATTTGAGAAATATTAACCAACAGAAGCAAGTCTGACTCCTCAACTTGGCTCCAGTTTTACGTCTTGCCCCTCTTTATTTCAGCCTTCAGAACCGTTTGTTGCTTCTTAAATGTACAAATAACTTTCACACCTTCCATTCTTGAATTAAAATGCTGACTTAATCACATCACATATGGATGACCTTGGGAAAGTCAGTTACACTCTTTGGCTTTAGTTTCCTCATCTAACAAATAGGCATAAAAATAAATGAACTGCCACCCAGCAAAAGTTCCTTAAAGTTACTGGATATAATAGTATTGTGTAAACTGTAGTAAATTATACAGATATAAGAGATTATAATACTTTATCTTATCATCTCTTACAGTGTATAACAAGTGTTCATTACACATGTGTTAGAGAATAAATGAATGCATACCACTGATGTTCAGGTTTGAAATGGCATTTATTTCGTTAAGCAAGCATTCACAGAATGGCAGTACCTAATGCCGAAATAGTGGAGGAAGGATCTTTTCCTTCAAGATAGTGAAGGAGACTAACACCTAAAGAGGTAATTACAAATAAGGTATTGTGCTAATTTTTAAAATAGAGATAAGATGGGGCGCATTGACTCAGCTGGGAAATCTTCCCAGAAGAGGTGATGCTGAAGTTGCATCTTGCAAGATGGACAGGAGCTATCTCATGAACAGAATGAAAAGGGGCTCTCTCTCTTGGCTGAGGGAGCATGGGCATAGCTGTAGACCAGTAATGTCCAGCAGAAATACAACGCAAGCCACAAATGCAAACCAGATTAAACAGAAGTTCAAAGAAAGTGTGATGTTAACTTTAATAGTATATCTTATTTAATTCAACAAATACTAAATATTACTATTTAACAGGTAACCAGTATTTTTAGATTATAAAGATATTTTACAGTCTTTATTTTGTGCTCAAATAAATCTTCATAACCTGGCATTTACACTTACAGCACATGTCAGTTTAGGCTAATCATATTTCAAGGGCTTAATAGCCACATGCCTGTTGTAGCTACTGTATTTGACAGCATACGTATAGATGATGGAGGAAAAGCCCAGAATACTAAATAAACTGTGAGTTCTTTGATATGCCTCCTGCGCAGATTCTAGGTGAAGACTGGTGGAAGATGAAAGGGAAATGTAGTCAGCTATGAGAGCATGAAGACCTTAGATACCAAGTTAAGGGATCTCTCCATTTAATCATAAAGGCACTGTGGAGGCTCTGCCACTTTTGAAAGATTTTATATAGATCAGATGTGAGGTTTCGAAAGATTACTCTGGCAACTGTATGAAGGATCAGTTGGGGGGACCAGAGTGCAAAGAAAGTTGGAGGTATTTCTCAATCTGTTCTGTTTCTCTGTGCTTAATGGAATTTTCATATAAACCCCAGCAATTAGTAGACAGGCAGCCCCTCTGAATTAGCAGTGTTTTCTGAGTTTTTATTATACTCCAGGACTTCATGAGAATTAAGGGTAAGGTGGAAGCGGCGCTAAGAATATCAGGTGGTAAGAGAGAAAGTCTGGTGTGTGGACACCCTGAGGCTCAGGCTGAGCAGCCCATGAAGGGCGGTTCTTAGTCAAATAGACACTGTCCTCCACCAAACCATGGCACACAGGCAGTATACCATCACCAAATGCATGTGTGCAGGCCAGCTGTCCATAATTGTAAGGTATACATCAAAGGGAACTATCCACCATCCCCCAAACACCTTCTTTGCCAAGATGCTTCTTACCCCTAAACTCTAGATAATAATCCTTCCTTTGCGTTAAAAATTGATTTTTTTGCCATCTTTTCTAAAGATGCAAATGTCTTAAGTAGGTTACATATTTTTATCACTATAACCTGCTAATAACTGAGCTATTTGCTTCCCTTTTCCCTTTATGGCAGAATACAAGCTTCCCAAATTCATTTTTCCCCGCAAGATTGCCTACTTCACAGGATCCTTTCTTCTTTGTTTTATTTTACCTTTCTGGCAGTTTTGCTCCATGACACCATATTGGCTCCATTGGCCTCTAATCCAAAATTCTGCCTGTCGATACATGTTTATGTGTGGAAGGTGGTGCAAATTGACATAGACACTTAAAGCAAGGTCCTTTCAGAGTCATGCTGGCCATGCCTCCTGTTTCTTCTGTTGTGGAAGCTCCCGGGCCTGTGCTAGTACCCGTGAGCCAAATAATGACAACTGACATGTACGTGAAGCAGTCAGCAAGCTTGGAGGCCACCACCAGAGGATTTATTGCCCTCTCTGGTGGAGTTGGAGTCCAAGAGTATCACTCCTGGACCCCTGGGGTCTGCCCCCACTCCAGGCAACACCCAACCCTCTTGTCCCGGATGTCCAGAAAGGGGTTGAAGCATGAGGGGATTCTCATGGCCATCACCTTGGGGGCATGGACCATGAGGGTTGGCTCTGCCTGGCACTGCAGCCATTTTTTAAATCTGAAATTTAAAACCCAAATTTTTAAATATAAAATGTTTTTGTTTTGTTTTGTTTTGTTTTGTTTTTTTTGAGACGGGGTCACGCTCTGTCGCCCAGGCTGGAGTGCAGTGGCCGGATCTCAGTTCACTGCAAGCTCCGCCTCCCGGGTTCAAGCCATTCTCCTGCCTCAGCCTCCCAAGTAGCTGGGACTACAGGCGCCCACCACCTCGCCCGGCTAGTTTTTTGTATTTTTTTTAGTAGAGACGGGGTTTCACCGTGTTAGCCAGGATGGTCTCGATCTCCCGACCTCGTGATCCGCCCGTCTCGGCCTCCCAAAGTGCTGGGATTACAGGCTTGAGCCACCGCGCCCGGCCAATATAAAATGTTTTACATTTCAAAACCAAGTCCTGAGATTACATGACCTTGGGTGATTAATTTATTTTGCTCAAATTAGGACCCAGGAAATTCGGAAATGTTTGGTGCTTTGATGAGATAAAGAAGAACGGGGAAATGAACCCTGCTTATGTATTGTTAAAAGGAAAACCGTAGACAAGTTAAATTTAACAGACTTTGATTGAGTAAAGAATTATTTGTGAACTAGAGGGCCCCCAAACCAGAGTAGGTTCAGAGAGACTCCGGCCCTGCCATGTGGTCAAAGAAGATTTATGGAGCAAAGAAAAAAAAAAAAAGCTGATGTGTAGAAAACAGAAGTGAAGTATAGAAATAGCCAGATTGGTCAGATTGCTTACAGTTTGGCATTGGTCTTATTTGAATGTGGTTTGAGTAGTTGGCCATGTTTGATTGGCCTAAACTCAGTGATTGGTAGAAGAGTAGGTTACAATCTGTTTACACATTCAGTTAGGTTACAGTTCACTATGTACAGAAAACTCTTTAGGGTGAATTTCAAGTATGTAAGCAGTAACTTTAGGCTAAACTTAATTTAACAGTATGAATGGGGAATTGCCTTCACTTTGCTATGCCACATATGAATAATTGTTATTTTTTCTCTAGCATGTACATAGTTTGCCAAGTTAGTAAATTAAGAAAGTCTTTTTTCTTTCTTTAAAAAAAAAGAACCTGTACTTTGAGTGAGATGCCACTGGGAAGCCAGCTCCATTGCCTGTCTGGCATCTATCCATGGTGCTTGAACGGCAGGCAATGAAACTCTGAAAATTACAAAGACCCACCTAAACATACCTTTGCCCACCCATCCTGGTCGGGGGTCGGCGGTGGGGGGACTGTGTTGCTGTGAGGAGAGGAAGACTTGGACTTTGACAGTTTTTCCCACTGTTAAGTAAAACCTTAGGCAATTAGTCTTTTCAAAGGTGAAAGATTTCTTTTTATAATCTCTTGTCACACAAACACACACACACACTCATAAAAGAAGAAAAAGTAATGTTGCTCAGGAAAATTGCAACAATGAGATTGACTCCTGTTGCTTTTGTCAATTGCCTTCTTTCAGAAATAGAGTGATGAATGAGAATGCCATGAATATCCTAAGGGGGTTCCCCAAAGAAAAGAGAAAATCCTTCAGAGTTCAGAGTTCCCCCACCTGGTTGGGAGCATCAAATTCCTTTCAGGAGCTTTGCTTCAAAGGAGAAGAAAATATTGATTGAGAACTGACTAGGAGTTGTTGTCTTTCTTTGGGAAAAAAAATAGTTTAATTATTGGAGAAATAAGTAGGAAGGGGAAGAAAGAACCCATCAATCCAGTGTTGCCTCACTGGGGCTTCCTTTTTCCAGGTGAGTGAGGATTCCTCACACAGATGCTGATTAGGATACTTCTATCAAAAAAGAATGGATCAGAGTTAGACTCAGGAACCTAAACCAACACCATTGATAATAAAATGGAACAAAAATGTTTGGACCTTTAATTTAGAAAGTGGCCTTTCGTGGCTCGTGGTGGATATTCCATGATACATTACATGAGCAAACACTACTTGGGAGGTGAGGATGAAATCAACTCCAATCAGATTGTCTTGGAATATGGCAAAGGTATTATTCCCTTGAGTTCAAATGCACTTCCCTTCCTGGGGCGGGGGGAGGCAGGGAGGCCTAATCATTACTCCACAGCCCTGCGTGCCTGCATGTATTCATTCATTCATTCATTCATTCATCTGTCATTCATTGAGAGCCCACTGAAAGTTAGATGGTGCGGTAGGAGGTAGGGATTTAAAGATGAACAGCAGATGAGGAGCTGAAATTCTAGTGGCAGAGTGGAGAATGGTGACATGCAATGTAAGGTGGTAGGCTATGCCCCGGGTGCTGTGGAAACCCAGAAGATAGGATTTTTCTTCAAATGAGATGCTTTGAGGACTTAATTCCATGCAAGTTTTTTTTTTAAAAAACTAAATAGAATTTAGTATTTCCTTTCATCATTGCTGGTCTCTATGAGGACATATATGTGTCTGTAACAGTGGAAAAAGGAAAACATCTGAAATCTGTATGGATACATTTTTGTTTTGTGGCATGTGGTCATATTTTATAGAATAATGGCAGGGAATGTATGTGGGAAATGTAAATACCTACCTGACTTTTCTGACCTGAAGCTAAACCTGTGCACGAGAAAGGAAGTACATCAAATAAGCTTCTGGAATGGAAAATGGTGGCCTTTTTCTGCTAAATGCCTCCCTGGCATGCCATGTTCCGAGGCTCCCCATGTCACTCTCTTCTCCCAGATCCATTTGTAGAGGAAGAAAAAAAAAATCTAGGTTCCTGGCCGAGGCCCCTATAACAAAGATAGATAAACAAGAGAAAATGTTACAGATGTATTTAGGTTTTACGTGACGTGGATGCCTTCCTAAGGCAAAGGAAGACCTAAAGAAACAGGGAAACCCATGTATTTTTTATGCTAGGTTTAACACAGAAGTGGATAGTTATGAAGTATAATTGGACTAAAAAGTGTGATCTACTGATAATAAACTGGAGGAAATCCTGTTTGTTACAGTTCTTCTCTTCAGAGATAAAGATGCTTCTTTCCTCTGGATCTAGGGAGGGCACCTCTCCAGTGAGGGTCTCCCAAGGTTTGCTTCAAGGAAGGCAGGGCGGGGAAGGGAGGAGGTGAGAAGACCTTCCTACTTCTGCCATTTTCCCAAGTTCCTTCAGCTTAAAATATTTTCGAGTATATGTACTGAACCCCATCACATTTTAATTTTCTTGTATTTAATAAACCCCCAAAATGACATGTGAGGTTTTATTTGACCATGATATCTGGTTTCTGTTTCCTTTAATCCTGGGAAGCCTGCTTGGGCCTTATGAGTTGTGCCAGTTCTCATGAGTTGAGCGCATACGGCTGGTGTCCCTCCTGGTGACCTTCGCAGCCATCTGGGCCGGGGCCTGTGTCTGTCCAGCTCAGCCCAGCGGGGCAGGGCCTCTGCCGTGAGTTTGCAGATGCCTCATTCGGACTCGGAGTCTGTGACTCACGCCATCTGTTGGTAATTTGTCGTTGTTCTGGAGTCAGGCGTTTTCAAAGGATTCAGTCTTTGGAGTCCCTCCACAGGTGCACTGCCTGTGATTTTCTGATGCCCTCTTGCCATCCGGCCTATGGCCAGAGCCCAGCACTGAGTCAAGCTACTGTGGATATAATGATGTTGTTCTTTGCATTTTAGAGAGCTTCACACCAAGTTCCTGCCCCCTTTTGAGCGAGTCACACTCTTTATGGGACTTGTTTGAAGTCCAGCCAAGCTGGCAACCATGGGGTCAGTCCTTTGTGTCACCGTGCCATCTGCTTAGCTTTCTTCCTCTTCAAACTGTAAGCAAAATGAGCTACCTAAACCAAAAAAGCCACCCCCCAACTAAAACACATTTGCATCAAGTCAACCTAAATGACACTGCTTTGTTTGCTCTAAACCACATGTATAAAAGAATGTCTGCACTTCCTTAAGAAATGTTTTCACCGGAAAAATAGACAATCATAATAGCAATTGTATTTTTTCTACACACCAAGATCTGTGCTACATGTTTTATGTTCATGATTCCATTTTATTCTCACAGAAACCCAACGAAGGAGATAATTGTCACTATCTTGATTTTTTTACATGTAAGGAGATTGGGGCTCAGACAAGTTAAATAACTTACAATGAGCAATGCTACCAGCAAGCAAGGCATCTAAATCTAAACCCCACTGCCTGGCTGTAGAATGCAAGAGTTGAACTATTTTGTATACTGCCCCCACCCCCTTGACATTAATCATCTAATGCGTTGAAGTTCAATGCCTTTAACTAATTAATTTTTCAGCTCTTAAATATAGTGTCACACATCCATTAGCAAACCCCATCTATTTATCTATCCAACATATATTTTTGAGCATTTGCTGTGTGCCCTGTACCATGCTGGACCCTTGTCTCTTGAAGCTTATAAAGTAGTTGGGGCTGCAATTTAATCTATAATGTGTCATGAAGAAGTCTTGTCTCATGAAGCTTATAATGTAGTTGAGGCTACAATTTATTCATTTAATAAACCTTTATAAGGAACATATAGTGTGCAGGCATTGTATTAGGGGCTGGGGCTATAAAGTCAAGAAAGATACCATCTCTGTCAACTAATATATGATAAACTCATGATTAAACTTTAAATCAGAAAAGCGGGATATTTAGTATGCATGCCCAATATTTTGTATGCATGTCCTGGCCAAATCGTTGAACTTCTCTCTCCCTTAGTTTCTTCATCTATTCAGTAGGTAACATTAAGGTTACCACCAGCCCTGGAAAAACAATTTCTACTCTAACTGAACCTAGCTTTGAAGGAACTTTTCTATTAGAAATGTAGGAAAAGAGAAAAGAGCTGAGTCTGAGTTCATGAGAGAAGCAGGAAAAAGAAATTATGAAGTGTATCAGCTAGGAAGCTTTTGGCTACAAGTAAGAGAAAATATGACCAAAAGCTTGAAAACTTAGAAGTCTGTTTTCTCCCATAAAAAGAAGTCAAAGGGTATTTCTTGTGTTACTTCCATTGCTCAACAGTGTCACCAAAGACCTTTTTTTTTTTTTTTTTTTTTTTGAGATGGAGGTCTCACTCTGTCACCCAGGCTGGAGTGCAGTGGCACAATCTCAGCTCACCGCAACCCCTGCCTCCTGGTTTCAAGCAATTCCCCTGCTTCAATCTCCCGAGTAGCTGGGATTACAGGTGCCCACCACCGTGCCTGGCTAATTTTTGTATTTTTAGTAGAGACGGGTTTTCACCATGTTGGCCAGGCTGGTCTTGAACTCCTGACCTGAGGTGATCTGCCCACCTCAGGCTCCCAAAGTGCTAGGATTACAGGCATGAGCCACTGCACCCGGCCCCATTTTCTTTTCAGGCTTCTTATCACCACCCTTAGTGTTGGCCTTTCATCCTCAAAGTTATGATCTCCTGTCCATAAGATGGCTCCTGTTGTGCCCAGAATTATTTTCTCATAACAACAACCCAAGCAGAAAGGAAGCCATTGTAGAGAAAGACTTTCTTCCCACTATTATATTTATTTTTGTTTCGGTTTTTACTCTAGAGAGGGAGCCCTTCCCCAGCCAACTTTTCCTTTTATCTCATTGGCTAGAACTGGGTCATATGTTGAGCCCTAATCCAATCATAATTTGTCCTTTGGGTCTGGGAAAGGAGTTCTGTTTTCTCTGAGGTCATGGGATCTCCACCAGCTTTAAAAAAATCTGAGTTTGATTTGCAAGAAAGAAAGTGAATAGACAATTAACAGTGTCTGTCATAGAATCGGGTGGAAACAGACACTCTAGCAATGGCTATTTGGCCCTAGAAAAGCTGGAACATTTAAAGGAACTGTAATGAGTGGGAATGCCTAACATGTGAATGCTAGAAAAGATAGATCCTGCAGCAAAACCTTTGTTATTAAAAAGATTTTGTCTCTAAAAGGGAAAGGTAGGGGATAAGATTGCCACTAAGAGACTCCTATGAAATCTGTATGACTAGCTTGTATTTGAGATGGAGGAGAACCAATTACAACTTCCCTTTCATCTTGAATCCAGACACTGTAGACATAATTACCAGGATAAATTGATACTGGGGCAGCCTAAAAGAAGCTCAGTCATCCAAAAGTCTTTACTGAACTGGCCACTATGAAACAAAGATGACTAAGACACAGTCCACTCATGGCAGAATTTTTAGGTATTGATGAATTTCCAGCTGTAACTGCAGCATATGTGCTTTGCCAAGGGTGTGCAGAGAGACTGGCAACATTGCTTGGAGTGGGGCAGGTGGTAATGAGGGGAGGATGTATGGGGGAAATGACATTTGGCGTGGCTCCTGAAGGAAGAAAAGAGGCATTCAGAATTGAAATGTAAGAAAAGGGCAATCAAGTCCTGTGAAATTTCATAACAGAAGTGAAAGTCCTCTGAATGTTTTTGAGCAGATATTAGTGGTAAAACCTTCAGGACCCACAGAACCCATGCTAACACTGCCGCTCAAAAATCTTGTGCTCACTTCCTTTGTTGGATGAGACTGTGGCTGTGGCTTCAGAATGAGGAGATGGTGGATACTTGTATCCAGCTGCTTGTCGATGAGCCGAGGGGCCACCACTGGCTGGAACAGCAGCCCCTAAAGAATGTAGGAAGGACCATGTGTTCTCTCTCCCACCTCTTTCACCACACGCTCTTGTTTCCCTCTCATCTTCCCGCTTCCACATCCATGTTTATAAGTCTACCTTACCTAGTAAACTTCTCCCTCTTCACATTAAGACATGTGTCTTGATCTTTCCTGTGCCCTATCACAAGACCTGATACATGGCCTGTGTTCAAAATGTGGATTATGGACAATTGGGTGATCAAATAAACGAAGTGAGGAGTTTGGCAGGGGGTGGCCTATGTGTTGGCCACATAGACAATTAAGACTCATCCCGTAGTCTCCTGGCTTCATTATATTAACCACATCTGGCTCAGGATGTTTTACCTGACTGGAACTTGTGAAATGTGGCAACAGGCAGAAAAGCAGAGGCGAAATATCTCCCTGTAATTAGATATATTGAACACTAGCGGTTCCAGGTAGAATTTCACTATTACCTAAGCCCATCTAAAATGGACAAAGAGAATAAATGAGCCGAGAGCAAACATTTATTGAAACCGTTTATGAAAAAGAGTATGACGTAGGCAATGAAGGAACAGACTGTTCAGCCAGACCTCCTGGGTTTAAATCTCAAGTGCATTGCTTCCTGACTGTTTTACTTTGGGCAAGTCACTTAACCCCTCTATGCCCTAGTTTCCTCATCTACAGAATAGGAATTAAAATAGTGAATATCTCTAAGGATTGTTGTAAGGATGAAATGAGTATAGGTGGTGTAGTTTCACATTACAATAAGCCTGGCAAATAGAGAGTGCTGTACAAGTGCTGACTACTTGAGTTTCAGAAGAACCCTAGAAATTAAGTATAACTTTTTTACGTTACATATGACGAAAGTTTAGCTTGGAGAAGTTACATGTGGCAAGTCTATTGATCTTAACATGGCAAGATAATAGCTGGGACTTCTAAAAGGATTTTTTCATATTTCTACATAAAACAAATAAACCATAGCCACCCTGTTCTGCCTAGGATCATGAAGGTATGAGATCATAGATCGAGCACATCATCCAATCTTTGCTCCTTCCCTCTGGACCAATGGCTAGTGGAATTTTCCCAACAATTAATGCTATCACTGGTAAAGGAGCATTTGTTTGTATTTGGGTTTTTTGGTTTTTAAAAAATTTTCAGTCTGTCATGAACCAAAATTTTTACCAAATATAATAAAAAATTAATTACTAGGAAAATAAATCTTTTAAAAAACCAAACAATATTCAGGGCCAACATTTTTTATTGGATTCAATAGGAAAGTGGCTTTAAAAATCCTTCAAGTGTTTACTCTCAATTCCTGTACTTACCTTTCCGTGAATCTATACCAATGGCCAGCCACCAGCCTGCAGACCATACTCTATGAGTATCTGACTTAAAGGACCATCATGAAGAGTTAGTTACTCCTCAGATGGAAATGATACACATTCCTGTTTGCTCTTAGCTTGTGGAGAAGTTCTCAGATTTCTATAGATTTTCCTTTACAAACATTGACCTGATGTTTGTGAGGCTAGCTGGAATCTCTATCCATCAGCATAGGGCATTAGGAAAGTGGTCTGACTAAAAAAAAAAAAATCAACGACAACAAATAAAGCCATAAAAAATAGCCTTTACAGTTGATCCTGTGCTGGGCACAAGTTAAATGTTAAAGTCACTTTTAACAAAGGCTCAAGACAGCCCCTAAAAGAAACAAGCCCTGGGAGTCCTTGAGAAATGCTGTTTCAGCGAACAACTATCCCAGACCCCTATGTGAAAACCCTGACCCTGGTGAGCAAGACTGAACTGTTTTAGCTTGTGTGGAGCCCTTTTGCCCCTTGGCCTATATCCCTGACTCAACCCAGACTTTCCTGACAACTTTTCCCTCAGGTCCAAACTCAGACTTGGCTGTCATCATCTTACCACTTCTGTGACGAGGCATTAAGAGATAGAAGGAAAGTAGCTAGGGAAAGAGTTCATTTCCATGCAGCCCTACTGTTACACTTCCGATCAAAAGCTTCACTTTGTATTTCATTTCATTTTTATTTAACACTTCCACTGTGCTCACTGTGTGTCAGGCACTGTTCTAAGGAATTTGCAAACATCAACTCATTTAATACTCCGGACAACCCTATGGGTAGGTTCTGTTTTTCTCCCTATTTTATAGGTGAGGAAACAAAAGCACAGAGCATTTAAGCAATGCAAGTCGAGCAACCCTAATCTGAAAACCTAAAATCTGAAATGCTCCCAAACCCAAAACTTTTTGAGAACTGATAGGATACCCCAAGTGGAAAATTTCACATGGAGGTACCTAATACAAACTTTGTTTTATGCACAAAATTGTTTAAAATATCATGTAAAATTACCTTCAGGCTATGTGTATAAGGCATATATAAAAAATAAATGAATTTCATGTTTAGATTTGGGTCCCATTGCCAAGATATTAGGTGTATGTAAATACTCCAGAATTCAAATTGCTTATGGTCCCAAGCATTTTGGATAAGTGATACTCAACCTGTGTATCCCTAAGTCACACAACTGTGTTTTGATCTCTTTGACACATCTCCTCCTCCAGGATAAAGAGGAAAAGTAGTAGGGAGAAGGGCTTAGAATGAGCATGAGCAATAGCAGTGTAAGGAGAAGTTATCCTCAGGCCAGGAGAAGCAAGAACGCAGCCAAATTTTAGGAACAACACAAGGGATTCTAATCATTGGCAAGAGAAAACAAACTAAAGACTGAGTGGTAGGGTTGCTATGTAATATGAGGAAAATAGAACCCAAGCCACTTATATTTCATAACCAAGCTCAAATTAATGGACATGATAACATATTTATATCAATAACCATAATAATAAAATAGCTGTGCTTTTTGAAATTCTACTGTATGGCAGTTTTTATATGTAACTTTGTTTAATGCCCACAACTATATGGGGAAGGGGGAATTATCCCCATTTTTCAGATGGAAAAAGTTAATCAAAGTTCAAAGAGGTAAAATCACTTGACCATAATCTCATAGCTAGTGATTGGCAGAGCCAGAATCGACATCCATTTCTGCCTAACTCTAAATCATGGCTTGTTTTGATGCAGCCACATTGTTAGAGTTAGTGACCCGATGCCATTATAGAGGTGCTTAGGAGAATCCTAAATCCATATGCTAAGTCACCATACCATGTGTCCAAGAAGTCTCGGAAAGATGACACCTACAGATAAATCTAAATTAGTTTTTTTTTAAGCTTGGAAAATCCAAGAAAGATAAACTTAGCATCCATTAGCCTTACACAGAACACTTCCATTTTATACAAATAATGTTTCATGCATCTCTGCAGGAAGTGCATGGTACTCATGGCTGCGGATATGCCCCTATGGACAGCCCTTGCTGGTCCTGGGGTATTTGTCTCCCTTATCCCAGGTTGCATGTGGTTGTAAAAGGTGAAGTGCTGTTACTGAGCCTAGTGCCTATCTGATGGCCTATATGAATGACCCACTAGAGTTATTGGGTTCTGCCAACATTATTTCCATCCTAGATCTACAAAATGTTTGTGGGCAGATAGAGCTGGTTCCTGAGATCAGGCTAGAAGGTGTTTTTCATACTCCACGAGGCTTATAGAAATTCAGTCTCTTCCTTTTAGAAAAAAGTCCTTGGTCCAGCTTCTTTCCAGTACTTGATAAATAATCAGCTGATGATGTGGGAACATTTGCAGCTGTGTATGTAGGTGCTAAAACCTTATTCCATGCAGAGGTGGATTATACTAAGACATTCACCACTTATCTAAAACAATTCAAGAAGGCAATAAAAGACAAATAATTCTAGGATGCATCATCAGGAGTGATATTCTTTCTATGCCAAATGAAATTAAGAAAATAACACTAAGAGAAGTTTCAAAAAAAAAAAGGAAGCCCATACATTCTTGGAATTAGCAAGGTGCTTCCCGTAATTATACACTTGCTTGGAACCCTAGCCTTTTATTTTTTTCATTGAATAGCCTCCCAGTTAAAAATAACCTGATAAAGTATCCTAGACTACAAAAAATGCCCGGAATCTTTTTACCAGGTGACATCTCATCTTTCAAGATATCTGATCTTAAGTCACCCCAGATTAACTTGTACATTTTATTTGGTAGTAGCCAGTGGTAACATAGGTAGTGTTGAACAATTGCTATATATAGGACAGTAGAGGAAGGAGACTTTTGATGAATTGATCAAGAAGAAAAGGAACTCTGTGTTGTCACCTGGTTATGGTTTGGAAGTATTGCCCTGAACTGCCATACTACCACTGAGAGTGAAATAGGAAAACATATCCTAACATTATCAAGCACACATCTCTATGGGAAGACTGCAGATGCATCACTTATACCTCATCTCCCCTCCTGCTCCCAATACAGACGTAGCTAATCCATCACAGCACTCTTTCCTGCCAGGCCTAGATTTGCCATCAAAATCCTCACCTCAGTGTTTCAGGCAGGTCCTCTCAAGCCATGTCAGCTGGGTCAAGAGTTGAAACCTGTTTACTTTCTCTGGTCAGCACTAGTAATGCAAAGATGAGTACGCATAACAACTGCCCTCAAATAGCTGACAGGTAATTGAGGGAATCGTACCCAGTAGCAGTTATCACATTGTGAGATAAAATGATAGAGTGTATATGTTAAATGGTACTGGAAGACAGAAGGAGGAATAACTCTCTGTTCCTGAAGGAGGTAAGGAGTGTTTCCTGGAGGAAATGAATGTGGATGAGATTGGAAGGATGAGGGCATTCACTTATCAATCAAGGTGGACAATGGGTGGAGGCTGTAATTGGCACAGACTGCAGGTGCTTCCCCAGCCTAGGGGCTGAGTGGAGGAACAGCAAGAGGTTGAGGGGGCAGCCTCAGGTCAAGACATTGACCTCTTTGATTGCTAGGTAAGAAGTTAAGGATTTTTCTTACAGAAAAATTCTGTCTGAGGTATGTAGACCCCTTGGGGGCCATGAGATTATTCCAAGGGCTGCATGAATTCACAGCACACTGAGTAGGCTCTGATAATGTACTAAATGGATCACATGGGTATGGGCTTTAATAATGTCAATGCTGAGAATGCACCATATACTTGTAGCAGAAGATATAGCAAAGATAATATAGCTATATCTTTATAGTTATAATAAAGAAGATATAGCTTTCACCTCCAATGGTTTGCTCTGAAGTTTCATAAACAAAACACTGTGAGCATCAATGTATAGGCTGGAGAGCTGATTTAGCTGCAAAGAGGTGCTGCCTGTGCAGGCTCTTTAGAAGAATGCTGGGATCTCAGTGTCTTCTCAGATGTTTTATGATATGTTACATTATCAAGTTAATTCTTCTCTTTTTGAAAAATGTATAAAAATGTATAAATTCAGCTTGGAGTTCACAAGCTCAAAGCTATGTTACCACTAAAGCCTTTCTCACAACCCAAAGCACTTGAACTTACCTTCACTCTCTGAGAGGTCATTATATTTAAATAGCTACTCTAAGAAGGAACTATGCTCAATCCTTCATTTGAATAACAGTTTAACCTTCGAAGAAGAAAAACAAATCTGTAATATCCCCGTCACTAAATTAGCATCATTAAGGATCAGCAGCCATTGTCTCTTTTAGTTGGGAAAGGGTGGGTCAGCCTTCTCAAAGCCCATTTAATGAACAAGGTTTCTCCGTTTATTCAGGAAAACATTGAACATTACCCAAGTTAATATTATAATAATCTCTTATATTAGTAGAGTTCAGTTGGCAAAACACTTTCTCTCACATACATTATCATTTGATACTTACAACAACCATTCAAGGTAGATGGACAGGTATTATTCAGTTTATTTCAGTGGAAAGTGCTACCACTATCCAAAGTCTGATTTTCTTTTTTAACAAATACAGAAGTATACAAAAGGAAAAAGCAATACAGCTTCCAGAGAAGATTTTGAGTGTGTAGAGTTTCATGGTGATTTGATTTTTTTCCCCTGAGGCTCTGCACTAAATTTACTGCTTCTTTCATTTTATTGATACTATAATGGAATTTGATACACTCTAATTCAGAAACTGAAATGTTTATTCATTTCATATGTCAGTACAAAAATCCAATCAAGAATAAATATTGCACCTCCCAAAGCTGCAGTCATACAGAATGATAATTGCTTTGAAAAGAAATAAACAAGTTTGGGATGAGGGTGCTGAAGTAGTCCCAAAAGTGAGGTTCTTCATCCAGCTTTTTCCTACAGAGTCATTTCAGTGTTTCTATCCTGCCGGGAAAAACACTGGAAACTTGATGACTTTTGCTCTCGTTTATTGAACACTTTCCTTGGGAGCTTGCAAACATCATCTGTAATCCTTACAGCAATGCATAGTTGGTGAATTCCTTCAGCAGAGGTATTTTATGAGGCAGTGTAGCTTATCAGCTAAAAGCAAAGGCTTTCAAGACATATGGGTGTGTGTTCAGGTCACAGAGATCAGGGTTTAGGGCACAGTTGTCCCATCTTTTGACTTCCCTGGGCCACATTGGAAGAAGAATTATCTTGGGCCACATATAAAATACAGTAACACTAACAATAGTTGTTGAGCTTTAAAAAAAAGTTGCAAAACAAATCTCCTTACATTTTAAGAAAGTTTACAAATTCACTTTGGGTCACATTCAAAGCCGTCCTGGGCTGTGGGTGGGACAGGCTTGGTTTAGGGCCTCACTTCTGCTTCTAATTGACTCAACTTAGGTAAACTACTGAAGCCTTCTAAGTTTCACTCAGTTTCCTCTTACAGTTAGTTAGGAATTGTATTCATTTGTTTTCACACTGCTGATAAAGACATACCTGAGACCAGGCAATTTACAAAAGAAACAGGTTTAATGGACTTACAGTTCCACGTGGCTAGGAAGGCCTCACAATCATCCTGGAAGACAAGGAGGAGTAAGTCACATTTTACATGGGTGGCAGCAGGCAAGAAGAGAGCCTGTGTGGGGAAACTCCCCCTTATAAACCTATCAGATCTCATGAGACCCATTCACTATCACAAGAACAGCACGGGAAAGACCTGCCCCCATGATCCAATCACCTCCCACCGAGCCCCTCCCACAACACGTGGGAATTTAAGATGAAATTTAGGTGGAGACACAGCCAAACCATGTCAAGAATTAAATGAGACAATCTGCTTGAGCCATTCACCACAGAAATTTGCATTGAATAAGTAAATGTTTGCGTGTGGAGTTCATAAAAATAATAGCCAACATTTACTGAGCACTTACATACCATGTAATGTTCTATGTGTTTTACATATAAAAACTCATGTAATCCTCTCAACAGCCAGTGAGAGAATGCAAAAGGTTTAGCCAACTATGAACAAAAGAACCAACTGTGAAATTAGAAGGAATAATGTCCTCACTTCACACCAATTGCTAATTCAGGGGTTCCCAAAAACACTCTCAGCTTCAAAGATATAATAGAAAAAAAGGACTCATAGAACCCACTGGAAGCTGTTATATTCATGGCTATGGTTTATGACAGGAAAAGGATACAGAATAATGTCAGCCAAGGGAAGAGGCTCATACAGCAGAGCCCGGAAGGGGCTCGGATGTGGTGCTTCCAGTTGTCCTGTCCCCATGGAGTTATATGGCATTAACTCCTCTCTGTGACTCTGTGTGATAATATGGATGGAATATCACCAACCAGGGAAGCTCACCTGGGCTTTGGTGTCCAAGATCTTATTTTATTTTATTTTTTATTTTTTATTTTTTTTTTAGATGGAGTCTCGCTCTGTCGCATGGCTCGAGTGCAGTGGGGCAAGCTCACCACAACCTCCGCCTCCCGGGTTCAGGTGATTCCTCTGCCTCAGCCTCCTGAGTAGGTGGGACTACAGGTGCACACCACCATGCCCAGCTAATTTTTTGTATTTTAGTAGAGACGGGGTTTCACCATGTTGGCCAGGATGCTCTCGATCTCCTGACCTCATGATCTGCCCGCCTCGGCCTCCCAAAGGGTGTCCAAGATTTTTAGGAGGACTTGATCACATACTACCCACATCGCTGACTTTTAGTCTCCAGTTATGTCTGGAGGCAGAACTAATACCTCTTGGTTTAAAGCCCCCATCATAAATCACTGTTAAGACTGTCTGGTGGCTAAAGCCCTAGCAAACAAAGACACTTCTACCAGCCAGGACATTCTAAGGGCCTATAGGGAACCTTCCAGTAGCCAAGGGAAATGGCCAGACATCACCTTGGGCAAGTTTATTCTTCACTGTTAATATTATTCCCGTTTGATAGAGGAAGAAACTGAAGCACAGAAAGGTTAAGAAACTTGCCTAAGAACTCCTTGCTGGTACATGAGAGAGCCAGGATTCTAAACCAGGCAGCCTTTCTCTGGGATCTCTAAACATTTATCCCTGCTGCCTAAAAAAATAAAATAAAATAAAAAAAAATAAGTTCATTGACTCTGCTGAAATCAGACTAACTGCTGGTAAATGTTAGGACCTGGTTTGAATCTGGGTGGATATGGTTCAGGAGGTCTTCATCTTTCCATTTTCGTCTGGTTTTTCCTTACAAAAACATGAGAGCCTCACTGAACACTGTCTAAAAGGCTCTTGCTTCTCATGGATGAAGTGCTAATAACCCATATTGGGTTCTGCCTCTGGCAAACTGAGCCATGCTGAGCATCAGTATCTATCTCAAAAGTACTCCTTTGTGGTCTCCTGGGAGTGTCTTATGACTATTGAGAGTCAATGGAGTTTTTATGAGCCTTGAAAATAATATTATTCATGGGGCTAATAATTCTGCATTATTTCTGCAGGGAAAAAACAGAAAACTCTTACTAGTACATACCAATATCTGCAAGTAAATTTAAAGACAACGGAGGACATTTATAGACATGTGCCCTAAGTATGGAAATAGAGCTAGGGTTTGCCACTGTTTGCATAGACTACGTCACAATGGAACACATAAGGGCCTTGCTTCCTCCCATATTTTTGAAGGCACGGTTTTATGTCTCAGGAGGCTGTCTCCAGTGCCCTCAAATATAGGGTGTAATTAGAGACACCAAGCTATAGCTTGTTGCTTTGAAGACCATGTCTCAGTTGCTCGTCAGGCCTCGATGGTTTTGCCAGTAGTGGGAGGAGATTAACACCCCCATCACCACCACCCTCAGAGAACAACTTTTCTGGGTAACCACTGCAAACAGAGAGGGACCATTGATGAAACCCAAAGGGGCGGACATCTCCCACCCACAGATCAGCTTTGCTGATGTAAAAGGCCAGCTCATCCTGAGCCAGGAGTCAAGCTCTATGAATTCAGTTGCCTGAATACTTGTTGAATCAAGGCAAAAATTAGGTGTGCTTCGTCCTCCACTTCCTATGCAACCCCATCAGTTAGCTGAATTTCTCCTTCATCAGAATCTCAGAGTAAAGCATGAGCAACCATATTTTTAAAAGTCCCACAGGAGATCTTGAAGCACAGCAAATGTCAAGAACATAATAAATCAGAAATTATGCCATTTTAAACATTTTTCAAAAAAATTTCAGCATTGTGGGCAGGTTCATTCTTCAGAGGGAAATGAAATGACCAACCCCCACTTATATTTAATTTCGGTTTGTAAGAGGGGCCATTTGTGTTAATTAAAAGTAAAGTATATAATTATGTAGGATGAATATGTTAAAAATTAGGGTAAGTTTACCACAAAGTAATTTGATCGTCACTTGTAAATACATTGCAGTTTTTACAGTGTTTTCACCTGAGATGTTAATGACCACAGCAGAAGAAAATCCTAAAGCTACATCCAGGTATGGAGTTGTCCTTTGACTTGTACATCTTCTGTGGGGACAAAAGGTTGGTTTGAAGCTCTTTCCTCAATACACTGTCAGTAACATAGTGACGGAATCATCAGTGATTAAGCATTCCTCGACGACAATACTGGATATGCTGGCTGGGTTTTAAGTCCTTTCATGTTGTGGGAAAGAAAGAAGCTTGGGTTACTGAAGTGAATATGAACCTATTAGGGGGATGCATGGACATGAAACCAGCCAGGCACCTCACAGCCAGGCCTTGTGGAGACGTGAACATTGTTCATTGTCATGGCCAGGACAGGACAGTAGTTCCTTTCATCTAACAGTAGACTTGGAAACGGAATATCATAGCCTCCCCAGTTCAACACTTAGCTCTCCCATCTCTGCTCCTTTCTCTTCCAGAATGGACTTCCTACTGCACTACCAGTACATGGTTTCTCCACTGTTACAGACAACTCCTCCCCTGCATAGTTTGTGTTACTCAGAGCCTCTACTATCTCCTGGCTTCTGTCTACTTCCTTCTTGTGTCTTTTGCTTCAACCCCCCTATGTTTGCTGATGCCCTATGTGTGTTTCATATGTAAAGTCTCTAAACGAAAGAATGTTATTTGGGTCACCAGTCATAATTCCATATTATGCACCTCCATTGGGCATGTAGTGATTCAAACAGGTCACCCTAGGGGCCGCTGCCTGCCTACAGAAGGCTGTCTTTGGATCAAGTCCTGGCTCTTTGTCCAGCTGGCTTTGACCAGGAAAGTGGAATACTGAGATGTACAGCCATGGCAAGCCATGCGTAAGAAATCTAGAAAAAGGAAACTGCATGTGTGGCAGGCATCATGGGGCCTCTAAGTGTGGTGGCCTGTCTGGAGCAAGGCAGACCACATCGGCACCCCTGCTGGTTGAGCCCAGGCATGGTCCCCTGTCTTGGCCCAGCAGGTGCATGGGCCCTAAGGCTCAATCGCTATTCTCCATGATTGTGATCACCTGTGTCTTTTTTCCTTCTCAAGGCTGGCCCTGGAATAGGAAGCAGCTCTTTATGTTATTCCACACCTTTCTTCTTTGGAATCTCCTGAAAGAATTACATGATTTTTACGTTTTAAATGTTTTCATGCCAATTACTCTGATCTGAGCATGGGATAACTAAAATGACAATGGGCAAGTTATAAATCTCAAAGGATTTCCTATGAGTAGTTTATATTGAAATCTAAACATTTTTAATAAAAAATATATCCACATGTAAATCTCCAGAACCTATAAATATAACCTATTATGGCAAAAGAGTGATTATTCACATATGTGGCAAAAAGATACAGTTAAATTCAGGATTTTGAGAGGAGTTTATTCTGGATTACCTGGGTGGGCCCCAAATGCCATCATCACGGTGTCTTTGTATGAGAAAGGCAGAGAGAAGTTAGACACACATCGAGCAGGGGCAGAGGCAGGATGACCACAGAGACAGAGATTGGAGTGACGTGGCTACAAGCCAAGGACTTCCAGCAGCCTCTAGATCAAGCTTGTCCAACCCACAGCCCATGGGCCACGTGCAGCCCAGGACAGCTTTGAATGCACCTCAACACAAATTTGTATGCTTTCTTAAAATATCATGAGAGGTTGTTTTTTTTTTGCAATTTATTTTTTTCTCATCAGCAATCGTTAGTGTATTTTATGTGTGGCCTAAGACAATCCTTTTTCCAGTGTGGCCCAGGGAAGACAAAAGATTAGACACCTCTGCATTAGATGCTGGAAGAGGCAAGCAAGAATTCTCCCCCTGGAGACTTCGGAGGGACTGCAGCCCTGCCAACACCTTAATTTCATGTTTTTATCTTCCAGAACTGTGACAGAATACATTGATTGATTGTTGTTGTTGTTGTTGTTTTTGAGATGGAGTCTTGCTCTGTCACCCAGGCTAGAGTGCAATGGTGAAATCTTGGCTCACGGCAACCTCTGCCTCCTGGGTTCAAGCAATTCTTTTGCCTCAGCCTCCTGAGTAGCTGAGATTACAGGCATGTGCCACCATGCCCAGCTAATTTTGTATTTTTAGTAGAGATGGGGTTTCTCCATGTTGGCCAGGCTGGTCTCGAACTCCCGACCTCATGTGGTCTGCCTGCCTCAGCCTCCCAAAGTGCTGGGATTACAGGAGTGAGCCACCGCGCCCAGCCGATAGTTGTTTTAAATGACCCAAGCTGCGGTCATCTTTAGAACAGCCCTAAGAAATTAATTCACATACTTACTTAACTGACCCATAGAAGTCTCCAGAGCTCTTATCTTGAGAACAAGCGCATCTGACACTGTTTGCAAACTAGATTGAACTCTTCAAATTTTGGCCTGGGGTAGAGTAGGGGTAACACCATGGCTGAGCCTTCTGAGATCACTGGGCTGTAAGTTCTGTGAGAACAGCACTGTGCTGCCTATTATAGGTGCTTAATACCTATTTGCTGAATGAATAAATACATTCACTGGCCTGCTGTTTTTTTCGTGTTCTTTGTACCTAGATTCCTCTGGCCCCAAATGGCACTGCACTTTCAAGCTACAACTTTTCTGGCCATTTTTGAGTCCCATCCTGGTTCTTGACCTTTTATCATTCTTTTCATTGTTCTTCCTCCCACCATCTACATCTACACACTGGATAAGAAAGGCAATCTGCCTTCCCTTTTGTTTGCTTTAAATGAAGCAAACTATTGTTTCCCAGATAAATCCCATTACATCTCCTCTCCATTGATATGCTCCATTTCTTCATCTTCAAAGCTTTGTCAAACTCCATCCCCCAGATAGTAATTCTTCCTTTCAGAATTTTCATGCCGCTTTGCCCCTTTTTGTATCACTTATTTGTCTCTTGGAAAGCAGATATTTATGTGAGTACCATCCATTCTGCCAGACTTGAGGGTGGTCTTACCACTGGGTCTCTTGTCTTTTTTGTTTTGTTTCATTTTGTTTTTATTTTGAGACAGCGTTTCACTCATGTTGCCCAGGCTAGGGTGCAATAGCGCGATCTCGGCTCACTGCAACCTCCACCTCCTGGGTTCAAGTGATTCTCCCGCCTCAATCTCCCGAATAGCTGGGATTACAGGGGTGTGCCACCACACCCAGCTAATTGTTTGTATTTTTAGTAGATATGGGGTTTCACCATGTTGGCCAGGCTGGTCTCAAACTCCTGACCTCAGGTGATCCACCCGCCTTGGCCTCCCAAAGTACTGGGATTACAGACGTGAGGGTCCAAGTTTCTCTTAATGCACAGTACAGGAACAGCCAGCAGCATAGGAATCCAAAATACTGGGTAATTGAATAAATGGAAAATGAGGATATGGGGGAGGCCAAGAGTGGGGAAATTTTTCACAAATTCCTTAATGTGCTAAGAAGTTAAGAAGGTACGTAAAATTCCTCTGAAACAACATTAGGGGCCCTGTTGAGCTGGTTGTGGGCTAACCCAAACATGTATGAGTAAGGTCAGAATGGTTAGATGATCTATATTTGGTTAGATCGTTTTCTGTTTTGCTCCATAACAAATCACCACAAATTTAGCAGCTAAAACAACACACATTTATCATTTCACAATTTCTGTAGATCGGGATTTCAGACAGGCCTAGCTAGGTCTTCTGTTTTAGAGCCTTTCAAAGTACAATCAAAGTACCAGCCAGGATTGGCATCTTATCTGAGGGATTGGACGGGGAAAGATCTGCTTCCAAGTGCACATGGCTGTTGGCAGGTTTCAGCTCTTCAAAGGCTGTTGGATCGAGGGCCTCAGTTTCTAGCTGGCTTTTGGCCAGAGGATGCCCCTTCAGTTCTTGCTATGTGGGCCTCCCCACATGGCTGTTTGCTTCATCAAAGCCAAGGGAGGACACTTGCTAGCAAAACAGAAGCTACAATCTTATCAAGCCTAAATGTAGAAGTGACATCCTGTCCCTTTTACCATGTTCTGTAGGTTAGAAGCAAGTCGCTAGGCCAGCCCACATTCGAGGGCATGAATACCGAGTACTTGGAATCATTGGAAAGCGTCTTAGAATCTGTCTGTCACACCTGGTAACAACCATAGGCATTTCCTAAGTATTGAATGGGTCATGTTCTAAAAATTTCCTGCTCAGTTGGAACTAAGAACTCAGTATGATTTTCTTTATACAAACAATGAAGTTAGGTTTCTGACCTTACCACCTAGGTAAGACCCATTTTACCCAAAATATATCAAATATCATGCTAACCAAATCCCTCTAACCAACATTTATTTATTCCATTGTTATTCTATGAAAAATGCTTTCCAAATCTCAAGGTGGGGTCCTGGCACAAATGTTTCAGTTAATTGGTCTTCAGCATAGCCATGCAGGGAAGTTAGGAGTTTTATACCTCCTCTATCAGTAACTCATTAACTGTCTCCCACAGTGCATATAAACAGATTATTCCTAAACAAAATATGTATCATGAGCTGATGGTCACCAAGGACGCATTTACTGTGTAGTTATTCTATGAAGTCCTCAGTTTTTGCACTGAAAAATGTTTAAACGGGGAGAGTAAATCATTTTCAGTTTTTCAGAATGTGTAATTCAAGGAAGCATTTCAAACTGTTTTTAAATTCTTAAAACTAAACAGAAACTTCCACTCCAACAACACTTAATCCCCTATCACGAAGTCACTGGTCTTGGTTTGTTTACATTGAATCTCATGGGTTAGTAAAAGTGCCACCTCCTCTCCCTACAGCACAATGTGAAAGAATCTCCCTGTTAGGCTGGCAGTAGAAATTCTTTTGAATTTTTAGATTCATCAAAGACTGACCCTTCCACTTTTTGAAGTCTTCTCTCGCTTCCTAACTATCAGGGAGTGCTTTGAACTCAGCTCCCACAGACTATTTCCTCTTCAAAGGCTTGCTCCCTTCTGTGCAGGGAGAAAGCGCCTTTTCAAAGTGGTGGGTTCCTGCCTTTTGTGGGTCTGTTGGAGTACACAGCAATAAACAAAAATAATAATAAGTAGCAGTAGCAGTTCTTGGTAATTACCGAGAGATCTGGGGAAAATGTGGAAAGCAAAGAAAGGCACTTTGCAACATGACTTAGAGGAAAGGGTGTTAAATGTGCTTGATTCTCAGTTGTACTGAAGCTTTCTGTAACCTGCCAGAAGCAGAGAGGGGCATCCAAAGTGGTCCCTCCTCAGGTGGACATGTTGGCCCAGGTGGGCATCCTAGAGGCATCATGACAAATTTAAAACAACTTAAGTTATTTAAATGAGACTCTTCCCTGGGTACTTGAACAGTTAGATCCCACCATGAGGGAAAGTCCTGGACATCGTGAGGGCGTCTCTGCTTTGTTTTATCTGCAAACACAACCTGAAGCACGAACTTCTTTTTCTTCTTTTCCATCTTTTGTTTTGTTTTGTTTTTAGATATTGACTCGTAGACTATTGAGTTGATTCTGCCCACCCCCCTCCAATTTAAGTCACTGACTTAGATAATATACAATTGTAACTCTAATGAAGTGTTTATTATTTTGTTTCCTAAGGAAGATATTGTTAGAGTTGTGATGCTGTGTGAGGCACTTAAAAATAGGCTCTTCTTGGCCAGGCACAGTGACTCATGCTTGTAGTCCCAGCAAGCGTGGTGGCCAAGACAGGCAGATTGCTTCAGCCCAGGAGTTTGAGACCAGCCTGGGCAACATGGCAACACCCCGTCTCTACAAATAATAATAGTAGTAATAATTAGCCAGGCTTGGTGGTATGTTGTGGTGGGACTACAACAGCTGTAGTCCCAGCTACTGGGAGGCTGAGGTGGGAGGATCACCTGAGCCCCAGGAGGTCAAGGCTGCAGTGAGCCATGATCGTTCTGCTGCACTCCAGCCTGGGTGACAGTGAGAACCTGTCCCAAAAGATTCTCCTCACTCTAGAAGTTTCTGATTCTGTGATTTTAGGTAAACTCTCACATAAGAACATCACCCAGCATGACTGCATAGAAGAGCCCCTTACGTTGTTTTGTTATATAGAACAGTTCAGGTGTGGAACAGCAGGGGCCTGCAGTTAGCAACAACAATTGAACCACCCACTTCTCTATATATGAAAATGGTTCTTTCAGTTATGAGGTATATCGTTCTGCTAAGGCTGCCATAACGAAAGACCACAGACTAGGTGGCTTAAACAACAGAAATTTGTTTTCCCACATATCTGGAGGCTGGAAGCCCAAGATCAAGGTGTCGGCAGGTTTGGTCTCTCCTGAGGCCTCAATTCTTGGCTAGCAGATGGTGTCTTCTCGTGTCCTCATGTGGCCTCTTCTTTTGTGCAAGCATGCCCCTGGTGTCTCTGTCTCCTATAAGGTTACCAGCCCTACTGCATTAGGGCTCCACCCTTATGACCTTGCCTAAGCTTAATTGCTTTTTTAAAGGTTCTGTCTCCAAATACAGTCACTTTGGGGGTTAATGCTTCACCATATGAAGTTTGGGGAACACAATTCAGTTCATAATATGGGGTCACCCACATTATCCGTGGGTGGATTGGAGGTCATAAATATTTTCTGAAAATGTGTGTATGAGAGTATGTGCCTATATAGATTTTTCTGGAGAGAGGGACCACACTGTATGGAAATTTGAGGGGATTCTAAAAGATAAGAAATATAAATTTATATTAATTTCATTATTTTTCTAGGTGTGATGTTATATACTAATCCTTTCACAAAGAGTCTTAGATCTTATAACCCTGTTGCTATGTCCTCTCTCAATTTTGAGATACTCTCTTTTGCAGAATATCTGTTTTACAGATCATTAATCTTTCAAAAAATTAAGGAGTAGTTGAAGAACATGTTTTCCTATCCTGAGTTGTCTAAAATTATGACATGGTTATTTTCATTATTATACAGTTTTGGAGTCTTCCTTTACAAATGGTGGCTTAGATGCTTGAGCAAATACATAAAGCTTTATAAATCAAATATCTGAGCTAGATAAACAGAATCCAAATTCAAAAGGAACTGAGATAAATTGTAGGACAAAAATAAATTAAAATAAACAGAAGTAAACTTCCCAATAAGTCTATATAATGTGTAGAGGAAAGCAGTGAAAACAACTGACTGGGAAATGGACACTATGATTAAAATCTAAGGAAAATTAGGATTTCTTAAGTGGAAAAAAAAAATCAATGGTACTTTAAAAGTTCCCCCAACCCCTTGTTTTCTCTCCTTCCCTTCTAAGTCTACAGTTTTATTTAGGTCATATCATAGGCTGGTTTCTGGGGCTACAATTTTTACTGTACATTATGCTGCTGACTTCTTCAACCCGAACATTGGCTGTTCATTTGCCATCAGTAAATTTTATTTTGGCAGGTTTAGACATTTTTCTTGCACAGTGATTTTCAAATGTTTCTTTAGTTATTGAACCCAAAATCCAAACAAAATCTTCCATGGACGTCGAGCAGATAAAAATGGAACTGTTATAGCTGAAATAGGGTGGGAAAGGATCTTACTGAAATAAACATATATTATCAATATGGCATTTACCTAATCCAATGTATACTTCATATCTATGATTCCCCACTTCATCGGCAGTTTGTAGCAGATTCTTGTTTTCTTTGTTTGACACTCTCCAGATCTTGACATATTAGAAGAAAAAAGAAACTTACATTCTTTTAAAAACAATCCAAATTAGCTGGAAGATACTTATTTTCTCTGACTCTTGTAAAAATGTCAGTAGGGTACAAATGTCAGTAGGGGATGCAAAAATTAAGTCCCTTTCTTCATTTTATGACAGTGGTGAGGAGGAGGCTAGAAATCTTAAATGATATAATTGGCTTTGGAAGCATTTTTAAGCTTTAGTCTCATTTGTCCGTAAAGCATGCAGCTAGAGTCATAGAACCTACACACTTAAGATATCTTATGGCTTTCCAGTGAATGACTGTTTCTGAAAGAATCACACCAAGGCTCCCATGTCATTTTTGCTGAAGTCACCATGTCAATTGCAAAGACAGCTGGCAGCTCCCACTGCCTCCGTCCATGCCCGATGGCTTTCAGGGTGCACTCCAAGATCCTGTGGTCTCATTTGTTCCTGGAGTCAAGAACACCTGAATCACTAAAATAAAATGAGGTTTGAAATGTGGTGTTTACTATTTAGAGTGATCTTAAATATTTCCAGGTAGCATAACTTTGTAAAAAAAAATAAATAAATAAAATCTTTATTTAGTGACCTTGTCAAAAAAATGAAGAAATCTTTAAAAATCAAATTAAATTTCTGAAATTAGTACAAATAAACACTTGTGAATCTTTAGGGTTTTCAGTGGAAATACACAGTGAATTTTTGTATGTGTATATGTGTTTGAACGGTTATAGTTAAGCATTTATATTTTTACAGAAGGCTTTATGCCTACTTTTTTGGTTTCTTGTTTGTTTGATTTGGTTTTGGTTCTTTGTTTTGTTTTATTTTAGTTCTCACAACATTCCCAGCCCTAAATGGCTCAGCAAATAAAGTTGCCATGTTTTCTGTTATTTGTCTCAGGTCATGCAGAGGGTTTTAGCCGGGTGTTTTTAATCTGCTCTTTTAACCTTTGGGTCTTGGGTCTTCCGTCAAGTTCTGGGTGCTATGCTAAGGGCCCTGGAGACAGAAATATAAGTCATGAGTTCTAATTCTCACTTTTTTCAATACTATATGTGGAAGATGGAGACAGTTCTAAAAGTATGCATTTGAGTGAGAGGCTGAGACCGCCCTAAAGTTTGTCATTTCCGGCCACTCTCAGGCTCAGCATATCCCTGCACAGTGGCCGGTTGTTTTTTCTAACTGGGATTTCAAAAGTTAAAGAGGAGGAAGGGAAGGGAACAGAAACGAATAACTACTGAATACCTGTTATAAGTCAACCTGATGCCCAGAGTCCTCCAGTTGAATCCATGCTATCAATAGTATTTTAATCTAGGTATCCTTAGTGATAAAGGCCGGACGTTTCTCACTAGAATTAACCATTTCTATAAAATGCTAAAGAAGGGCAGTCCCCAGTTTCCTCATCTGTAAAATGAAGACAAAAGCCTTCCACCCTGTTTCATCTGTCACTAAATGGGAGACTATTGATTGTGGCTGAACAAATTCAAATGAGCTCGTGTTCATTCAGCCTCTTCATGAATTTTGTGAACAACCACCAGCATATTATGATTCAAATCATCAATAGAATTGTTTGTACTGATTCAGCAGTGCTGATTATATGTGATCCCAATGCAAAAATTTCTTCTTAACCACCGCTAACACTAAAGAGAGCAATATCTTCCATTCTCACCCATATCCTTTTGCAAAACTCATAAAATTTTGGTTTAAAGATTTTTCTTCTTGCAAATGATTCTGACTGCAGCCTCTCCCAGCTAATGAAGGTATTTCATGGGCATGATTGGCAGAGAGAGAATCAAGGAGGGGTATGAAGTAGAATAGAGAAAGAAACCAAGGAAGGAACTAGCACAGTTGAGGCAGAGACATTTTGAAGAGTATAAATGAAAGCTTAACCTGAAAATAATTTGAGGAACAATTGTGAAAGAGTCTTATATTCTAGACCCACCCCGTGTCAAAACTTATGTTGAAATTTGATCCCCCCTGTGTTGATGTTGGAAGATGTGGTCTAATGAGAGGTGTCTGGGTTATGGGGGTGGATCCCTCATGAATAGATGGATGACCTTGTGCAGGAATGGATTAGTTACCATGACAGCAGTCAGACTCTTTTTAACAATCTGCTATCACGGGAACCACATCCAAACCATAGCAGAGGTCAACAGAAACCTTGGCAAAACCTTTTCCAGGAGATGATGGGGGCAGAAGATAAAAGTGCAGTGGATCCTCTTAGCCCATATATCCAACCTAAACTCTTGGGACTAGAATTTAAGACTTCCTCTCTCTTCATGTGATCTCTTTGCACACATCCACTTCCACTTCTGCTTTCTGCCATGAGTGAAGGCAGCACGAGGCC
>NW_012105709.1:1628552-1631800 GCF_000951045.1 Mandrillus leucophaeus | reverse complement strand
TTAATCTAGGTATCCTTAGTGATAAAGGCCGGACGTTTCTCACTAGAATTAACCATTTCTATAAAATGCTAAAGAAGGGCAGTCCCCAGTTTCCTCATCTGTAAAATGAAGACAAAAGCCTTCCACCCTGTTTCATCTGTCACTAAATGGGAGACTATTGATTGTGGCTGAACAAATTCAAATGAGCTCGTGTTCATTCAGCCTCTTCATGAATTTTGTGAACAACCACCAGCATATTATGATTCAAATCATCAATAGAATTGTTTGTACTGATTCAGCAGTGCTGATTATATGTGATCCCAATGCAAAAATTTCTTCTTAACCACCGCTAACACTAAAGAGAGCAATATCTTCCATTCTCACCCATATCCTTTTGCAAAACTCATAAAATTTTGGTTTAAAGATTTTTCTTCTTGCAAATGATTCTGACTGCAGCCTCTCCCAGCTAATGAAGGTATTTCATGGGCATGATTGGCAGAGAGAGAATCAAGGAGGGGTATGAAGTAGAATAGAGAAAGAAACCAAGGAAGGAACTAGCACAGTTGAGGCAGAGACATTTTGAAGAGTATAAATGAAAGCTTAACCTGAAAATAATTTGAGGAACAATTGTGAAAGAGTCTTATATTCTAGACCCACCCCCTGTCAAAACTTATGTTGAAATTTGATCCCCCCTGTGTTGATGTTGGAAGATGTGGTCTAATGAGAGGTGTCTGGGTTATGGGGGTGGATCCCTCATGAATAGATGGATGACCTTGTGCAGGAATGGATTAGTTACCATGACAGCAGTCAGACTCTTTTTAACAATCTGCTATCACGGGAACCACATCCAAACCATAGCAGAGGTCAACAGAAACCTTGGCAAAACCTTTTCCAGGAGATGATGGGGGCAGAAGATAAAAGTGCAGTGGATCCTCTTAGCCCATATATCCAACCTAAACTCTTGGGACTAGAATTTAAGACTTCCTCTCTCTTCATGTGATCTCTTTGCACACATCCACTTCCACTTCTGCTTTCTGCCATGAGTGAAGGCAGCACGAGGCCTTTATCAGATGCAGCTGCCCAATTTTGGACTTTTCCAGCCACCAGAATTGTGAGCCAAATAAACCTCTTTTCTTTATAAATTACTCAGCCTTGAGTATTACATTATAGAAACACAAAACAGACTAAGACAACCTGCATTCGCCAGAACATCCATAGACATTTTTTACTCCCAATTTTGCCTTTTCAGCAGCATTAAATGCCATACACCACTCTCTCCTTTTATTTTCTTCCCCTTGGCTTCCCTGATACTACACTTTCTGGTTTTCCTTTCATTTTTTTGGCTACTTTCTCTACTATGCATTGCAGGCACATCTCTTCTGCCATCCAGCCATTAAACATGGAGTCCTTCAAGGTTTATTCTTGGGCCCTCTTCTGGTCTTAATATATATGTATGCCTTTCTTTTAAATGAGCATATTCACAATTATAGCTGCATTTATCACCTAGCTAAGAATTCTTTTGCAAGCTCCAGACTCCCATTAAGTTGAACATCAAAAGGTTTTCTCATTTTTTGAGTGCTCATAACCAAAATTGGGAATGTACCCCGAAACTTAGTTCACTGCTGGTGTTCCCTGTCCAGTTTTACCAGCCAGGAACCCAAAGGGAAGTCAGGAATGACTCTCAATGTTTCATTTGAGCAATTAGTTGGGTAGTGGATAGGGAGCACTAGGAGAGCAGTGGCAGGGCACAATAGCTGATCATGAATTTAGTTTTGGACTTACTGCCTTTGAGCTGCCTAAAAGTTTTAGTATCATAAGATTTGAATATAGTGGGAGCCAAGGGAAAAAATTCTGTAGAGTATGTGGCAAGAGCTGCACTGGAGAAGGGAGTAATGAAGGCAGTGAGGGTCTTCTGCTTCTTAAAGACACCTCCCCTTATCCCATCCAACTTCTTCGGTTCAGTATATATTGTTGTGTTTGGTGTTTATTAAATAATTGAAATTTGAATGTATTCTCTGTTTTCCTTTGGAAACCAGTAAATTTTATTCATTCATTTTTTTTCATTTATCCATGATAATAGATTCCCTGCTGGGTCCAGTTAGGTCCAAGATAACTCAAAAACTTTGGGGTGCTGTGGTCACAAGAAAGAATCAGGAAAAGACTACAGCTGGAACAATAAAATGATAACACAAACATTGACTGAGCACTTACTTTGTGTCAGGTACTATAGTGACTGCTTTACATGCATTGCCTGGTTTACTCCAGCTCCACATCATTAGGTCGTTATTCCTTTTTAAGCCCATTTTACAGCTGTGTGAATTGAGGCTTAAATAAGTTAAATGTCTTCCCCAAGGTCGCAAAGCTAGTAAGTGCAAAGCTAGAATTCCAACACAGGTGTAACTTCAGTAACCACTGGGCTTCCCATCCCACAACTGCAAAAACCTGCAATTCATTTAACAGTATATTTTGCTTAAAGAAGCCCTAATTCCCCTTCACCTCCCCCCCACCATCCCTTTAATGAACAAAAAGAATGTCTTTCTCTTTGGTTTCAGCTCTTTAGCTGGTAGGAAGAGAAAGAGAAATTAAAAGAAAGGAGACTCCCAGAGTTTCAAACCCACAAGCAACAGCCTAGAGATGACTTGAGTCATCTTCCACAAACATCAGATGTTGCAGAGGAATGGGGAAGGAAGAAGGAAAGCATGAGTAGCTCTTTTTTTTTTTTTCCTTTTGAGACAGTCTCCCTCTGTCACCCAGACTGGAGTGTACGATCTCAGCTCACCGCAATCTCCACCTCCCCAGGTTGAAGCGATTCTCCTGTCTCAGCCTCTCAACTAGCTGGCATTCCAGGCGTGCACCACCATGCACGGGTAATTTTTGTATTTTTAGTAGAGACGAAGTTACAGCATGTTGGTCAAGCTGGTCTCAAACTCCTGACCTCAGGTGATCCACCCACCTCAGCCTCTCAAAGTGCTGGTATTACAGATGTGAGCCAACGTGCCTGGCCACAGGTAGCTCTTTGGTGTTGGCATTTTCCAGCCCCTGCAAGGCTGAATTTGGGGGAGGTGTATGGATACTGGTGGCCTTGGCCTAAGCAGGCAAAAGCTTCACCCTGAAAAGTAGCTTTGATTAAATGTCAGAATTTATGTGCCAAAAAATCTATTAAAAAGCATATATAGGCCAGGCACGGTGGCTCACACCTGTAATCCCAGCACTTTGGGAGGCCGAGGTGGGTGGATCACGAGGTCAGGAGATCGAGACCATCCTGGCTA
>NW_012105709.1:1614504-1628007 GCF_000951045.1 Mandrillus leucophaeus | reverse complement strand
TTTACAGCAATTTCTCTTAATGATTATCTTTCAGAAAACGTTTGAGTTATGAGAGAGAGTATCTAACGTATCCTTTGCTGTTAATAAATAGAATTGGAAGACGTATTCAAGGTGCTGCTGCAAAGACGCTTTCAGCATTGCTGCAGCTCAGTCCATGGATGTTCAGTGAAATAAATAACAGAAAGCAGTCTAAGAATTTGCAAGAGGAAGTGTTTTTATATTGCTTAGTAAAATCATCTCTATATTAAAACCACTTGTAAATTTAAACTGTGCCAGGGGAGGGAAGGTAAATGGGCTTACATAATCCAAGTAGCATAGGAAATATTAAATACTTCATGTTGTTAAAACAGGGTGACATCATTTCCACGGTACTTTTTTCTCCAGAAAATTGAAGGCTCCATCCGCAAGTAAGGAGTAGGAAAAATTATTTTCTGTGGGAGAAACTCTAACATACAGCTCTGCCTTACGTTGATTGTGCAGCTGGAAAATGAGAACTCCCCTATATTATTTCACTTTTTCAAGCTGCAAAGCAAATAGGGGAACAGAGGCAAAGAAACTAAGAAAATTCTGAGAAGCCATGCTCTTCAAATGATGGAAGGTGCTGCCAAGAATCACATCAACTTACTGCTTGATAAATACAGGTTTAAGAAATAGAGATTCTTACAGATTCCTACAATAGTGAAAGGAGTTTTACACAGGATAAGAAAAAGGTAGAGGGAGGCAATATGCATCAAAACAGAACTAAAAATTGAAGACTCATTAGAAAAAAATTAAGGTTTACAGTCCAGCAAGGGAAGATATTAAAAAGACTTATGTTATCTAGTAGAGTTTCCCAAAGGGCCAATCTACGGATAGAAAATATTAGGGGGACCACAGATGAATCATGCATTTTACACTTTCTGCCAAAACAATGGTCAGTTTTTCGAAAGTTCTCATATGCGTTGTTATTGCAATGCTTTCTAATTTTCTCCCCTTTACATTCCTCCTCAAATAAATCTGCATAGCCAGCCTGAAATATTATTCATAAAATTAACACCACAGATGAGTGGATTGACAGGAGAGAGCCACAAGTAGTATTTGTTAGGGCACTGATGTCACAGAGGACTGACTTGAAAGCTTGAAACGACTCTTTTAGTCATGATTATGTATGAGGAAGATCAGATTAGTACATCACCTTTACTCCCCCCAGTTGTCTTTGACTTTTCTGCATTGTAAATTCATATGGCCTTTCCCCAGTGTTGCTTATGGTGACCAAGCATTTTTAAATGGTTCCCTAGCAAAGCAAAAGTCGTCAATATTCAGCAATACCACTTTTATTTGATAGCTTCCCCTCTTTGTTTTCTATATCCTGGTCCTTTGTTCGTTCTTTCTTTCTTTCTTTCTTTCTTTCTTTCTTTCTTTCTTTCTTTTTTCTTTCTTTCTTTCTTTCTTTCTCTTTCTTTCCTTCTTTCTTTCTTTCTTATAACTTACTTCAGCTTCTACTTCCTTCTCACTCTTATTTCTGATGTCGGGAACATGCCCATTTGCCCTTTCTCCTGCTCATCTGCTCAGCTTATTGTAAGCCCTGCCCTGGTTCTTCATATTTCTGTGTTTTCTTGGAAACACTTTATTCAAATACTTTCCTGTACATACACATTTTCTTTAATGTATGCTTTAAAAAATTTTTATGAATGTGACTTTAATAACAAGGTAATACACACAAATTAAAGAACATTCTAAAAAATATAAAAATGTAGAAACAAGAAAGATCACTCATGGTTCTTCAGACAAAGGAATCTGTGTTAACATTATGATGTGCTCTTTTTAGATTTTTCCATGTAATATTTATGAAACTAAATATGATAATATAAATATGTTTTGATGTTCTTTGATGTCTAAATATGATATATAAGTATTTTAGATGTTTTTAATGGTTGTGTAATAGTCCACTGAGTGGATATATCTTAGTTGACAAACCATTCCCTGATAGTAGATTATTAAGATTATTTTAAATTATTTTGCTACTGTAAGTAGGGTTAGGGAAAATATCTTTGTTTACCAAGCTGAAGGAGAATGTGTTTTATCTTGTGTTTATTTCTTTTATTTAGGCTAGTTATTATTTCTTTAGCACAGATTCCCAGAAATCGAACTATAGTCCTTGTTAGTGGGGACAGTTTGCTTCCACAACAGTGGTTGAGTTATATTTTCTGTCCAGTATTCATGAGAGGTGCTTTTCACTGTATTCTTGCAACATGACAGATTCTTATTTTATAAGAAAAGTTTGCTAATTTAGTATGCGTAAATGGTTTTTAACTTGATTATACCTGTTTATTTTATTAGTATGAGTGCATATATGCCTGGGTATTTATTATTGGCCTTTATTCATTGATTTTTTTCACCCTTTTTACCTTTACTTTATCTTGTGCCCACACTGTGGATTTCCAGTGCTTATCCTTATTCACTCCTGCTCACTTTTCCTCCCCTCAAAGTTACTTTTGCATTCTCTTTTGTCTGGTGTCCAGTAACTTGTGGGGCAGTGGGACCCAAATTGCATTTTAAGATCTTTTTTATGAGATGTTCTCAGCAGGCATCTTCAAGGCCCCAAGTTCTCTTTTTGTCCCCCACTGTGAAAAACTGATTGGCATCTGGTGATGGGCAAGGCACGGGTGCCTGGCGCTCACAGGAAGCCCCGTAGGAGGTGCCCAGAGCCATGGTGGATGAAGTGTGGCCAAGCCAGCACAAGGTGGGGGACCAGATGTCGCCCGATTATGTTCCATTGAAATTCAAACAAAGCCCCAGATTCAGGATCATTTCCTTGAGACTCCCCAGTTGGAAACTGGCACCGAGCCAGAATCTCACAACAGCTGGTCTCCCCATGCTAGGATTTATGTGTCTTACCGAACACTTTACCTGCGTGTTATTGATTGGTTTCTGTAAAGCAATTAAACAATATTTTGAAGACCCAAAGCATACTGCTCTCTGCTGAAAATAAAAAGACCATATATCACTGAACACGCCAGCAAGTCTTATTACAGGCTTGGGAACTCTGAGAAGAATGCGTTTTCCTTGAGGCTGTGTACTGATATTTGCAGCTTCGCAATGACAACACTCCACTCTTGTTAGGAGACCAAGCCCACCCTTTGGAAATAAATTATATTATAAAATAAGCTTTCAAGGGGTACCAGCAGATGAGAAATCATGCTTATGTTTCTCGTCATCTAGTTTGTGTTGAGAAATCGGAGAGTCTTTCCAAAATCTCATTACTTGTTATCGCCCAGGTCATTTGCATTTATGCCCCTCTCCTTTCCTCCTGCATAGGAAGATGAACTACAAGCTTGGCAGTTTCATTGTTCTGAATAGCGAGGAGGGAAAACCGACAAACAAAAGCCACTCCATTCTGCCCCACCCCCAAAGATACTGAAGTTGGTTGTGCTGAGCTGCAGGGGAAGATTGTAATTTTAAAATAAAAACTAGCATTTCTTTGTTAAATAATCGTCATGGAAGCGTTTATATTCTTATAATATTTGGCTAAATATGTATTCCTGATGTGAATCCAGGAACTCTGTTTTATGCATTGCCTTGATCCCTGGCTGCTGCTGCTATCTCAGTCACCTGATAAGGTCTCAGTCTTTCTCTCCTTCTCTTCCTTCCTCCCCCCTCTCTCTGCCCCTCTAGCTGCCTGGCGGTCCTCAACTCAGATTCTCAGACCTCACAGTGAGATTTTGGAGCTAACCCGCTCCATTAGAAACAAACAAAATAAATTGTTTCCATTCCCCAAAGGAATGTGCTAAAGCCTTTTTCCTCTTTAACATGGATGCAATTTAAGTTTGGCAAGAGCTGAACACAATATACCTCACTAGGAGGAGAGAGATTTCTGAGAGAGACCCTGATAGAAAGAACTAAACACCCCCTCATCCTTCCTGTGAACTTAAAGTGACAAAAAGTAACCTGGTAATGCCTTTGGTATCCACAGTGTTTCTGCAAAATCCTCACTCATTCCCTCATTCCATAAACATGTATTAAGCACCTACTAACTGGAAACGCTGTGTGCACATTCCTTCCCAGCTGTTCCTTCAAGGTGCATTTCATTTGCCCAGTCTCTAGCCCCTACCATGCCACAGGCATTCAAATGTCATTCAGTGGCATTTCTCTTCGTTACTCTTGATTTAGAATCCTGCTTATCTGTAGTGTGTCACAGGCGATGATTTGGAGGGCAGTAAGAATAATATGGCCCATAAGCTGGGGACGGTGGCTCACATCTGTAATCCCAGCACTTTGGGAGGCCAAGGCAGGTGGATACAAGATCAGGAGTTCAAGACCAGCCTGGCCAACATGGTGAAACCCCATCTCTACTAAAATACAAAAATTAGCCGAGTGTGGTGGCAAGTGCCTGTAATCCCAGCTACTTGGGAGGCAGAGGCAGGAGAACCTGGGAGGCAGAGATTGCAGTGAGCCGAGATCATGCCATTGCACTCCAGCCTGGACAATAGAATGAGACTCTGTCTCAAAAAATAATAAAAATAATAATATGGCCCATTCATTGCAGGTGTTAAATGGAAATTGCCTGAGATCAGCTGTCAAGAATTAATCAGGGATACTTACTGTATTATGTCCTTGAAACTAAGAGGGTAGACCCTAAAGGTTAACACACACACACACACACACACACACATAACTATGTGAGGTGTTGGATATATTAATTAACTTGATTGTGGTAATCATTTAACAATGTATCCATATATCAGAACCCCATGTTGTACACTTTAAATATATACAATTTCTGTTTGTCAATTATAACCCAGTAAAACTAAAAAAAAAAAAATGGTCAGGAAGGGCTGGGTATGGTGGCTCACACCTACAATCCCAGTGCTTTGGGAGGCCAAGGCAAGAGGATCACTTGAGGGCAGGAGTTTGAGATCAGCTTGGGCAACATGATGAGACCTCATCTCTACAAAAAATAAAAAATAAATCAGCTGGGCATGGTGGAACACACTTGTAGTTTAGCCCTACACAGGAGGCTGAAGTGGAAGGATTGCTTAAGACCAGGATTTCAAGGCTGCTGTGAGCTATGATCACACCATGGCACTCCATTCTGGGTAAGAATTCATTAAGGACAATAATATGATCTAGAGCCAATTTAAGCAGAGCCAATGGAAGGACCTGACCTCAAAGAATATGCACATGAATCAGAAAAGGGACGCAGTCCTGCTTCTCTCTCTTTCTTTTCCTTTTCCTAATCCTCATCTCTGTTTGTAAAACATCTCCTGCTCAAGGACTTGAAGGATTTAAACATTTTTGTTCAAATTCTGGAAGCCATGGTGCTTCCCCCAGACTGAGGTGATTGCCAGTGAGGATCAGAACCCAGGTGAGTTGAGGCCAGAGGAAAGGGTCCTCTGAAGCTGTGTTGGAGAAGGGTTTGTTGGACTTCCCTTTATTACAAGAACACCTGATATTCTTCATGCATCCTAGCTTTTCCTAGTCATTCTTCATTCCTTGATCATATTCACCCACTTACCAAAACACTTACTGAATTGATTTTTACTTTTAGTGTGTTCTACTTTCATAATCCATAAGCTGTCTGTCCTCGTATAGCACAGCACACAGCTATTTTTATCAGCCTCAACTCACTCAATTCCTAGCCCCAGTAATCCAGGAACTGGCCATTATATCTAGTTCATGCAACCCAAAAAGTTGCACATTCTGTACCTTTTGAACAGTCTTTCTCCCGTCTTTTTCCCCTTCATCCTTTCTGATTCTTGAAACTGAAAAGATTCCCGGGCCGGGCGCGGTGGCTCAAGCCTGTAATCCCAGCACTTTGGGAGGCCGAGACGGGCGGATCACGAGGTCAGGAGATCGAGACCATCCTGGCTAACATGGTGAAACCCCGTCTCTACTAAAAAAATACAAAAAACTAGCCGGGCGAGGTGGCGGGCGCCTGTAGTCCCAGCTACTCGGGAGGCTGAGGCAGGAGAATGGCGGGAACCCGGGAGGCCGAGCTTGCAGTGAGCTGAGACCCGGCCACAGCACTCCAGCCTGGGTGACAGAGCGAGACTCCGTCTCAAAAAAAAAAAAAGAAACTGAAAAGATTCTCAAGGCTCCAACTTAGCCCTGCCCTCATCTTGATTCCTTCTTCAGTGACTACCAGATATCATAGACTTATGATTATCGAAGCAAGAAGAATATGGAGTCAGGGAGATATATTGGCTGGAGCAAGGGTTGGACCTGAAGACAAAAGCTGATGAGCAGTTTTTGAAGGTCCAGTCTCTGTTCATGGGGAGGCTCCTGGTGAAGAGATAGAAATGCCACTCATCACTGTGTACACTGGGGACTTTTCCGTTTACCTGAGATAGTCACAGAATGGAAACCTGACTCCTCGGGGTCAACCAAATTTGTTACAGGGAAGGATCTGCAACTGTGTTTCAGCTTTAAAAATGTGCCTCTACCCAGAATTAGGCTGCAGAGGCTGATGAAAATGTCAGGTTTCTTTGATTTGGCTGAACTCTGTGAGCACAATGTTGTAATATTGTTGATCTCATGCTGATCTGAAGCTGGCCAAAATATATATCCATGATTAATTATAACAGAAATAGGGAGGGTTATGACTTGATATACACAGTTTGGGAAATAAAGCCATTTAAAATATTGGTCTGTGTGTGAAAATGACAAAACATAGGGCCATAAGGAGGAATAAAACCAAAGATTAGTTGTGTGATCTACATGTGGAGCTCAGAGCATGTTTCTTCCTCCGGCTCCCTTCCCTGGTGCTCTGCCTCACGAGGGAATAAGCACTTGATACTGTCTGTAGGAATGGCATTGTTCCCTGAGCCTCAAGTCTACAGGAACCACAGCTAGATGGTCTAACATGTGCCTTATTCAGCTGAATAAGGTGTTGAATAGCTACAAATTGATAACAAGTTTTAAAGAGCATCAAGTGCCAACTATGCCCTGGCTAGTAAGAAAGCCAGTTATATGTCAAGGAGGCTTATTAGCTGTGCATGACCATATATAAAATTATAGGGGCTGACTTTATAGCACCCAAATTAAGTGGTGGTAAGGAATTTAATCATGTACTGACCAATTTCTTGTTTCATAAGAGCACTAAGTCCCCATAAATGCCGATGTCGGCAAATTCATAACCCTGCAGTGCAATTGTGGATTGTCAGAATCTGTTCATTGTAGATATTCCACCTATGGATTTTAAAATCAGAGGTTCAGACTAGCTGTATTATTTGGTGTGGTGTTAACCATGTTTGGTGGATGCCGGGATGTGCCGCACAGGTCCCCTTTGGGGATCGGACTTACTTCCCCAGCAGGTGGGAGTGCCCTCAGTTTCAGCCCTCTGCTCTAAGAACTGCCCTCATGTGAAGATAGCAGCCTTACTAAGTTCAGACCACCTTCCTTGTGACAGACCTCATCCCATAACTGGTCCATGCTGGGCTTTAAAGACCTGACCCACTTCCTCTGTTAGGGGCAACTCTGAAAGGCAGGGCCTTCAGAACTTTGCAGCTCCTAGTAGGGTGGGCTCAGGCCCTTGTTCAGACTGCATCACAAGGCCACACCTTCCTTGCCTAGATCATACTTTCTTATTTTCCCTGGACAGGTGTTGGTCCTAGAACACTTCCCTAATAAACTTCTGCGTGCTGATTTCCATCTCAGAATCTGCCACACAGGGAACCTGACCAGCAACAGTATGACAATCTGGATGACTTGAGTCAGAAGGTGATAAGTTAGAAATAAAGCACTGAAATTTAAAGGGCAAGCATGAGAATGACTCAAATGAAAAAGACAATATCAAGTGTTGACAAGGATACAGAATAAGTGGAACTCTCATACACTGCTGACGGGAGGGTAAATTGGTACAATAACTTTGGAAAACTCTTTGACACTGTCTGTTAAAGCTGAATATCAGTGATCATGTCCTATGAGCTAGCAGTTTCTCTCTTCAGTATATATGCCTAAGAAAAATGCAAACATGACCACCAAAAGAAGAATGCACACGAATGGGCATAGCAGCACTCTTCCCAAATGCACCAAACTGGAGAGAACCATAGTGTCATCAATAACAGAATGAATAAATACATCGTATTGTATTCACACAACGGAGTACTATGCAGCAATGAGAAGGAAAACTGCAGCTCCACAAGGCAATACAGATGAATATCACAAATGTAATATTGAGCAAAAGCAGTCAGACACAAAAGAAAACATAACATATGATTCCATTTATACAAATGTAAACATCGGCAAAACTGATTTATGGTATTTGAAGTCAGAATGGTGGTTGCCTTTGTGGAGATTCATTGTGACAAGAAGAAGTGTGAAGAGGACATTCTGGGAGGCTTGCAAAGCTGTTTTTGATCCAAGTGCTGGTTACTGGAGTGAGTTCACTTTAGGAACATTCGTTGATTTTTCTGGACACTCACTTTGTGCACTTCTCTGGGATACAGTACAGTATTTAAACTCAGAGTTTATATAGTGAAGGAAGGAAAAGGAAGGGCAGATGTAAACCCTGGATACAAAAATGTGTCATCAAGGATATAGACAAAAATTCCCAAGATTCAAACAGGACTCCTACTGTCCAGTACTGCAGAGTCCTACAGATGACGAGCCTGAGGTTGAGAAGGGCTCCAATTGACTCAAAGTTACATAGCCAGCTAATGGTGAAAGACTTCCTGGCCCCATCCTTTCCCCCTCTTCCCACACTTAGCAGAGCCAGTGTGGTCACTAGAGTCTCCATTCATCTGAGCTCAACCTTGATCACAGAATCTTCCAGGCAGCCTAAGCAAGATTTGGAATGTACAGGGAAATATAACATGAGCAAAGACCTGCAAAGGGCTTAGGAATTTGATGTAACAGAAATGTTATCCATTTCTTAGAGGACTTTCTCCGCCTATTACCTACTGCCTTCCCACCCACACTTTTGTAACTATCCCCGCTGCTTTGTGTTGAAAATGTGTCATTTTCTTTTTGCAAAGCCAAAGACTATGGAGAAAAGGTTTTGAACTGTGAGCTAAATTGCCTTTTTCTCCATTGGCTTTTTCCTTTAATCTTTGGGAGAACTCTAGACTATACTGGGCTTTAAAGGCCCCTTTTGACAGCGTTACCTTATGTCATGGAATCATTGTGAAAAAGAGCTAAGTTATAAATACTTTATATGTGTTTAAATAAAATAGTATTTATCTAAGAGCTTTAATTTCATTTAATAGGTGATAGAGATGACCTTGAAGATTAAAGCTGAAATATTCTTCATTCTTTAAGTGTGTTAATATGTGTGTGTGCACATTTGTGTGTGTGCACATGGGTGTGTGTGCTTGTGTGTGCATGAATGAGTGTATGTGTTTGCATGTGTGCAAATGCATGAATCTGTACTAGTATATTTGCATGTGTGTATGCATGGGTGTGTGTGTATACTGGCATGTGTGTTCGTGTGCATGGGTGTGTGCTTGCGTATGCTGGCATGTGTGTGTGCATATGCACAGGCACATTCTCTATTAATGTGATGCCATTTGCAGGGTGCTTGCCACTCTCTTGAGACTCATGGTTCTCTGCTTTCGATTACACTCAGACTAGTCCAAAACCCCTCTGAACTAATTCTAATCAACTTGGAAGCCACCACACTCAGGCATGAGGCTGTCAAATGTGAGTGTTTGCAGATGTCAGTGCAGAGATGGCAGGAATCCAGGAGGACAGATCAAGGCTTAGTCACTGAAAAATACATGCCAGTGCATCCCAGCTCCAGAGCACCATCACAGCCCATAGGAAAAACGTGTCATGACAGTAAATCAATAACCCCTTGGAGATGATTCATTTCTGAAATATCCCTGATTAATTATGCCAGTGCATGCTTGGCAAGAGTACTTTGCTCCAGCATTAACCTAATGCTTTTTACATGAAGCAGGATTATAACTGGTTCTCATAAGTCAAATTTGACATTTTAAATCAGGCTTTAAAGGTTTGGGTTATAGATTTTATAATGTCTCCATGTCAAACATAATTGCTCTTATTGCTGCTAGTAGACGTTTGCCAATCAATCAAAATAACATTTATTTTCATCATAAACAAGGGTAAATTAAAACCATTTGAAATCATTGTATTTGAAAACTTAGTGAAGAAGCATCTTTATTGTCATTGAAATTTGCTTCCTCACTGTGATATGGGAGTGTGATGAAATTATAAAAGTCGATGGAAATGTGTTACTATTTTCACTTCGAAAAATTAATGCCTCTACGTATTTTGTGAGTACACGGCTTAAGTTTGGTGGCTTATTCCCTTATGATTATGATTTGGGGCAAAATAGCTCCCTTTCTTAACATAATAGGAAATTATCGTTTTGTCCTGTAAAGATGAATGTATCTTTCAATTTATCTGTAAATTGCATTCAGGAAATTATTTCTTATTCCTCTTAAATTGCAAGGATTTTTTTTTTTCTAATGAAAGTCAATGGAAACAGAAGATTTGCTTAAGGGGAAGTCATACTAATAGGTTCCTTCAACAAAAGTTTAGCATACAATGCTCAACTGGTTTGTTCCTTCTCCCTAAAGTACTTCCAATGCATCAGGATCACCTTCCCTCATGGTAATTATAGCATTATGTGGTATATTACTACACTATTTCTATACCGCATGTGTATACTATTTCTATAGGATTATACTGAGATAGATCTCAGTATAGTCATTAAGTTCCATCATGTAGGTATGCAGTGGGAACACAAAAAAGAGGAATTAACTCCCCCTAAGACAGAGCTGACCTTGTGGAATAGTGTATTAGTCAGAATAGGCTAACTTACCCAAAGATAGTAACTTCATTCTCTGTAGATTAACCCCACAAAGTTTCTCATTCACACAAAGTGTATTGTTATCCAGTTGACCCTCCAGAGCAGCTTTCTTCTAGGTGATAATGCAGACATCCAGAACTCTTCCATCTATGGTCTTAACATGTGGCTCTCAAGTCACTATGGTAGAGAAGAGAGAGAGTGAACACACACTAGCTTTTAAATGCACTGACCTAGGAGTGTCCACATCCCTTCTGTTAATAATAGGCCCGTTGCCAGGACTAGAGCCTTCTGCAGCCCTGCCTAACTGAGGATGCATAAAAATGTGAGGCTGATTCTTTGATGGGAGGAAAAGGACTCTGCGATATGTATATACCAAGGATAAAATCCCAAATATTAAGGGATTGCAGTCAGAAAGAAGAAGGTGAACAAAGACATGAAAGTTTGAGGTCTTTTAGTGGAACAATAACAGTTGCCAGTCCAGAGTGGTATAAGATTAATCTAGAAAAGTAGGTTGAATCACATAGTAAGGGCCTTTGAAGGCAATGCCAAGAAACTTGGACTTTACTTGAAGATAGTGGGAAGATTTTGGCCAGGCGCAGTGGCTCACACCTGTAATCCCAGCACTTTGGGAGGCCGAAGTGGGTGAATCACAAGGTGAGGAGTTCAAGACTAGCCTGACCAACATGGTGAAACCCCGTTTCTACTAAAAATACAAAAATTAGCCAGGCATAGTGGTGGGTGCCTGTTATCCCAGCTACTTGGGAGGCTGAGGCAGGAGAATTGCTTGAACCCGGGAGAGCGAGGTTGAAGTGAGATGGGATCATGCCATTGCACTCCAGTCTGGGCAACAGAGTGAGATCCCAGCTAAATGGGAGGCTGAGGCAGGAGAATCACTTGAACCCAGGAGGCAGAGGTTGCAGTGAGCTGAGATCGCGTCATTGCACTCCAGCCTGGGCAACAGAACGATAATGCTAGGTGAAGGGCCTGTCTGGACATTTACTGAGTGCTCAGTAAACCTCAGCTGTAATTCTTAGTTGTTAAGGCCACAGTGGCCTTATGCCCAGAACAGTACAGGAGCCCAGAGGAGTAGCACCTAACCCAGTCTGTGGGAAAGAGACTGGGGAAGCCTCCTTCAAGAGATCTGACCCACTCTGAGTCTTCAAAGAAAAGTAGACCTTAACTTAAAAAGGGAAGGGAGATGCAGGTAAAGGAAACAGAATGAGAAAAGGCATGGAGGTGAGGCTGGAGGAGGGTTTGGGACCAGACAGGTCTTGTCTGTCAGGATTGGAAGGTCGGACTGATCTTTCCTTTGTTGGGGGATAGATATCAAGATCCTAATTTTATAGACCAGGAAACATTCTCAGAGAGGGTCACTCGAGCCCAGAAGCAGGCAGGGATCTTCCGTTACTTCATTGAGTTACAGAAGAGGAAGCTGAGGCTCAGAGAGGACAGTGGCTTGCCCAAATTCACAGCAAGGAGAGAGGAGTAGAGGTAGGATTAGAACTTTGGTCTCCTGCCCCACTTCCCAGTGCTCTTTCTGTGCCTTCTCACCTCCTCCCAACACCACATGCTTCCCTCCCACTGGGAGCCCCAGCCTCCATCTGCCCTCGCTTTCCTCACCCACAGATTCTCCGCTGACTCGCAGATTATTCAGGGAAAGGTTTGCAGGAATTCCAGCTTTTGTGTTCCTGGAGAGTGAGATTAAATCCACACAAAAGAAGAGTTAGTCAATAGCCCGGGCTCCACCTCTCCCCAGCCTGGATCTCTGCTGTATTCCAGCAAAGACGAAAAAACTCCTTTCCTGCCAGCACCTGTGGAGGCTGTGCGCCCTCTTCCCATTCTCTACGCCTGCCCTATTTCTCTGGACTGTGCAGAGAATCTGCGAGAGGGGAGAGGGGAGCCAGCAGAGAGAGCTAGAGACTGTTACTGGGGAAGGACAGGAGCCTTTTTGGTAGAGGAGTTGGCAGAAACTTCTGGTCCTGAACATTTTGAAATAACAATAGCAGTAATATGTGTGGAAAAACCCAGGGATAGAGGTGACATATGTTCTGTTCCTCCCCTGCAGAAAACTCAGGAATACTCCCCCATGGTTGTCCCCTCCCCTCTCAGCATCTTGGCCATAAGAGCCCAAGCTCACATGAGCAGGAGGCTGGGATCAGAGGAGGTCGGATTTTCCAAGTGTGCTCATTTACATTCTGGTTTTGTGGTGGAGGGATCCCCTAAAGAGGGTGACGAGGAGGAATGGGTGGGGAGAAGAGTCATACAAGCAACTTTGGTGGGGAAGGGAAGGTGCCTTCCTTAATTAACATGGTGACAACATTAAGCAAACAGGCTCACGGGTGGCTTGGCTGTGACTTGCACCTGTAATCCCAGCACTTTGAGAGGCCAAGCCTGGCAGGTTGCTAGAGCCCAGAAGTTCGAGACCAGCCTGGGCAAGATGGTGAAATCGGTCTCTACAAAAAATACAAAAATGAGCTGGGCGTGGTGGCACATGCCTGTAGTCCCAGCCACTTGGGTGGTTGAGGTTGGAGAATCACTTGAGCTCAGGAGGTGGAGGCTGCAGTGAGCCAAGATCACACCACTGAACTCCAGCCTGGGTGATAGAGTGAGACCCTACCTCAAAAAAAAGAAAAGAAAAAAGAAAAGAAAAGAGAGAGAGAGAGAGCAAGAGAAAGAAGAAAAAGGAAAGGAAAGAAAAAAGAGGCTTGACCAGGCTCAGTGGCTCACAACTTTAATCCCAGCCCTTCGAG
>NW_012105709.1:1570785-1614454 GCF_000951045.1 Mandrillus leucophaeus | reverse complement strand
AAAAAAAAAAAAAAAAGGAAGATTTTAATGAAGAGAACCACATAGTCAGAATTGTCTTTTTAAAGCCATACTCTGACATTGGAGGATGCTGATATCTATGAATAAGTGGATTCTACTGAGAAAATATCTGAAAAGCAGGTGAATAATTTTAAAACCCTAGGTTATTGTTTTTCAAGGCTCCTTTTGTTAAATTTCAGAATGTTGTGAATGATGTTTCGGTTTTCTGTAGTTGCTCCCCAAACTTGTCACTTTTTTCATGATCTTTAAGAAACTACTTCTGTGCTTTAAATTTTACTGACTGCGGGAACACCTACTTGAGTTTCACTTTTCCCTTGCCGTCCACCTCTGCCGTGTCCCCCATTGCTCTCTCTTCTCCCATTCTTCACCTCACTCCCCAAAATGTCTCTGTATTAGTCCATTTTCATGCTGCTGATGAAGACATACCCAAGACTGGGTAATTTGTAAAGAAAAAGAGGTTTAATGGACTCACAGTTCCACATGACTACAGAGGCCTCACAATCATGGTGGAAGGCAAAAGGCATGTCTTACACAGTGGCAGGCAAGAGAGCATGAGAGCCAAGCAAAAGGGGAAACCCCTTATAAAACCATCAGATCTTGTGAGACTTATTCACTATCATGAGAACAGTATAAAGGAAACTGCCCCCATGATTCAGTTTTCTCCCACCAAGACCGTCCTACAACACGGGGCAATTATGGGAGCTACAATTCAGGATGAGATTTGGGTGAGGACACAGTCAAACCATATCAGTTTCCAAAATACTTTTAAGGAGAATAGGCCACCAAAAACACAAGAAAGGTAGCACAAATCTCAGAAAGAGAATGCCTCTCTGTGACAGTGGCTTGGAGTTACTCTCCCTTCTTCCCCTCTACCTCCATGAGGCCCTTGCTACCTATGCAATTTACCCTCCAACATGGGCATAAAGACTGACCTGTTGTCCCTCAGACCCCGGAATCTTAAGAAGCTGAATGATGGGATGACGAGAGATTATTTCAGGTTCCTTCTCCCAGACACAGCCATGACACAGTCAGCTCCCCTTCCCTCTTATGAGATCTTCCCCTGGCCATTCTTTCATCCTTCGGTTGTCCCAGTGCTCCATAGGCAGTGGAGCATCGGGAGCCAAACTGCCCAAGTCTGAGCACAAACTCACCACTTTCCAGTTGGATAAACTTGTGCAACTTTCTTAAGTTCTTGTGCCTCAGTCTCTGTAAAATGGAATTGATGATGATAACGACATATACCTTGAGGCATTATCTTGAGAATTAAATGAGCTTTAATCCATGTAAAGCGATTAGTACAGTTCCTGGCATGCAATAAACAGATCTCACAGAATAACTTCAATTATTTGCATGTGTTGTGTGATCCACTTCTACTCCAAGATCCTATACATGCAACCCCAGTGAATGAGATCTTTTCCAAGGTGAGAGACTTTAAATTTTTATTCGCCTAATTGAGACACATTTCCTAGAACAACAGTCCATTGGAGGCAAGAATGACTGGTGCATAGTAGGAATATAGTATTTGTTGAATGAATGAATGAACTAACAAGCATGGAAAGCAGCGTGTGTCAGTAAAAGAGCATGTTTTAGAGTCAGGAAGATCTGGAATCAAATATTGGCTACACCATTTATGAGTTCTACACTACCTTTGACAAGTGAACCCCTCTGTTCCTACATTTTGTCATGTATAAAATAAAGAAGATAACTACTGCATTAGGATTGTTGTGAGAATTAAATATGATAATAACGGGAAATGTCTAGTATAAACTCAGCATATATTAGGAACTCAGTAAATGGTAGCTATTATTATTGTTATTCCATATTTCTGCACATCCAGTTAATAATAGGGGAAGCAGCATAAACACAGAGGGATGAAAAAAAATATTTTCTTTGTTTACCTGTCAAATTGACATTTACAAAGTTAGACTAGCTTTCTTTTTGTTCTTTACCTTATGTTGTTTTCAGTACTGTAGAACTTATTAAAGTAAAGGAGAAAAAGAAGAGTAGAAAGGGGGAAATTGTAGGTGAGGAGGCTGCAGAGATGTGAGGAAGAGGTGTGAGGCTGAGGAGGTGGCCTAGAATAAAGTCATGGAAAGTCCCTTCCTTGAAAAGCCAGCAGAATAGAAGCCAGGCAGGAGAGAGGAGCGACTTGGCAGATAAATCTCTCCTCTTTTCACTCTCTTCTTCACCCTTTCTCCCGCTTAATCTTTCTACTATTAATATCGAAATTTGTTTCTCCTACTTCTCTAGATCTTAAACTCCATGGAAGATGTCTGAACCTATAGAGGAACGTCTGCTTCCTGCAGGGCAGACTTCAGCTCAAAACCCTCTAGGGTTTGGCAGACACCTCCCTCACCCTCACCCATGCAAACCCAGCTTTTCATCCTCTTTCACGTCTTGCAGTGGTAACAGTGCCCTTAGTGGACTGTGCTCTGCCTTTACATACTTTTTCTTCTCCTTGGCCATGTGAATGAACACTTTCCTTTACCCTTTCTTCTGCTTGTCAGCCCCTAGTCACACTTAAAAATTCAGTTCAAATGTCCACCATTATGTGAGGTCTTTCCTTGACATAACGAAGCTAAGCAAATTGCTCTGGCCTTTGCGCCATTGTTGACTGTCTGCAAGTCTGCATACAGCTCATCATAGTATAGTGGTTTGCTTGTTTGAGGGTATTCATTAGAGGTGCTATTCTGTGAGAACTACACATACTAATTGGGAAATCTTTGTAGAAGAAAGCAAACACTAGGTCACTTAAAAATGGGTGTTATATAGCATCCCACTTGCAAAAAGAATTCTTTAATTGGTGGCCCACAGGCTGCTGGGCTGAAAAGCAAAGAGAAAATACACACCACGCTGCAGCCTCCTGGTAATGCCATGGCCCCTTAGCACCTCCTAGGTGTCCTCATTAGGAGGATTCAGCAAGAGATAGTTACTGCCTCAAGTCATATTTAAAATCTTTAAATGCAAAAATAATAGCCCAGTAAAACGTGTCACTGTCCTAGTGTAATGGTTCCTATGACATATAGTTGCTCTTAATTGCAAAGATATGCATGTCTTTATTAAGTGTGCAGCACTGTTTTATTTGGCGTAATTATTAAAACCATATCCTAAGAGTTGTTGGGGCTAATGTTAGAAGTGAGTAAATTCCAAATTTAGTCCTTAGCCTATAAAGAGTTTTGGAAGTGCCCAGAAGATGCTGGCACTCAGTAAGTGTTGTTCTGTCTGAACCTGAGGTTTTCACCTTGGGTCACTGTTTCTAACCTGATTTTGAACATGAGGTTGTTCCGGTGTAAGAGCATCTCAGCCTGATTTGACAGCCGGCAGGAACAGGTATCCAACCTACGCCAAAAAGGCACAGTTTAAAAATACCCTGGCAGTTTCTGGAGAGAGATTCTATGCCATACTTATAGGCAGCACCAAACTAAAGCCAGCACCGGGCCCTGGGGAGAGGGAGACCCATGACAAGAGGAAGTTCTGTTTGACTTCTGGAGAAACAAAAAGTATAGTGGCTGAGACTGGCAGTTCCTCATCATTCAAAACACTACAATAGCTCTACTAGGAAAGGAGGGAGGGAGGGAGGAAGGGAGGAAGGGTGACAGAAATTGAGCTGACCAATTAGCAAAATTAATAATGATAGTTTCAAGATAAAACATTTTGTCAGATTTCCCAAGGTAAAAATTCGGGGGATTTTTTTGGAGCCCGCATCAGTTTTCTTTCCAAGCTACTTGGGATGTCATTTCTATCTCCCTTGAAGAGGAGAAACATCTCATCCAGCTAACACTGTACGGTGGCCCCAAGGGAAGATCCACGCTGATTCTCCTCATGCCCTCACTAATGCTGCGTTTTCCTGTATTCTTCAAACATTTGACTTATTTGGGAAGCCTAGAAGCTTCGCCAAAGATTACGATCAGTCAGAGTTTGGTGATTTTTCTCAGTTTTGCGCATGTTCCCTTTCTGTTGTTTTAGATCATGTTTTACTAATGCAATGGGGTTTTATTTTCAAACCTGGAAATTTCCTCTTGCTTTATTTCAGGATAAAAATTTTCTCATTTCTAATACCCTTTTGTTCTATGCAGGGTGAGAGGAAACAGGAAAAAATAAACAAAATATTCAAGTTACAATCTAGAGTGCACACTTTTTGTATCTTAGGATAGTTTTTCATATTATTGTTATATACAATATAGCTGTAAACTTACTGGACCTTCCTTATCCCATCTTCGTAGGCAAGTCCAGTCACATCGCTTGCCCTGCCTGCAGTCTAGGTGCTCATAAGTATACAGGTGCACAGTAACACAAAGATCTGTACATTGCAAAGGTATGCATGTCTTTATTAAGTGTGCAACACACAGGCACATGCACACTGCCATCTTTTTATTTAAGATCCAAAGTTGTCATTGGGGTATTAGAAAACATGAAGGCAAGAATAAGCTCATCTAGAGATTTGATGCACACCTAACTGTGCAAACACTTCCAGAGGCCTGCCTGTATCCTACAGGTGCCAATAGCGGACGGGATTACCAGGTCTTTTATGACCCAATGAGGTTGGCCACGCCTCACGTTCAAAAGCTGGTTTTACTTCTGAGGAAGAAACGATTTTTGCCTGGTGTTCATATGATATGGGAGTAGTACCCTCCTATTAAAAACTATTTTGGAGAGAAGGAGAAAGACGAGAGAAATAGCAGTTGAACATAGTCTTCAAATATTGCCTATTAATTTTTCTGTTGTACACTCTGATTATAACCCTCAATTCTACAGATCTAAAATAATCTTGAGAGGCCCCCTAATTCATCCATCTGACTTGCCTGGATTTATACCATCGTGCAGCATAATTTTTGTCCTTCTATTAATCCACAGCGAAGGTTATTCCAAAACTTCTCTGTAGTTTATAGGTCACTCATTGCCATCACAGATAGTCCAAAATTTTCCCCAGGAGCCAGTCCAAATCCTTCTTGTGTAATGTGAACTTTTTTCCTTTAATACCGTTACATTCTTCTGTCAGAACCTAAACTTCCAACTCATCCATCTTTCCAGTTTCCTGGTGAAGGGACATTTGATTCATAAATCAAATAATCTAGTAGTTAGAAGGTACAACTACAACTTATAAATAATCTATTCCAGTATACCCCAGTATGTAGACTGTATAGCTCTGGTGTTTTGCAAGATAATTTATGTAGCACAGGGACCTGACATTGAATAATATTGAATTACATACTGAAAAGTTTATTCCCTCTGAATTATCTTTCAGTCCTTCTCATTCTGTTTAGGAGAGTCTCTCTTTTATGCCAGAATATCTTTTTTCTTTTCTTTTCTTTTCTTTTTTTTTTTGAGACTGAGTCTTGCTCTGTCACCCACGCTGGAGTACGATGGCGTGATCTTGGCTCACTGCAACCTCTGCCTCCCAGATTCAAGTGATTCTCCTGCCTCAGCATCCCAACTAGCTAGGGTTACAGGCGCCTGCCACCACGACTGGCTAATTTTTGTATTTTTAGTAGAGACAGGATTTCACCATGTTGACCAGGCTGGTCTCGAACCCCTGACCTCAGGTGCTCCACCCGCCTCAGCCTCCCAAACTGCTGGGATAACAGGCGTGAGCCATTGTGTCCAGCCTTACGCCAGTATATCTTTAATGCCCCTCTAGTATTTACTAACGTCCTCATTTAACACAGATAGGGCAGGCCTCAAAATAATCTAACAAATATTTATTAAGATTAATTCATTTTATTGTATTTGGTTTTGTGGTTATCTTCTATTTATGGCAAATGATATTCCATTTATGAGAGTTTACATACAGTTTTTCTTTAAGTACATTTATTTAAGAAAAATGTGAATTGGTTGAGAACTTTAAAAAAAAAAATCAAGTAGCATGAACAGGGCCACAGGGTGGCTTTTGTAGATTTTAAGCACTTTGTGTTAGTGAGTCCCTTCTTACATTCGTGTGTATGTGTGTCAGTATATGTGTATGATGTTTGATGATGGCATTGGTATACAGATGAATATAATCTTCAACTCTGAAAGTTCATTTTTTCTTCCGATTCTAAAAGAAACTAAGACATTTTCATGGGCCCTGGCATTGTGTCTACTGTCCCTAAAGCATATGTGGGTCAGCTCTGGCATGTGTTATAGCAAAACTCCTTAGCTCTTCATGAGAAGCCTAATTTAATCCAACTACCTCATTTTACAAAGAATAATACTAAGCTTCACACACGTGTGAAAACCTGTGAGTCTGAGAGTGAGCAAGGACAAAATCAGAACTAGATCTCAGAGGCCAGCCTCCTAATCTTTCCACTTCATTACACTGCTGTCTTCCTTTGAGCCTCTTCTGCAAAAGCCCTTTTTCTTGTCCCATCTGCTTCAGGGTCTTCACATCAGAATTAATCATGGGTCCTTGAGTGAATCCAGCCCCATCTCAGGTGTGAGGACTGCACTGTGTGGAGGTGACACCCCCTTATGGATCTCTTCTGCAGACAGACCTTTGACACGGGAGGCCGGTCGGTTCACAGCATCCATGGCAGTGGAGTCAGTTCACTCCGCTGCATCACGGGGGACCCACCAAGACCCCATTAAGAAAAAGACAAATGATGCAACAAATCAGGATAGATTTAGGCTTGGTTTTTGGACACAATCTTCCAAATTATAGCTCCTCATTAAAACTAGCTAAAATGGATGATAGAGCTTGGGATAGGTTCACCACTGATATCCTAGACCAGTACTTTCTACGTTGGAGTTTATATGGAAGACCAAAGGTTTACTCCTTGGGCTGTCAATGCTTCATTTTACCTAGCCCTTCAAACAAGTCAAGCCTTGTTTTTAACTCAGCTCCTGGGGAATTGTTCTGTTGACAACGTACTGCAGAGAACAGTCCAAACAATTCTTAAGAGCCAAGAGCCACCTCTGGTGACCAGACTTTGTAACCTTCTCATTTATCCAAGATGGATCTACATCTACCTGAAAATACTGTAAGTTGTAAATGGTATTTGTGTTTGGGGAAACAGAAACAGATCATGCTTCAGTTCACTTCCAGCCGTCTGTAAGTGTCATCATACCACTAGAAAGTTCTGACTTTCAAAAAGTAACAGATCCTGGTGAGGTTGCGAAGAAAAGAGAACACTTATACACTGTTGGTGGGAGTGTAATCCAGCCCATTGTCAAAAACAGCATGACAACTCCTCAAAGAGATAAAAGTAGAACTACCATTAGACCCAGCAATCCCATCACTGGGTACATACCCAGAAGAATAGAAATCATTCTACCATAAAGGTATATGCGCACAAATGTTCATTGCAGCACCACTCACAATAGCAAAGACATGGAATCAACCTAAATGCCCATCAGTGACAGATTGGATAAAGAAAATGTGGTACTTGTATACCACAGAATACTATGCAGCCATAAAAAAGAATGAGATCACATCTTTTGCAGGAACATGGATGCAGCTGGAGACTGTTACCCTTAGTAAACTAATGCAGGAACAGAAAACCAAACACTGCATGTTCTCACTTATAAGTGGAAGCTAAATGATAAGAATTTATGAACATAAAGAAAGAAACAACAGACACTGGGGTCTACTTGAGGGGGGAGGTTGGGAGGAAGGAGAGGAGCAGAAAAGATAATGATTGGGTACTGGGCTTAAAACCTGGGTGATGAGATAGTATGTACAACGAACCCCCATGACGTGTGGTTACCTATATAACAAACCTTCACATGTACCCCCAAATCTAAAATAAAAGTTAAAAAAAAGTTCTGACTCTATGCTAGCTAATGTTATTGTTTATTATTATTGATATGATAATGTACTACAGGAAAAACATATTTAGCAAAAATCACTTTTTACAGTGAAGACCTTTTTATTTGTTTTGAGGCCCAACCAAAAACTAATTCCAATCTGTTGGGAGATAATGTAAGTGATCTGCAATTATGCACTCCTACAGGTTTATTGATTCAAACATTATTCAACTGTGATATCTTGTAAAAATATAATTCTAATGCAGAAAGAAAGAGCATGAGATCTGGAGGCATACAGAACTGGTTTTCTTTTTTTTTTGAGAGGGAGTCTGGCTCTGTCCCCCTGGCTGGAGTGCAGTGGCGCGATCTCGGCTCACTGCAAGCTCCGCCGCCAGGGTTCACGCCATTCTCCTGGCTCAGCTTCCTGAGTAGCTGGGACTACAGGTGCCCGCCACCGCGCCCGGCTAAGTTTTTGTATTTTTAGTAGAGACGGGGTTTCACCGTGGTCTCGATCTCCTGACCTTGTGATCCGCCCGCCTCGGCCTCCCAAAGTGCTGAGATTACAGGCGTGAGCCACTGCGCCCGGCCCAGAACTGGTTTTCTATCCTACCTCTAGACCTACTAGCTCTGTGATCTTAGGCAAAATAATTAACCTTTCTGAGCCTTTTTTGCCCCATCTACGGAATAGAGTTGATAATATCCATATAGGATGTTGTTTTGAAGATTAAATTATGTGAAAAAACGTTGACTGAGTACCTCTCTTGTGCCATGCTCTTTTCTAAGTGCTGCAGATACCACAGTGAGCAAAATGTAAGAGTGCTGTTCTTATGCAGTGATGATTTTTTTTTTTTTTTTTTTGATACGAAGTCTTGCTCTGTCGCCCAGGCTGGAGTGCAGTGGCCGGATCTCAGCTCACTGCAAGCTCCGCCTCCCGGGTTTTACGCCATTCTCCTGCCTCAGCCTCCCGAGTAGCTGGGACTACAGGCGCCCGCCACCTCGCCCGGCTAGTTTTTTGTATTTTTTAGTAGAGACGGGGTTTCACCGTGTTCGCCAGGATGGTCTCGATCTCCTGACCTCGTGATCCGCCCGTCTCGGCCTCCCAAAGTGCTGGGATTACAGGCTTGAGCCACCGCGCCCGGCCTGCAGTGATGATTTTAACTGGAGTTAAATATTTCCCTTCTGGTTCTTAAGTCATTGAAGCAGAGTATTGCCTGAGAATGGATTGGAACTGGATGTCACGTACCTGTAGTTCTAAAATAATTATCTCTCTTGCTACTATGGATTTTAAGTTATAACTCAACTGCTAAAGGTTACTTATTCAGCAGGACCATTCATAGTTTTTTACCATTCTTTTAGTTCACAAAACTTTAGTTAACTGTAAGGCAACGTTTATATTTGCAGCAAATATTTTACATTAATTTATGTTTGTTAATGTATACTATGTATAAATAAGCATAACTTACATTATAAATTTCTAGAGAGGGAGATCCACAGTCTTTAGTGCATGAAAATTCCAAATGATAAGCTGTTACCTTGACATAGAAAAACCTACTAAGATTTATCACTGGACAAACCTGCACATACGCAGCTAGCCACAAAAAGATCTTTTGTCTGTGGTTATGTCACTGATGGGACAAGTTGCTCCTGTTTAGTGGTGATGACGCCAATGATGAAGTGATCTAGAAAGATATTCCTTTTTCAAATTGATTTTCTTCCTGGAATGATTACAGTACATGCTGATTTTCCCAGATACATCTGATCATCAGCAACTATCAGATGTCCTATCTGGAAGATAGGCATACATTTTATCACTTTCCTTGATAAAATAATGACAACTGAATAAGCATATTCTGATTGGTTATTTATACAACCAATATTTATTTATTAAAAAATGGAGGATTTTCTACTTTATCTGGAGCAATGAATGAAGGGTAGAACTTAAGAAATGTATTAATATCAGTGATCCAAAAGTAATGTCATTGTCATTTATAACCCACACAGGCCCTCAGGGTCAGCATTATCATCAGTATAAAGGTTTGATCTGCAGGTATTTTTCTTCTGTGTAAGATTTGATAAGACATAGCCTTATTGCCAGGTGTACATTTGAATTTTACATGAATGCACCATTGTAAAACTACTGTTGCCATCTCAAACTGTTGGCGACATTCCAGGCGGATGTCATCTGAGGTAACTATAATGAAAAATCAATCAATCTTTAAAATGCATACTGTCTCTGTATTAGCACACATATACATTGGCTCGCACGACTTTCTTCAGAGCTAATTATATTGTTTTTAAAAAATAGTAATGAAGAAGATAAAAGATAAATATAAAGCTACCCAACTGTGGAATCACTCACCTGATTTTCTCAGAATGCCACACTCTAATTACTAATATATTGGCAGTCAGCACAGTTATCTAAAGGAGAATGTTCAAGGCAAAGATTGTCCACTGTCTTAATATTTCTTAAAAATCATGCCTTTCTATTTTTTTCTAAGAATATAAACAACAGGTTGCTCCAAAGATATTCATTTAGATATCCCCAACATGCCTTTTGCCTGCCAAGGCCCACTTGCCACCTGGTTCCATTTTACTAAAATACTTATTAGACTTTGAAAATCATAATATTCAATTTCCTGCCTTTGCCTTGAATACACAAATAATACAGGAAGAGCAAGGCAACAATTCTTTCACGGCTGTTTAGGAAGTACTAAATAGAATTTAAAACTGCTGATGGGTCAGTTTTCAGTTCTGCCATCTTTATACTCTTGAGAAGGTCTCCAATATTGGAAGGGAAATATATATCCTGACCCAGTTTTATCTTAGAAACTCTTTGTTCCTCATATTTGTCCACTAAATTTCAAAACCGAGGGCATCTGAACATTTGAAAGGTTTAAGAATTTTAGTTTCCTCTCTTCTTACCTATAGATGGGATAAATTTCATCTCCATCCTGTTCCAATAAACTTAGTGTCTAGAGTAACCACTGGATCAGAAAAACAAAAAGATGTTCTATTCAGCTTCTTGGAATTCTGCCTTCAGACATCATATCTAAATTCATGCACTGCTGGTCCAAACTGGCACACCCTTTCTGGAAGCTAATTTGGCGTTGTTTGCTAACCTGCTGCTCGCGCACACATAATTTGGCATTATTTATCAACAGCCTTAAAATCTGTATAGCCTTTGACAACAAAAACATAATTTAACATTCAGACAAAGAGTTCTATGAAAGATGTTCATCGTGATGTTTTTAATAAATGAAAGGTTGAAAATCTTTTACATCTTGATATCCAGGAACAAGAATTGGTTAAATAAATCTTGGTATAGCCATATAATGGAGTTCTCCAAAGCTATGGTCAAGACCGATTTTCTAGAAGAATTTCTAAAATGCCGTATCAGAAATTCTCATGCTGCAATATTATGATAAAAATCCAAAACAAAATTGCACACACAGTATGATATTAACTATGTATAAGTAATATGAACAGGGAAAGAAAAAATGGGACATACACCAAAATGTTAACAGTGGTTATTGTTACTCCTTTCTTTTGTTCCAGTTTTTTCTTCGACGTTTTTCTATGCTATCAAAATTCTCTGTAATGAGCAAAAAATAAAATAAAATTTCAAAAATTAAGATACAGAAGAAAAATATTAATGGAGCAATCAAGGCACTATGTGGTTTTATGTCCATTCTACTTCTTTGGCGAGCCGTAGACTTCTTTCTGCCTGACACTTTCCTAGGAATTTATAGTGTGCATTCTCCTACCGGAGAAAAAACAACTACAGAGAGACAATGATAAGAATCTGTGTCACCTAGTCTCTGTTATTTTCCAGCACACCACGGTTCTGCCCTTTATATTAATCGAGATGAGGACATCGCACCATCAGTATCCCAGCAGGAGCAGCGGACTCACCGCCATATGTACCTTCTCTGTTGGCTATATATTATGGTAAGGACCATGCCTGCTGGGCTTTCTTATTGTATTAGGTTCTGCACTGCTAAATTTGGGCACATATTTCATTATGGATATAATCACTAACAGATTCACACTGTGTGCTTCATTTGGTCCAAGACCTGTGCTTTGTCTCGTTTCCCCAGATGCTTATATTTTTAGAAAGTATATGCCAAACCTCACACAACAGGAATTTGTTGAACAATCCCATGTAAGCAGTGGTTCTTCCAAGGCTACATTTTTCAACTCTTTTTCAAACTAAATGTTTTTCTTGGACACCGGTTTTATTGCTTAAGGGCTTTTTTGCTTTGGGATTTTGTTGTTGCTTTTGTTGGGGGGAAGGGGAGTTGCAGCAAACACAGATGAGAACAGAAGTGACCTCTTAGAGCAATGACTTTAAACTTACTAGGAAACAAGTGAAAATTATACATTTTCCCCGGTCCATTTAAAACGTACTCCAGAATTAGCTGTTACATGGAGAATGCATTAAACTGTTCTGTTTTTAAATATTGGGGTAAATAAAACACAAGAAATCTTCATTTGATCTATTGTGCACAGTTCAGATCGAAGTGCGAGGTGCCAAATTTATCTGATAAAAGAATTTTTGCCTGGCGAGTCTACCTCACATTAATTTCAGTTCTTATCAGGTTTTTAACACTTCAAAAATTATTTATCTTAACATAGAGAATTTCTTATTTCTCTTTATAATTCCAAGTCCTCTTTGACATATTAACACGCACAGAGGAGTTCCCTCCTGCCAGCATTTCTGCCTCTTGGGACTCTTCTGTCCTGAGTTCTGGGTCACCATCCCCTCCTTTAAGCCTGAAAGACCGGATAATGTTCTCCCAAACACCCCTCAACTGTACTTAATCCCCCCAAATCCTAGAGCTCTTTGGGAGGCCCTATCTCCATGGGGCATCTTGCTCCAGCTGGAGTTGAAATATAAAATAAAGGATGCTACAGTACATGACACACTTTGCATAATCACATGATGCCCCAAATCTGAGCAGAAAGATTTGCTTCAGGAAGTCACACCCTCTGGCTGGATATAAGAAGACATCCAGAGGATGTCCATATGGACAAGCATAAGCCACCGCGTCCAGCTGGGAGGAGCTTTACGACCATGTGGTCCTCCCAGCTGGGCGTGGTGGCTCACCCTTGTAATCCCAGCACTTTGGGAGGCCCAGGCAGACAGATCACTTGAGACCAGGAGTTCAAGACCAGTCTTGCCAACATGGTGAAACCCCATCTCTACTAAAAATATAAAAAATTAGCCAGGTGTGGTGGTGGGCATCTGTAATCCCACCTACTCGGGAGGCTGAGGCGTAAGAATCTCTTGAACCCGGGAGGCAGAAGTTGCAGCAAGCCGAGATTGTGCAACTGCACTCCACCCTGGGCAACAAAACAAGACTGTGTCTCAAAAATAAATAAATAAATAGATAAATAAATAAGCTCCTCTCATTGGCCCCTCCTTCAACTAGTAAAGACCACTTGCAAGGACTAGGGAAGTGTTTGTTTTCCTAATTACTTTCTAAGCTTTTTCCCTCATCCTAAACCTTAAGTTTCTCTGATAGAAAATGTCCAAATGATCAGAACTCATACCTGCAATATGACTAAAGTTATGTCTTAAAAATGGATTTATGTGCTTTATACATATGAACTTACATTCAAAGGAGTGTTATCTTTCAGAAGAGTCAAGTAGGGAGGCTGCACAATTATTCCAGGGATGCCACGATGTTTAAAACATACCTGGAACTGCCTATAGCCATAGTTTAAAAATCAGTCTCACTTCCCACCCCTACCCCAAATACGGTCTCATTACTTTGCACTCCTATTTGCTTACCTGTGGAAAAGGCAAGTTCTTTACTCTGGGAACTCTGGGTATATTTCTGCAAGTTCATTTATATGCTATTAAATTATCTGCATCTTGTAGAGCCCCTGAGATTTCAGGAACTATGTACTTTCTGATGGCCTGTCTTCCGTTGTGGGTAGAATCAGTCGACGTTCCAAAGAGACACATGGGAAATGCCACATAGTCCTCATTATAGACCCCCAAGATCCCTCATGAAAATGAAGCATTACTCATGCTCTGTGTGCCAAGTGAGGCTTGCCAGCTCTGCGTACTCCCTAAGCAAACCAGTACTTGTTTGGACATGTATTTACATTAACCAGTGAATTCTCTCAGATTTGTTCTGAGAAAGCATTCAAAGTAGACTTTTTCCTTTGGTGTTCTGCCCTGGGCATTCATAACTATGCCAAAAGCTAAACAATGACCCTCACGTCATGTCACATTATGTAAATCCAAGATTTTAATTGTTATCAAAAGGGTACTGGCTTTTGCTTCCTTTCAGACTATGTTAGGGCCAACATACCAGTGACACAACAGCCAAAGGTTTGGGATATGAAATCTTTTGATAGCATACCAGGGTTGTAACTGGACATTCCAGAGCCCCATGCCAAGATGAAAGAAAGCATTCCTCTCATCACATGCTAATTATAAAAGAAATAGATGGTCTGTGCAATACTGAGTAAGGTTGAGCTAAATCTATACCTCAGGGGCTGCTGGCCAGGCTGGCTGGCTGTTTTGCTGGGACTCTAACTTACTGTCCAGTTAGACTCAGCTGGCCCTCCTCATCTGAATCTATTCTCTTCCCAGGTTTGGATAGTGAGAGTAGAGAAAGTGAGGGACCTGGACTTTCCCCATTGACTGGTTCCCATTGAGCTCCTATTCTTGGTGGCTCTGTTTCCTAGCCCCGTTGCAGTCCTCCCCAGGCTTAGCATCTAAAGGCCATCCCATCTCCTTCCATGACGACTTCTGCCTCTTTGCCACGTTTCTCTTTCCCCCAGCCCAAACATCACCTGTCCATTTGTGGGGAGCTCCTAACTCCTTTCCTGGACACTCCCCTGATCATCATCCCCCCCAACACGCATTTCTCTGCACCTGTTTGTGAGATTTTCCCCAATCATTGAGAGGACCCTTATTTATAGCATTCTGGATACATACGGAGGTCTCCTTGGTGTCTGATGTAAGAGTTTAAGTATCAGGAATCATAATGGGTACCATTCCTTTGAGCCAGACACTGTGCCAAGTTCAGTTCAAATATTATTTAGTTGCCCAAACAGTCCTTAAAGATAGGCATGATATCTTGCCCATTTTTACAGGGAAGCATGCTGAAGTTTAGCGAGAGTACATGACTTGCCCAGGATGAGCCACTGGACTGTTGCCAGAACTACGGTACAAGCCCCAGTGTGTGGCTCCAGATTGTAGTCTGTTAACTGGACCCTCCACAGCCCTTGCTGTGTGAAGAGTAACTCCATGAATGAACATACTGAGTTTTTTATTTTGTTGAGAAGAAATACATAAGAACCAGCCAAGCCTGGTAGCTGAGGCCACTTTCTGGGTTGGAAACATTTCTAGACTTTAGCTTTCTCAGAAGTAAAACAGGGAGGAGTACAGAATGTACCTCGTAGTTGGAAAGACACTGTTACTGCATATAAAGCCCATAGAACAATGCCTGACTCACAGTAAAAAAAAAATACCTATATTTGCTATTTATCAGTTCTGAAATGCTCCTCAACAAATAGTAGTATAAACAGTAATGTTTTCTTTTCAAGGCTTGAGAATTTTAGTTACCATAAATGTTTTCTTTTTACTCATTCTGGATCATTTGCACAAAATCAAAAACAATTTTAGTAGTCATAAACAACTCTAAAGGATATGAAAATATTTATTTTTTAATTATAACATAATGATTAGGAAATCTTACAGGGGTACTGGGTAACAACAGGGAGCTGTAAAATCATGGACTCCTGACTCTTGTTGCCTTCTGGTTGACATTTATAAAAGAGAAGACATCTTTGCTCCACCTGGTGCAGTCGTCTGGGGCTGAATCTTTTCCCAGGCTGCCTCCACCCTCACTTCCAAGCACCTGGAATCCTTGTCTCTCTGCAGTTCTGCTGCTTCTCATTGCTCTGCCTTTCAATCTGCAAGATACAGAAAGAGGAAACCAACTCAGACCCTAGGAAATGTACATCCTCAAGACTTTAAGAGTAGTCTCTGTCCTGAGGAGTCTTCTTCCAGCCCCTGGCTATTCTCCCCTCCTTCAAGGGTTTCTCATTCAATCGGAGCCCATGTGAGATGTCAGAAGCCATGTATAACACATGTTGATCTCTCAACCCAGGACACATCAAGAACAAGTAGGCGTTAGTGAAGGGGACGAAATGGATCCTGGGTGTTTCCACTTAAGTATATATATTCCTTGTCAACTGCTGTGAGTGTATTTAAGGCAAAATAGAGATGTCTGTTGTCTCTGGGCCCTAGTGGTTTTAAACAAATTCCATATTCCAAATCTCATTTCCCAAATGTGTTCATCGAATAACTTTCCAACTCAGAAAATAAAGCAAAGTAAAATCAGAATTGTTAATGGAAAAAGCAAACTCTGTAAAATATTTAAAGAGGTTTATTCTGAGCAAACATGAGTGAGCATAGCCCAGAGAACAGTATCAAGAGGTCCTGAGAAAGTGTGCCCAAGACTGTTGGGTTACAGTTTGATTTTATACATTTTAGAGGGAGAGAAGTTACAAGCAAAGATGTGAATCTATACATGTAAGGTATGCATTGGTTTGACCTTAAAAGGCAGGATGTCTCAAAGAAGTAGTGGGTGGTTACAAGTCATAGGTGGATTCAAAGATTTTTCTGATTGGGAGTTGTTTGAAAGAGTTAAGCTTTGTCTAAAGACTTTAAGTCAGTAGAAATAAATGCTTGAGTTAAGATAAAGGAGATTGTGGAGACCAAGTTTCTTGTTATGTAGATGAAGCCTCATAGGTGGCAGCCTTCAGAGAGAATGGATGGTAAATGTCTCTTTTCAGACCCTAAAAGGCATCAGGCTCTTGGTTAATCTATCCTGGATCCAGGAATGTCCTGGCTGTATTAATGGAGACTCTCTACAAATGCAAAGATCCCCCACAAAAGATGGCTCTGCAGAGCCATTTCAAAATATGTCAAAGAAATATATTTTGGGCTAAGATATGTTTTATTTCCTTCAGGACCTACCATCTGTTATGTGATGCTACATCAAAATCAGGTTGAAATTTGGAATCTTATTGCCATGAAGTGTCTGTTTTGTTAGTCTTATGATCTCTACTTTAAAGTTAAACCTGGTCGGTTATGCCTAAACTCCAAAAAGGAGAGGGTACAATTAGGCATGTCAACCTGCCTTCCCCTAATGGCTGCAAATTCCATTCTTCAGGTTTCTCTAGGGTCCCCTTGGCCCAGAGGGGGTCCATTCAGTTGGTTGAGAGGCTTAGGATTTTATTTTTGGTTTACAGAATGAAGTGTGTTCATTCTTTTACGATCATTTCTAAATTATTTCATGTCAGAATTCTATCTTCCACAAAATTTGATTGTCTCTCAACTGGGCAATTTTGGATGATTTTTTGGCTTCTTGTTGAAATGTTTTTGTATCTCAAGTTTCTCCTGGAAACATACATTACTTTTTATTTACATACAGTATTTGTAAGCCAGAGAAAAAGTTCTCAAAAATAAAAATAAGAGTGTACTCAAATTTTAAAGTCTTAGAATATTTAGCTATGAATGAGTAAAATTTTTAGGAAAAAATTTGTACCCTCTTTACTAAGAAAATGAAATTTTAGACCACATTCAATTCCTTCCATTTAATCAGATGTTTCTTCACCGGTTAAACAAATCTGGCCGACTTGTGTTATTTGACCAGCAGATGACATTTTTCTCAGTTCAACTTGACTCTTTCACTCCACCATAGCTGTTGACTTTTATATCTGTAATGGTTTGTGTACATTTTTCTGATTTTCTGGCATTAGAGAACCGAGTCCAAGACGAATGAAGTTGATAATGTTACTGGTGGCATATACGTATGGGTCTGCAGCAACCTCATTACTTGCCTCCTCAGAAGAAAGAATTTGACCAAGGGGCATAAGGCAGGGTGAGACTGAGGCAAGTTTTAGAACAGGAGTGAAAGTTTATTTAAAAGCTTTAGAGCATGAATGAAAGGAAGTAAAGAACCCTTGGAAGAGGGTCAAGTGGGCAACTTGGGAGATCAAGTGTGCAGTTTGACCTTCTGACTTGGTGTTTTATGTGTTGGCATGCTTTCGGGGTCTTGTGTTCCTTTCTCCCTGATTCTTTCCTTGGAGTAGGCTGCCCACGTGCACAGTGGCCTACCAGCACTTGGCAGGGGCCGCATGCTCAATGTGTTTATTGGAGTTGCGTGCATGCTCACTTGCGGCATTCTTCCCTTACCAGTTGAATGCTCCTAGAAGATCGTATACCAATTAAACTCCACCATTTTGCCTCTCAGTGTGCATGCTTGAGCACACTCACCCACCTCCTGAGATCTTATGAGGAAGATGTTGATCATGAACTTTAGATGTCTTTCTCCAGTGGGAGACTGCCTTTCCCTGGTGCCAACTGCAACCAATTATTATTTGAAAGAGGCAGTTTTAACAACAACTGACTGACCATCACCTGATGGTTGCCTGACATTCTTGTTTGTAGGGAGGTAGCGGGGGAATGCTCTCCTGCCCTTTCATGTCTGACTAACTACCTACTGTAACAATAAGTATCTCACATTCTGAAGAGAGCTACCTTTCTTGGGGCTTATAAGAGACAGACAAAGGACTCTTCTCACTTACTATCACCAAGTCCATCCATGCTCCATCATGCCTGTCTTCCCCACCCTCTTCCCAAGTTGGGGAAGAGGGACAGGGTCTTTGCAGTCTTGAGTGTTGGATCTAGAGGAGCCATTGGGGGAAGGAAAGGCCTCTCCATACTGACCAAAGCCAAGTGTGAATCTCTAAGGGAATCCCTGGTAAATAATAGCGATGAGGCAGGAATTTAGGAAGCTGACTTGTTAGCCTTCCTTATGTCTCCTATTTAAGCAAGGAAAAGAGTCTTGGAAAGATATGGCAGGGCAGAGGGAGGGGAAGCTGTAAAGCGGCCTGTGGTCCCATCATTGTAAGTGTCACAGTTTCTTGTAGATCTGGTTTGACATAGAGGAAGGTTGCTGGAGTTGAGCTGTCTTGACGGTAGCCCACCCAAGAAAGAATGGCTCCTGGGCAAGGGTTTTCCAGCAGCAGGAAACCATGGGGTGTGCTACCCTGGACAGGAACCAGGGGGTGTTAAAGAGGTCTAGCTGGAGCCAGCCAGATCCCCCACATAAGGAAGCTCTTCATTGCAGAAACACTTCAGAGACCCCTGCAAACCTCACACATATGCACCGATGCAGAGGTGAGCACCCGGACTTCAACCTCACAGCACTGATCAGTGGGAAGCAGGGATTTGCCAACCACAGGGAAAGCCCCTCGCACAAGCGCAGGCAGTGAAGTCAGAAGATATTCATCCTTGTTCCCTTTCCCCCACCAGAAAGGAAAGAGGCATCTCAGAACCAGGCCATGTCCCTCTCTTCTACTTCAGGGTCTTGGAGTACATGGAATAAAGAAGTAAACCCCCTCCCATTCAGGGTTCCAGGAATAAGCCTGGTGTGTTCAAGGAAAGCAGAAGGCCACTGTGTGTGGAAACAGAGTGAGGGGGAGAGTGCACAGAGCTCCTAGGGTGAGGGAAGGAGAGCGTTATAGGCCACTGAAAAGACTGCTCTTAATTCAAATTGGGAGTCAGCGGAAGGTTTGGACAGAGACTTGACATGAACTGAGACATTTCTAAGGAATCACTTTGGCAAATGTGTTAAAAGTGGATTGAAGGCAAGGGTGGAACAAGGAGAAGAGAAGGGAAGGCTATAGAAGAAATCCTGCTAAGAGATGAAGTGGCGTGGACCCTGGTGGTAGAAATGGCGTTAATAGGATTCTGGATATATTTTGAAGGTAGAGTCAACAGGATTTCCTGGCCAAGTTTAAATTAAACTCTGGACTCGGCCCCTTTAATAACGTTTAACCTTGGTATGGAAGGCAAAATAATGCCCACCACAAACCCCCAAAGATATCCACATCCTAAAATCCCCAGAACTTTTGGATATGTTCCCTGACATGGCACATGTTAAAAGGGACTTTGCAGGTGTGATTAAGGTAAGGACCTTGTGATGGGCAGGTTAGCCTGCTTTGTCCAGGTGGACCCAGTCTAATCCTGTGAACCCTTAAGAGTAGAGAGCCATTCACAACTGTGGTCAGAGAGACATGACTGCGGAAGGACAGTTAGAAAGATGCAGTGGAAAAAGGACTCGAACTGCCATTGCTGGCTTTGAAGACAGAGGAAGGGGCTGTGAGCACGGAACAAGGACCCCCTCTAGAAGCGGAAAAAGGCAAGGAAAGGGATTCTCCCCGTAGAGCTTCCAGAAAGGAACTCAGCCCTGCTGACACCTTAATTTTAGCTCAATAAGACCTATGTTATACTTCTAACCTGTAGAATTCTCCGATGAATGTGTGTTGTTTTAAGCCACAAGTCTGTGGCAATGTATCATAGTAGCAGGAAAAAAACAAATACTTGAACAAATCACTTAGTCTCTATGGGCCTCAATTTCCTTATCTGAAAAAAAAAAAAGCATGATGATAGTGATCAGGCAGGATTGCTGTGAGAATCAGAAAAATGGGTATACAATGTTCAGCACCTAACTTGCACTCAGTTCCAGTGGCCATTATTATTCTGTTTACACGCTAGGAATACTCCATCCTCAGAGAGCCTCAGCTTAGCTCTTTCTGCAACTTTCTTCCCTCATGAACCTTACCCTGGAAGGCAGAAGTCCAGATCTTTGAAGTTAGATGCTCCTTGTTTAGTTCCCCTCTTCCTGGGGTCTTTGAGCAAATTACTTATCCTCTCTTAGCCTCATTGCTACCACCTTTAAAATGGGAAAGAACGCCTGCCTCAGAGAGTTGTGAGGATTAAAGAGTCCATAGGGATGCTCAGGAAATGAGAACATCTTTCCTTCCTCCTAGGCAACAAAATTCCTGAATGCCTGCAGAGACCCTAGGAGAAAGGCTCATTTTCTTTTTCTCTCTCTCTCTTCCCCCACCCTTACTTTACTTTCTTTTTATCCTCTGTTCTTCATACAAGTTTTGGTCCTACTTTACAGGATGTGTGGCTCTTCATAACCTATTAAGAATGTTAAATAGTTTTCTGAAATTTTCTTATGGTTCATATATTAAGTTATTTCCGGAGCTCTGCTTTTCCCATGAGATTTGAGAATGTCATTACTTTCCCATTATTCCAATCTGCGTATTTGTACAAGCACGTTGCTGAGAATGCACTATTTTCTCATCTTGTAAGGAACAGTCTATCTGGGCAGTTGAAAGTCTGACAACAGAGAGTGTGTCTTGCCCTTGGCCCCTGAGAATGTCCACTTGGGTGTTGGTCAAATCGACTTCTTAGACCTGCATCTGTATAGAAAAGGCTTATGTATATAATCTGTCTCAATCCCCAGTATTTATTATTCTGAGTTTTTTGTTCTTCTACCCCAACAGCTGGCTCTTAGACATTCTGGGAGTACATGAACAACTAGAATTCCCCATGTGCTATTAACCTTGCCCCACCCTGAAGTCATGTTTTATGTGGTTATGATCGTTCCCACACTCCCTAGCTTCCCTACAGCCATGCCCACACCGCTGCTTCTTTTCCCCATAGTCTGCTCAGATCACCAGTGTGATGCTGCTTGTGCCCTTGATGCTACTTGGCAATTTTCCTGTGGATTTCTCCAGCCATCTGTATTCACTCCCTCTGCCTCCACCTCACTCTCCCAGTCCTCCCAGCAGATGGCCTGGCCTTTTATTTCACAGAGAAGATAAAAGACTCTAAACAGGGACTCCTTCGATCTCCCCCTGCAAACATCATTTCTGCACCCATCCTCTCTTCAGCTCCTGAGACAATAGGAAAACTGTCTCTATGTCTTTCAGCAAGCAATCCTTCCTTCTGGACTCTGGCTTCATACCCTTCCAGCTCTCCTGGGACCCCATTCGTGCTCATCACTTCATTCTCCTGTAACTTCATTCTCACTGCTGGATCCTTTCAATCAGCATCTAAACACACTGTAGTCCCAGTCTCCACCTTACAACATTGCTCTTCTAGGACCAGCCCCTGTACCTCTAGCTGCTTCCCTATTTCCCTACTCACAGCTGAGTGCCTTGCCTTCAAAGAGTTGTCTCCATTGTCTCTACTCTCACACAGCAAAGACTTAAGAGACAAGGTGGTGTAATGGTTGAGAGAGTGAATTCATGAGCCAGACTGCCTAAGCCTGTATTCTGATTCTGCCATATGAACTGGGCCAAGTCACTTAACCTCTCTGTTTCTTGGTTTTCTCATCTGTAGAATGGAATAATAATAACTCTCTCATCAGATTGGCATTACCATTAAACTAATACTAGTCTTTAGTATATGTAAAACGCACAGGACAGTAAATCACACAAAGAATGTACTATGTTAATATTATTATTATTAACCCACGCCAATGTGGCTTCAGCTGTCATTACTTTAGCAAAACTTTGGCTGATGTCACTGGTGACTTCTCTTTTGCTGCATTTATGGAATGCTCTGTAGACCTCTTCTCAATTGACACTTCAGCAATTTGATACTAAAACACACCCCCACTTCCTGATATGTTCTCTTCCTCTGATTTAGGTGTTGTAACCATTTATTTTCCCTCCATTCTGAAGATGATCCCTCTCAGCCTCATTTACTGGCTCTTTCCACTCCCCCCAAGCCTCAGTGTTGGAATTCTTCAGAGCTCACTTCCAGGTCCTCTTGTTTTACTACCCACTCGCTCTAGGTAAACCCATCCACATGTGTTTGCAATGCCTCCATTTCCGAACTCCATCCCATACCTCTCTCCTGAACCTACTCCATATCTATTCATTTAGCAATTGCAAACCAACCTCATGCCATGCCAGATGTCTGCATCCCACCCACAAACCTGCATCCGCTTGTCATCATCCTGAAACTAGTCGTTCATGCCAGAAATCTATGAGACATCCTTAACCCATCTCTTTTAGGCCCACTCCAGGCAGTTGTTCACCAATTTCAGACTTCTGTACCTCCGATGTACTTTTAGAATCTTTATCCTTTGCTCCATCTCCACTGCCAACACTATGGTCCCAGCCTCAGTTATCTCTCCCCTCAACCACTGCTAGAACTGGCATCCCCCCTGCCAACTCCTATCTATCCAAAGGATTCCTGAGTGATCTTTTATAAACAAATGTCATCATGCTACTCCCTTGCTCCAAGACTGTGGATGACTTCCCATTGCTCCTCAAGATAAGAATCAAAATTCCTTTACATGGTTTAGGGGGCCCTGCATTACCTGACCCCTGCTGACCTCTGGCCTCATCATATTCCTCCTTCCCTTTTCCTTGCTAGCCTCAGCCACAGTGATCTTCTCTGATTGTCAAAAACAATAAGCTTCGTCCACTTCAAATCTTTCACTTTCTTTGTGCCACCAACAAATCCCACCTCTCCCCGTGTCATGTCTCGCACCAGTGTTAGTTTCAAATCCTGCTCCTCTTTGAGGCCTCAACTTAACTCTCTTTCTTGGGGAAGCCCTCTCTGATTCTCCAGACTTGATTCAGCTTCTCTGTGCTACACTACTATAATCTTCTGTTGATTTCTGCTAGGGGATTTTAAAAATAGTTGAAGTTTTGTGGTTATTTGATTAACTCTTTCTCCAAAGTCTGCCGCCAAAATCCCCTCCCTTCACTATCTAAAGCAAGAAAAAGATTAGCACTTGAAATTATCTTAAAGAAAATAAAGAAGGCTTCCTTGTCTCCAGTATTCTAAGAGTTAATCCAAGCACATTTTCTTTAGACATTACATCAATAAAATATCACAGAAAATATGTTTAAGATAGACATTAATAAGAGAAATTGCAACAGTGAGTTTTAAATGCAAGCAAATAGGGAAAATGAATATATATTACACATACACACACGCACCGCCCCCGCACCACACACACACATACACACACACCCCTACGTCTCTTACATTTAGTTCAATGGTAACCATATAAAATATTTACGACACCCCTGCCATCCATTTCTCCAATATTGAATTTCAGCTTTATTGTTTCTTCTCCCACCTGCCTGATTCATTTAAATTGCCAACTGAAGCTGATAAAGTTGTAGCAGAAACCTCACAGACTGCGCTCCTTGCCAGAGTGACTCACATCCTATAGGAGAGATGACCCAGTTCAGGCAATAAAACCATTCCACATAGAGGAAAGATTCATTAATTAGCAAAATCATAACCTCTTCATTTCCCTCAGGGGTGCCTTCTTGGTGTCTTTGAGAGTATGAGAGCATTTTGAAGGCTCAGAACATATTCTGTTGTGGGCTGCATGGGAGGATACATGTATGTGAGCCTCTTCACAGGGACCCCTGTCCTGCCCAGTCCCACCTTTAGCAGATGGTTTCCACAGCTGACAGAAACTGAGAGGAAACCAGTCCCCAGGCATTTGTATCTCCCACAGCACCAAACAGAGGCACACATTAAAATCCGGTTAAAAGTAAACAATTCCGATGAGGAGTTATCTGTGGCAGAGATGAGCATGTACCCCAAGAGTCAACAGAAATTTATAGCCCAAAAGACCATTTGCTTGTGATGTGATGGAAATGGCAAGAGAAACTTGATCTAAAATAACCATATAAAACTTTGACATTGTACATGTAAGTAGACCCATTTCCCTAATAATTTTCAAAGTAAGATAAGCAACTGGCTTATTATTATTATAATATTTTAATTCTCATTCTCTAATATTCTGAAAGATCTGGGTACATCTTGACTGATGACAAAGTTCATTAATGCTCTCAAACAAGCACTTATTGAGTGCCTACCAGGTGTCTACCAGGTGCAGGAGGTAGACTATGGAAGGAGCTTCAGCTGTGTCCTCAAGGAGCTTACAGTCTATTGAAGGATACAGGGAACTAAAAAGCAATAGTCATCCAGTTGATAACTGCTATTTGCAAGAGAAAAAATAGAGTCTACAGGAAGGTTCTCTAACCCAGACTTAGAGAGACCTAAAAGGCTTCCCAGAGGAAATGACATGTAAGCTGCCTCTTGGAGGGTAAATAAGAGTTAGCTTTATGAAGGTCCAGGATAAAAGTGTCCCAGGCAGAAAAAGGAGATGGCCTAGAAGCAACAGAGAGGAAACCATAGCCAGGGAGCCAAAGCAGTTCAGTGCACCTGGAGCCATTGACATTTTGCCCTCCTCCTGTCACTGCAATATCTATTCCACCTCGACTCTCCCCACCAAAACCGTTTCATTTTTCCTTTCTACAGCATCCTTCTTTGAACTGATTATTTCATGACTGGGTGGGTAGGTGGGTGGTTATTTGGATGATTGGTTGGTTGGTTGGATGGATGGTTGGGTGGTCGGATGGTTGGGTTGTTGGATGGTTGGGTGGTTGGTTGGGTGGGTGGTTGCTTAGTTGGGTGATTGGTTGGTAGAGTGGTTGGTTTGCCCATTTCCTGTAACACTGCTCCTACTCAGCCTCCTTGGGAGGCCCCATTCTTCACACTCCCTGATGCTCTAGCCCTTCTGGCAAGCTTTCATACACTGCCTCTCCTCCAATTTTCATGTCTCAGCCAGAGAGTTTTTTTTAAATGCAAATTTTATCCTGTCAATCCTCCTACTTAAAACTCTTCAATAGTTTATTTTTTCCAGTTTGGGTATTTTTTTTCTTTCTGGTAGCACTTTTATTTTTTCTTGCCCAATGACGTATCCTTGGGCTGTGATACTCTCACACAACAGTAGAAAAACAAGATGTGTAAGTCATCCATAAAGCTGAGAATTATGTACAAAAATCTTACATAAACTAAAATGATGCATAAATTTACAGGTAAAAATACAAATCATTTTGCAACTAGAATGACTAATTTAGCCCTGTGACATTCTGCTGCAAAAAAAAAAAAAAAAATTGGATAAGAAAGAAAATGGAGTCCTAGGGCCAGGTTTACATACGTTTTCTACCTCTGCTGGAAGACTGCAACAAAGAAATGACAATTCATTCATAAATTCTTGCCAGCCTCTGGAGAAATCCAGGAATTGTCATTTATACTCTGTAGAGATCTGATCAGGCCCTAGAGGAGTGAACAACTTGAAAGAAATTGTCAGGCAGCCAACGACCCATCACATCAGGCCAAGTGCCCTCTATAAACATGTTCCCCTTATTCTCCCTTTGCCACACAAAGTGTCTAGCCACACATACTAAACTTTAAACTAAAGATATGTAAAGAATTTTAGAAAATGTATTATAAAGAAATAGTTAATATGAATACAAGTTGAAATAGTGCTATTTGCCTATCAGACAAAGACAGGTGTCTTTTTAAAAAGGCATCGTCCAAGTACATAAGTCTAATATAAGATGCTGTCCATTTAAAAGTAGCCAGGTGTGGTGGCTCATGTCTGTAACCTTAGTCAGGAGGCTCACCTGGGCCCAGGAGTTCAAAACCCAGCGTGGGCAACATAGCTAGCTAATAGTCCCAGCTAATCAGGAGGCTGAGGTGGGAGGATTGCTTGAGCTCGGGAACTTGAGGCTGTAGTGTACTATGCTTGTGCCACTGCACTCCACCCTGGGCAACAGAGCAAGACTCTCTGAAATTGCAGTGGGCAAGGGGCAGGTCAAACTCATCAGACTCTTGCTTGCTATTCCACATCTGCTGGAAGGTGAAGACAGTCACCAGACACAGTATGTACACTCAGAAGAAGGGCAATCTTAATTTTTATTGTGTTTTTTTCCCAAGGCTGTGACATCTGTCTGTGTTCTAAAGCCAGTAGTAGCAGGACACATGGTAGTACTACCAGACCAGATGGGATGTGTTGTGTTGGCATATAGATCTTTTCTAATATAAGCATCACATCTCAAGGGTGACATGGAAGTGCTATCTAGAGTGCCACTGCTTTCATACCTGAGGAGGATGGCTAGAAAGAACTTCCAGGTCCATGACGCTCTCCTTGACAGAGGTGGTCAACTGACTGTGAGGGAGCTTAGTGCTCTTCTCCAGGGTAGATGGTAAGCAATGGTGGTTCCTGTTTGACATCCAGGACAGAGCAGCACCACTTCTCCTTGGCATCATGTACAATTTCTTCTCTGCTTTAACCTCTTCTTCTCACAGTCCTTAAGAATACTCTTCCAAGTCTCAGCTAGCAGAGTCGAGAAATAGCATGACATAGGGCAGGTGTAACTGTCATAGAAGGGCATTGTGTGAGTGCCACCATCACCTAAGTCTACCAGCAGTATATGACCAGAAGCATTACAGGAACAGCATGGCTGGAATAGCAACACATGTAGCTGGGCTAGTGAAGGTGTCAAACAGAGCCTGTTACAGGTGTCATCAATTGATGGACATTTGGTTTGTTTCTACTTTTTGGATAAATATGGAAGTTTGAAGTTATGAAGTACCCATATGCTTAAAGAGAGAAATGAGTAGCAGAGGAATTTCAGGCCACTGAGAGGGTCTGGTTGAATTTGAAAACCACAGTATGATGCTGCACAGTCATGTAATTTATGACACACAAAACTCGTCAGCAGTAAGCTCTGCCTCTTCCCAGAACGCCACACTTCAACTCTACTAAACTGCTTGTAGTTCCACGAACTCACCTCTGGGATTTGCAGTGTTCTCTTTGCCTCGACCATTTCCTTCCAGGTCTCACTGTCATTCCCAATCTAACCTTGAGTCTGAGATCAGATGTCACATCATCCAGAAGCTTTCCCTGACATTCTGAGTCAGTGTCACTTGCCCCTTTTAAGTGGCACCCTCCATTCACCCCATCATGGCATTTCTGACCCTGCTGTGACCCATCCACCCTGCACCACCACTAGGCTAGAATCTTATGGGCAAGCACTGTGACATTCACCAGATGAGCCCCCATGTCTGGCATGATGCCTGCTGCCTAAGAGGGGCTCAATAAATTTTAAAGGAATAAATCAGTGAATGAGTGGTGGATGCTTTCAAAAACATGGATCCATGAGGGTTAAAGATGCTGAGAACTAGGACTTGGTGTAGTAATGAGCACGTCTCTCCAACACACTGGCAGCTGAAATTCTTCAGAGATGAATTTCTGCACTTTTAAAAATAATTGAGAACTAGAGTAATTAATGTTTGTCAAAACATACTTGTTTGTATTTCTGGACAAGTTTTTATCAAAGTTAAAAATAAATCTTTCAGAAATATTAACTTTGCAATTCTCTCGTTTTCTTTGTCCACATTTGGCGCTCCACTCTTGAATGATGGTTTCTAGAACACAACTGGAAAGAGGCAAGAGGCTATTTACTCAGTTGCACACAGATAGAAAAGAATAAGTTACCAGCCAGGATTTCCAGTCTAATCTAGCATTAGAGATAACCCCTGACAGACATCAGAAGAGGGTGTAAGTCCCTTTTCAAAAGAAAAAATTAAAAACTACTAGTGATATGCCTTCCCTAACCATTGCTTTCAAAGACCTTTTAAATTATTTTTGTTAATTAAAATTTTGACCATGTATACTTCGAAAAATTACTAAATTAAGGAAAGTCATGATTTTTATAGCATATTAAGTTAATAGAGATGTTGCTTGAATTGACCAAATAAATTCGTCAATATAGCCACACACCGAAAATAGAGCTACATGTTTTAAATTGTATACTGTAAGCCTTTGAATGAATTTTCCATGAAGAAGGCATCATGGAGAAGAAGAAATATCTGACACATACAAATGAGGTGAGGACAAACTACTGAAATGTAGCTGGCAGTGATTCAGCTTCTTAGTTCACTTTTAATAGTTTATTTATTTATTTTTATATTTATTTTATTTATTTATTTTTGAGATGGAGTCTTGCTCTGTCATCCAGGCTGGAGTGCAGTGGCGCAATCTCAGATCACTGCAAGTTAATAGTTTATTTTTAAGTTCATGTATCTTTAAACTAACTGTGTAGCTTTTATAAGAGACAAATATTGGGAGATGGCCTTAAATTGACTCTTGCTTTGCAAACCAAAGTATATCTTAAAACAAGTTCCCCTGTGCTTTTCTAATGAGTTTGGACAATAATGCTGCCTCGGATTGCAATGTTCAAGGCAGTCATTAAAGTTAGTAATCAGTGCTCTTGTATGGAAGCTTTATGCCTAATATTGATCAGCCCTTTATTGTGTGGCATTTGCTAGTATTCAAGTAGCAAGGAGCTCACCACATAGGCCATCAAGTAGGTTTCCATGGTAGCAGTCTTTCTTTTGTGATTCACCTTGGCGACATAGACTGGGTGCAAGTCCCAAGCCTTGGCAGCTTACACGTGGTGTTGGGCCATTCTCATGCTGCTGTGAAGAAATATTCAAGATGGAGCCATTTATAAAGGAAAGAGATTTAATTGACTCACAGTTTTGCAGCACTGGGGAGGCCTCAGGAAACTTACAGTCATGGTGGAAGGGTAAGCAAACACATTCTTCTTCACATGGCGGCAGCAAGAAGTGCAGAGCAAAGGTGTGGGAAAGGCCCTTTATAAAAGTGTCAGATCTCATGAGAACTTACTATCACAAGAACAGCATGGGGGAAACTACCCCTATGATTCAATTATCTGTACCTGGTCCCTCCCTTGAGACATGGGGATTATTACAATTCAAGGTGAGATTTGGGTGGCAACACAGAGCTAAACCATATCAGACAGTATCCAAATACTCACCATGTCACTGCTTAATGAAAATAAATAGAATATTGATAATGCCAGTAGAGTCAAGAACTTGGTCTCTGGGTGTGACAACAAGGCAAGGCATGATGTCTACCAAGGTTTTCTTTTAAGCAACTGTCCGCTAAGCAGGACTAGTATGCCTTTGATCTTATTACATGTTAATAACCCTCAGTTGTCTTATATTATTGCCCTGGAGACAAATAGAATCCAATGGTGACTAGAATAGTTTCATTAGTGCTGAATCTTATGAAAGACAAGTTTGTGATTGCACACTAATAAAAGTACAATATAAAAACTATGGAAGAAAAGAGAATTCCACTTTTTAAGGTGTAAGGATAACATTGAGGAATGAAAACAGCTTTGGATTTGTGTTGATTTGTGTGTCCTCATTTTTCCCAGTGACTCAACACCTGGGCTTGCTCATTTCTCTATTGTCTAAAATAAATGCATTCTGGTAAGTGTCACTTATCTTTGATTGTGAATTGATTATTTGAGTTCATAGCAGCACATGGGGGCTTTATTATGCTGGCTGGCTTGTTCTGAGGTCAACAGGGAAGTCAACTAGTACTCAGTCATTCAAATAAAGAGAATAATGTACTCAGACTTGACATCTTTCTGGTATTCAGTCCTACCAAAATATCATTTCTGCCACTTTCTCAGGAAAGAGTAAAAGTTGTAACTCTTAATTTAATTTACCTTTCTCCTTCCTATAGGATACCTGAAAACATTTATGAATGAGTAAGTCTTTAGTGCCTCCATTTTAGCTACTTTAATCTGTGAAATTTCCACAAAGCATTATATGGCTTTCCCTTGTATTTTTAGCCTTCATTATAAACAGTCTGAGTGTAACATCCATAGGGGTGTGTAAAGTTTCTACATATATAAAATATATTCTAAAAATATATTTAAAAGAAAAACTACAAATACCAAAGCCAAAGAGAAAATCTTGAAAGAAGCTGGTGGTGGGGGTGGTAGAATGGGGGGCTTCCTTTTACTTATAGAAGAACAAGGATAAGAATTATAATATACTTCTCATCAGAAATCATGCAAGCAAGAGGAGAATGGAAAAGTATTGAGTATTGAAAGACAAAAGCTGTCAACCTAGAATTATATATCTAGGGAAATTATCTTTCAAAAGTAAAGAAGAAATATTTTCTCAGACAAGCAAACATGGAAAGAATTCATCATCCACAGACCTACCCTAGAAGAAATATTAAAAGATGTTCTTCAAGGAGAAGAAAAATAAAGTTCAGAAACATGGATCTACACTAAATAAAGAAGAGCATAGAATAAGGAATAAATAATCATCAAAGAAAATATTTGATTTTTCTTTTTAAGTGAGGTATTAGAGAAGTGTTTTTTAATGTTACAAAGGCAACAACTTATTAGGTGATTATAGTATAGAAAATTATAAAAAGAAATACTTTTAAGAATCAGAAGTATTCTAAGAGAGAAGAGAAAGCAGAATCATATAAAATACTCAATTAAACCAAAGAAAACAGAAAGGGGGGGGCATAGAAAAAGAAACAGATGCCCAGTGCAATGAATAGAAAGCAGTTAAAATATGGTAGTTATTAATCCAACTATATCAATAATCACTTTAAATGTCAATAGCCTAATACATCAATTAAAAGACAAAGATTATTACAGTAGATAAAAATAACAAGACTAAAATATTATGCATGTTTCCTACAGGAAACTCACTTTAAACATAAAGGCACAGCTGGGCTAAGAGTAAAATGATAAAGAAAGATAGAATACGCTAACAGTAATCAAAATAAAGCTGATGTTAGCTATATTAATTTCAGACAAAGCATACTTTGAACAAGGAAAATTATCAGAGATAAACAGGAATATTACATAATAATGAAGGGATTAATTCACCAAGGGGATGTAATCTTTAATGTATATGCACATAACAGCAGAGCATAAAAATACATGAGACAAAACTGATAGAAACTTCCAGGAAACATAGGCATATCCACTATTATAATTGGAGACTTCAACACCCCTCTCTTAGCAATTGTTAGATCAAGCAGGCAAAAAATTCATAAGGATATAGTTGACCTGAGCAGTACCATCAATCAGCTTGATCTAATTGACATCTATAGAATATTTTATTCAACAAAAGTAGACTACATATTCCACTCAAGCTTATGCAGGACATTCACCAACATCAACCCTATTCTGGGCCTTAAAAAACCATATCTTAACAAAGTTAAAAAAACATAGAAGTCATACGAAGTATGTAAGTCATACAAAGTATGTCACAGTCAACAAGGGAGTTAAACTAGAAATCAATAAAAGAAAAAATGGCTAGAAAAGTCCAAAGTATTTGGAAATTAAATAGCACACTAATAAATAACCCATGGTTCAAATAAGAAGTGTCAAGAGAAATTTACAAATACTTTGTACTACAAGAAAATGAAAATACAACTCACCAAAATTTTTGAGATGCAAGGAAAGCAGTGCTTAGAGGTTAATTTAACATTATATGCATATATTATAAGTTTTTAATCTAAGACTAGAGAAGGAACAATTTAAGTCAAAAGTAAGGAGAAATGAAATAATAAAAATTAAAGAAGAAATAAAATTTTAAAAAATAAAAGCAAAAGCTGATTATTATAATAGACTGATAAAATTATAAAACTCCAGACAGGCTCACCAAGAAAAAAAGAAAGAATATACAAATTACTAATATAATAAATGAAAGAGGAATCTCACTACTGATCCTATGGTCATTAAAAGAATAATAAAGAAACATTACGAACAACTCTATGCCCACAAATTTGATAATCTAGATAAAATGGATCAATTCCTGGAAAGAAACGATCACCAAAACTCATGCAAAGAGAAAGATAATCTTAATAGACCTATCTCTATTAGAGAAACTGAATGAATAATTAGTAACCTTTTAAAACAGAAAACACTAGACCCAGATGGCTTCACTAGCAAATCCTACCAAACATTTAAGGAAGAAATGATACCAATTCTTCACGATTTCTTTCAGATAATGGAAGCAGAGAGAATACCTACTAACTCATTCTCTGTGGCCAGCCATTGCCTTAATATCAAAACAACTAGAGAAAGACATTACAAGAAAGAGAACTTACAGACACGTATCTCTCATGAACATAGATGCAAAAAATCCTCAAAAATGTTTGCAAATCAAATTGAACAATGTATAAAAACAATTATTCCAAAATAGCTGGATGAGAGGATTTGAAATTTTCTCAACACATGGAAATGATAAATACTCAAGATGATGGAGACCGCCAAATACCCTGACTTGATCATGCATCAAGTATATGCATACAGTCTATGCATATAACAAAATATTGCATGTACCCCATAAATATGTACAAATATTGTGTATAAATTTTAAAATAAAATAGATTTAAAAGAATTAATCACCAAAACCAGGTGGAATGTGTTGTAGGCATGCAAGAATGGTCAAAATTCAAATACCAATTGATATAATCCACAACATCAGTAAGCCAAAGAAGAATCATATGATCGTACTAAAAGATGCACAAGAAGACTTTGATAAAATCCAACATCCACTTGTGATTTAAAGGAAAAAAACCTCTCAGAAGAGTATACATAGAAGAGAACTTCCTCAAGTTGATAAAGAACATCTATTAAAAATATATAGCTGGAAGTCTTAGCTAGAGCAATCAGACAAGAGAAAGAAATAGAGAACATCCAAATTGGAAAGGAAGAAGTCAAATTATGCTTGTTTGTATGATCTTATGTTTGGAAAAATCTAAAAACTCCACCAAAAAAACTGTTAGAAGTGATAAACAAATTCAGTAAAGTTGCAGGATACAAAATCAACATAAAAAAATCCATAGCATTTCAATATGCCAACATTGAAGAATCTGAAAAAGAAGTCAAAAAGTAACCCCCTTTACAATGACTGCAAGTAAAATTAAATAACTAGTAATCAACTTAACAAAGACGTGAAAGAGCTCTACAATGAAAACTATAAAAAATGGTGAAAGAAATCAAAGACGACATGCAAAAAACGAAGGATATTCCATGGTCATGGATGACCATGAATAAATATTGTTAAAATGTTCATATTACCTAAAGCAATTTACAGATTCAATTCAATCCCTATCGAAATACCAATGGTATTCTTCACAGAAATAGAAAAAAAAAAATGCTAAAATTTATATGGAACTACAAAAGACCCAGAATAGCCGAAGCTATCCTGAGCAAAAAGAACAGAACTGAAACAATCACATTACATGACTTCAAATTATACTACAGAGATATATTAATGAAAACAGCATGGTACTGGCATAAAAGCTGACACAGATCAATGAAACAGAAGAGAGAACCCAGAAACAAATCCAAAGAACTGCAATAAACTCATTTTTGACAAAGGTGCCAAAAACATACATTAGGGAAAGGACAGTCTCTTCAATAAATGTTGCTGGGAAAACTGGATATCCATATATACAAGATAGAAACTAGACCACTATCTCTTGCTACATAGAAAAATCAAATCAAAATGGATTAAAGACTTAAACCTGAGACCTCAAACTATGAAACCACTATGAGAAAATATTGGGGAAATTCTCCAGGACATTGGATCGGGCAAAGATTTCTTGAGATACCCCACAAGCACAAGCAACCAAAGCAAAAAATGGACAAATGGGATCACATCAAGTTAAAAACCTTCTGCACAGCAAAGGAAACAATAAAGTGAAGAGACAACCCACAGATTGGGGAAAAAAAAAATGCTTGAAAACTACCTGTCTGACAAGGGATTAATAACTAGAATATACAAGGAGCTCAAACAATTCTATAGGGAAAAAAATAATAATAATTTGATTCAAAAATTGGCAAAAAATCTGAATAGACCTCAAAAGAAGACATACAAGTGGCTAACCAGTATAGAAAAAGGTGTTCAACATCATCGATAATTAGAGAAGTGCAAATCAAAACTACAGTGAGATATCATCTCAACCCAGTAAAAATGGCTTTTATCCAAAGACAGGCAATAACAAATGTTGGGGAGGATGTGGAGAAAAGGGAACCCTTGTTCGCCATTGATGGGAATGTAAATTAGTACAACCACTATGGAAAACAGTTTGGAGGCTCTTCAAAAAACTGAAAATAGATCTACCATATGATCCAGGAATCCCACTGCTAGGGACCCCAAAAGAAAAGAAATCAGTATATTGAAGAGACGTCTGCACTCCCACGTTTATTGCAACACTATTCACAATAGCCAAGATTTGGAAACAATCTAAGTGTCAAAAAACAGATGAATGGATAAAGAAAAATGTGGTACATATACACAATGGAGTACTAGTCAGCCATGAAAAGGAGGTTCTACCATTTGCAACAACATGGATGGAACCGGAAGTCATTATGTTAAGTGAAATAAGCCAGGCGCAGAAAGACAAACTTCACATGTTCTCACTTATTTGTGGACGCTAAATAGGAAAACAGTTGAACTTATGGAGATAGATAGTGGAAGGATGGGAACCAGAGGCATGAAAAGTTAATCGTGGCAATGAGGGTAAGTGGGGATGATTAAAGGGTACAACAATTAAAAGAATGTATAAGATCTAGTATTTGATATCAATAAAAAGGTAATCACAGTCAATAACATTTACAGATAACTAAAAGAGTATAATTGGAATGTTTGCAACACAAAGGATAAATGCTTGAGATGATGGATACCCCATTTACCCTGATATGATTATTACATATTGTATGCCTGTATCCAAATATCTCATGTAACCCATAAATATATACACCTACTATGAACCCACAAAAATTAACAATTAAAAAAATTAATTGAAAATTAAAATTAAAAAGCCCTACAGATAACATATTTAAAGTAAGAAGCTGGATACTTATCTCCTAAGACTGCGAACAAGGCAAGGATATTCCCTCTCACAACTCCTATTCAATATCATATAGGAAATCCTACTTATTGCAATAAGATAAGTCGAGAAAATAAAATGTAAATACAAATTGGGAAGAAAGAAAAAACTGGGCTGGGCACAGTGGTTCACAACTGTAATCCCAGCACTTTAGAAGGCCAAAACTGCAGGAGTTCAAGATGAGCCTGGGCAGCAAAGTAGGACTCCATCTCTAAAAAAAAAAAAAAAAAGAGAGAGAGTAGAAAAATGTTTAAGTAGCTGAGTGAGGTAGCCCATGGCTATAGTCCCAGCTACTCAGGAGACTGAGGCAGGAGGATCACTTGAGCCCAGGAGTTGAGCTATGATCCTACTACTGCACTCCAGCCTGGGTGAAAGAGTGAGACCCTGTAAGAAAGAGAGAAAGAGAGGAGAAAGAACTGTGTTTATATACAGATGACATGATTATCTATACAGACATTCCCAAAGAATTAACAACAAAAATTTCTGAAACTTGTAAGTAATTATAAAAATATTGAAGAATACAATGTTAATATGCAGAAATCAATTGCTTTCCTATAACTACAGTAAAGAGTTAGAATTTGAAATGTGAACAATACCATTTACAATAGCACCAAAAATTAAATACTTAGGTAATATCTAATAAAATATGCACAGGATCTATATGCAATAAACTATAAAACTCTCACAAAAGAAAGTAGATGTGAATAAGTAGAACAATATTCTGTGTTCATGCATGGCAATACTCAAAATCTTAATCTATAGATTTAAGCTGGAGGAGAATTGACATTTAGGAAAAAAAAAAAAGTGCAACTCACTACCAGCACTCATTTAATTTTACATAAACACACTCTTTGAGGACAAAGCAAATCTGATTGATTTTCAGTGTGAAAATAAAATATAAAAACTGTCCTTGGAGTTACTTCTAAACAAAACTAACATCAGAATTGTCTGAATCATCAGAATCATCTATTTTGGAAAAACTAGATTCGTCAAATGAATCTTCGGCCAACAACTGTTGGAGAATGATGTTAATATCACATGTAGGAATGCCGCATTTTCTAGAATTTTACATTTTCAGTGACTGTGAGTTACTATATTTTCTAAGTGGAAATACCACTACTAAAAACAGAATGCAGAATACTATAAATAGAATGATGTCTTTTGTTTCCAAAGTTGACATACTAGAGCAATGCAAAAAATAATAACAAAACGGAGATATTTCGTGGCAAAAGTATCTCGGGGTAAATGCTACAGCTGCAAGCACTGGCGGCACGTATTCTCGGGGCAAATGGGAAAAGGGTTTAATGTAAGCCTAACCAAAAATCTCAGTAAGTTATTTTGTAGATAGCAAAAACTGATTCTAAAGTTTATGTTGCAAGTCAAAAGGCCCCAAACAGCCAGTGCAATGTTGAAGAAGAGCAAAGTAGGAGAACTGGCACTACCTGACTTCAAAACTTACTATAAACCTACAGTAATCAAGACATTGTGGAGTTGGCAAAAGAATAAACACATAAACCAATGGAACCAAATAAAGAGCTAGAAATAGACTCTCACAAATGTAGGCAACTGATATTTGACAAAGGAGCAAAGGCAATTCGAGAGAGAAAGGACATCTTTTTAACAAATGGCACTGCAGCGATTGGAAGTCCATGTGGTAAAAAGCTGAATCAAGACATAAATCTTACACCTTTCACAAAATTTAACCCAAAATGGATCATAGATTTTAATGTAAAAGTCAACACTTATAAAAATTCTAGAAGAAAATATAGGGAATTTGAGTTGACATAAAATTCTTAGATACAACACCAAAGGCATAAGAAAACAATAATAATCCACTTGACTCAGCCATGAGCAAAGTTTGCATAATCGTAATAATCATAAATACTGAACACTGATTTAGTTTCTCAAAATATGATAAAACTAAACAGCTGATAAAAAATAGGGGGGAAAAAAGGGGAGGGATTGTAAGAGGACTGAAGCCATATCTTTTATTTTAGGAAATCAGATGATATATAAAATTGATAAATCAAGAAATAACAGTATATAGATATTGTTAAGACATATGGGTATAAAACCTAGAAAGAGGTTGACATCAGCAAGATGGCAGGATAGGAAGTCTCCAGTCTTGGCCATTACCCCCAAAAAAACACTGATTAAGCAACTATTCATGAACAAGATTGCCTTTGTGAGATTTAGGGAACCCAAGAAAAAGGTTGCAGCACACCAATGATGCAAAATGTCTGAGAAAGGCTGCATTTAAAAGGATGCAATGAGTAGTTTCACTCTATCAGATTTACGCTTCCCCTAAGCTACCACAGCACAGTACAAAGAAAGATCCCCTTTGCCCACAATTTCTCCCATAGGGAGTTTCACTTATGAAACTTAGTTTCACTGGAAACAAAATTTTTGGCTGATAATTGTTTTGTTTAAGGAGGCTAAAGCTATAACACCAATCCCTTCTAGCTTGTAAAGTTTCTGCTGAGAAATCTGCTGTAAATCTGTGACAGTAAAAGGGGATACAGCAAAAGCAGTGCTAAGAGGAAAGTTCACAGTATTAAATGCCTACAACAAAAACTCTGAATGAGCACAAAGAGACAATCTAAGGCCACACCTCAAGGAACTAGAGAAAGAAGAACAAACCAAACCCAAACCCGGCACAAGAAAAGAAGTAACCAAGGTCAGAGCTGAACTAAATGAGATTGAAACAAACAAACAAACAACAACAACAAAAAAAAAATACAAAAGATAAATGAAACAAAAAGCTAGTTCTTTGAAAAGATAAATAAAGTTGATATACCATTAGCGAGATTAACCAAGAAAAGAATAGGGAAGATCCAAATAAGCTCAATTAGAAAAGAAACGGGAGATATTACAACTGATACCACAGAAATACAAGAGTTCATTCAAGGCCACTATGAATACTGTTATGCACACAAATTAGAAAACCTAGAGGAGATGGATAAATTTCTGGAAATATACCACCCTCCTAGATTAAACCAGGAAGAAATAGAAATGCTGAACAGACCAGTAACAAGCAGTGAGACTGAAATGGTAATTTTTAAACTGCCAACCAAAAAAATGTCCAGGACCAGGTGGATTCACAGCTGAATTCTATCAGACATGCAAAGAATAATTGATACCATTCCTATTGACGCTATTCAAAAAAGTAGAGAAAGACGGAGTCCTCCCTAAGTCATTCTATGAAGCCAGTATCACCCTAGTACCAAAACCAGGAACAGACATAACAACAAAAAAGGAAAACTACAGACCAATATCCCTGATGAACACAGAAGCAAAAATCCTCAATAAAATACTAGCCTACCAAATCCGACAGCATATGAAAAAGATAATACACCATGATCAAGTGGGTTTTATACCAGGGATGCCGAGATGGTTTAACGTACACACATCAATAAATGTGATACCCCACATAAACAGAATTAAAAACAAAAATCACATGATCATCTCAATAGATGAAGAAAAAGCATTGGACAAAATCCAGCATTGCTTTGTGATTAAAACCCTCAGCAAAGTCGGCATTGAAGGGACATACCTTAATGTAATAAAGCCATCTACAACAAACCCACAGCCAATATAATACCAAACAGGAAAAAGTTGAAAGCATTCCCTCCGAGAACTGGAACAAGACAAGGATGCCCACTCTCACTACTTCTAGTCAACATAATACTGGAAGTCCTAGCCAGAGAAATCAGACAAGAGAAAGAAACAAAGGGCATCCAAATTGGTATAGAGAAAGTCAAACTGTCACTGTTTGCTGATGATATGATCGTATACCTAGAAAACCCTAAAGACTCCTCCAGAAAGCTCCTGGAACTAATACATGAATTCAGCAAAGTTTCAGGATACAAAATCAATCTACACAAATCAGTAGCTTTGTTATACACCAACAGTGACCAAGCTGAGAATCAAATCAAGAACTCAACCCCTTTTACAATAGCTGCAAAAAAATAAAATAAAATACTTAGAAATATAACTAACCAAGGAGGTGAAAGACATCTACAAGGAAAACTCCAAAACACTGCTGAAAGAAATTATAGACTACAAAAACAAATCGAAACACATCCCATGCTCATGGATAGGTAGAATCAATATTGTGAAAATGACCATACTGCCAAAAGCAATCTACAAATTCAATGCAATTTCCATCAAAATACCACCATCGTTAGTCACAGAATTAGAAAATACAATCCTAAAATTCATATGAAACTAAAAAACGCAAGACTAAACATAAAGAACAAATCTGGAGGCATCACATTACCAGACTTCAAACTATACTGTAAGGCCATAGTCACCAAAACAACATGGTACTGGTATAAAAATAGGCACATGGACCAATGGAACAGAATGGAGATCCCAGAAATAAAGCCAAATACTTACAGCCACTGATCTTCGATAAAGCAAACAAAAACACAAAGCGGGGAAAGAGCACCCTATTCAACAAATGGTGCTGGGATAATTGGCAAGCTACATGTAGAAGAATGAAACTGGATCCTCATCTCTCAACTTATACAGAAATCAACTCAAGATGGATCAAAGACTTAAATCCAAGACCTGAAACCATAAAAATTTTAGAAGAAAACAATCAAAAAAAAAAAAAATCCTTCTAGATATTGGCTTAGGCAAAGTCTTCATCACCAAGAACCCAAAAGCAAATGCAACAAAAACAAAGATAAATAGATGGAACTTAAACTGAAAAGCTTCTGTACAGCAAAAGAAACAATCAGCAGAGTAAATAGACAGCCAACAGAGTGGGAGAAAATCTTCAGAATCTATACATCTGACAAAGGACTAATATACAGAATCTACAAGAAACTCAAAGAAATCAGCAAGAAAAAAAACAATCCCATTAAAACCTGGGCTAAGGACATAGATAGACAATGCTCAAATTAAGACATACAAATGACCAACAAACATATGAAAAAATGCTCAACATCACTAATGATCAGGGAAATGAAAATCAAAACCAAATGTGATACCACCTTACTCATGCAAGAACGGCCATAATCAAAAAATAAAAAATAATAGATGTTGGCATGGATGTGGTGAAAAACGAACACCTTTACACTGCTGATGGGAATGTAAACTAGTACAACCACTATGGAAAACCTTGTGGAGATTCTTTAAAGAACTAAAAGTAGGTCTACCATTTGATCCAGCAATCCCACTCCTGGGTATCTACCCAGAGGAAAAGAAGTCATTGTATGAAAAAGACACTTGCACGTGCATGTTTATAGCAGCACAATTCACAACTGCAAAATATGAAACCAGCCTAAATGCCATCAATCAACAAGTGGATAAAGAAAATTTGGTATATATACACCATGGAATACTACTCAGCCATAAAAAGGAATGAAATAATGGCAGTCACAGCAACTTAGATGGAATGGTAGACCATTATTCTAAGTGAAGTAATGCAGGAATGGAAAACCAAACATCATATGTTCTCACTCGTTAGTGGGAGCTAAGCTGTGAGGACACAAAGGCGTAAGAATGATACAGTGGACTTTGGGGACGCCAGGGAGAGTATTAGGGGAGTGAGGAATAAAAAACTACACATTGAGTACAATGCGCACTGCTCGGGTGATCGGTACAACAAAATCTTAGAAATCACCACAAAAAAACTTATCCATGTAATTAAATACCACCTACTCCTCAAAAACAATTGAAATGAAAAATAATAATAATTGTTAAAAGAAGATAACAACTAAGCTGAGAGTTGATTTTTTTGAAAAGATAAACAATATCAACAAGCCCCTAGCTAGATTACCTTTTTAAAAAGAGAAGACTCAAATAAATAAAATCGACATGAAAGAGGAAACATTACAACTGAAGCAATAAAATGAAAAGATTTTAAGGGATTATTATGAACGATTATATGCCAAAAAACAAGCAACAAAAGCAATAATAGACAAATGAGACTGCATCAAATTAAAAAGCTTCTGCATAGCAAAACAATCAACAAAGTGAACAGGCAACCCCTGGCATGGGAGAAAGTATTTGTAAATTATATCTTATAAAGAATTAATATCTAAAATTTCTAAGGAAATCATCCAATGCAATAGCAAAAAAACAAAAATAACCTGATAAAAAAATGGTCAAACGACTTGAAATGACATTTCTTCAAAAAAGACACATGCATATGGCCAGCAAATATACAAAAAGGTGCTCACCTTCACTAATCATTAGGGAAATGCAAATTAAAGCTACAATACGATATCACCTCACACAAGTTAAAATGGCTATTTAAAAAAAAAAAAAAACAGGATGAGTGTATGCAAGGATGTGGACAAAAGGAAACCCTTGTACACTGTTAATGGGATTGTTAATTGGTGCAGCCACTATGGAAAACAGTATGGAGGATCCTCAAAAGTAGAAAACAGAACTACCATATGATCCAGGATTCTAGGTATATATTCAAAAGAGTTGCAATCAGGGTCTCGAAGAGGCATCAGCATTCCCATGTTTTTGCAGCATTATTCACTGTGGTAAAGACATGGAAACAACCTAAATGTCCAATGAGAGATGAGTGATAAATAAAAGGTGTATATACATAGAATGGAATATTATTCAGCCTTAAAAAGGAAGTCAGGCCAGGCACAGTGGCTCACACTTGTAAGCCCAGCACTTTGGTAGGCCAAGGCGGGTGGATCACTTGAGGCCAGGAGTTCAAGACCAGCCTGGCCAACATGGTGAAACCCTGTCTCTACTAAAAATACAAAAATTAGCCAGATGTGGTGGTGTGGACCCGTAATCCCAGCTACTCAGGAGGCTGAGGCAGAGAATCGCTTGAACCTGGGAGGCAAAGTTTGCAGTGAGGCGAGGTCACTTGTCGTCCAGCCTGGGTGACACGTGCAAGACTCTGTATTAAAAAAAAAAATTGAAATGAAATGAAATCTAGAAGAAACCACTGAAAGAGTTGAATGTGGCTTCCTCTTGGAGCAGAACAGGGCATGAGGAGGAAACTAAAAGGCAGTTGGTGGGGCAGGGAGTTTCTACTTTTTTAATATAAAATTTTAGAACTTTTGATGGTTTCATTCTGATAAACATTGAAATAAACTTTAAAAAGGAACACTGCAACACAACTGGGAAAAAAACTTGACACCACCACCCCTCCCTTGCACAAGTGAGTGTGTAATACTGCGATGTCATCTAATGTCTGTGTTGCTATACACTGGGAGCTCTGTCGCAAGGGCAGGGACCACATCTTCTTTACAGACTGTTGTATTCACAGGTCTGACACCTTCTAGGCACCAATACATATTTGTTGACTGAAAAAAATGTGTAAGAAACATTTCACAGTGGTAGAAGCAGCACCCAGAGGACAAATGTGACAAACGATACAGAGATAGTTTTGCTGTAGTTTGACATCAGGCACTGGCACACAGCAGGAGTTCAGAAAGATGTAGAATTTTGCTCTTTATTAAAGAAGATTGGTGATGCTGCATCCGGGGTTGGTGGGTTCTTGGTCTCGCTGACTTCAAGAATGAAGCCGTGGACCCTTGCGGTGAGTGTTACAGTTCTTAAAGATGGTGTGTCCAGAGTTTCTTCATTCTAGTGGGTTCGTGGTTTTGCTGATTTCAGGAGTAAACCCGCAGACCTTAGCAGTCAGTGTTACAGCTCATAAACATAGTGCAGACCCAACGAGTGAACAGCAGCAAGATTTATTGCAAAGAGGGAAACAACAAAGCTTCCACCGTACAGAAGGGTGCCTGAACGGGTTGTGGCAGGTGGCTCCCAGCCTGCTTTTATTCCCTTATCTGGCCCCACCCACATCCTGCTGATTGGTCCATTATTTTACAGAGAAGTAATTGGTCCATTTTATAGACAGTTGATTGGTCCATTTTACAGAGAGCCGATTGGTCCGTTTTGACAGAGTGCTGATTGGTGAGTTTACAATCCTTTAGCTAGACACAGAGTGCTGATTGGTGCATTTACAATCCTTTAGCTAGACACAGAGTGCTGATTGGTGCATTTACAATCCTTTAGCTAGAAAGTTCTCCAAGTCCCCACTAGATTAGCTAGCCACAGAGCACTGATTGGTGCATTTACAAACCTTGAGCTAGACACAAAGTGCTGATTGGTGCATTTACAAACCTTTAGCTACACATAAAAGTTCTCTAAGTCCCCACCCCAGTTAACTAGACATAGAGTGCTGATTGGTGCATTTAAAACCTCTAGCTAGATACAGAGTGCTGATTGGTGCATATACAATCCTCCAGCTAGACATAAAAATTCTCCAAATCCCTACCCTACTCAGGAGCCCAGCTGGCTTCACCTAGTGGATCCTAGGCAGGGCCTGCAAGGGGAGTTGCCCACCATTTCCAGGCAGCGTGCCCGGCACTCCTCAGCCCTTGGGTGGTGGATGGGCCCCGCCGCTGTGGAGCCCCCGGGGGTGGTCTGGGAGGCCGGGGAGGTTCCAGCCAGGTGGGAGC
>NW_012105709.1:1565252-1566030 GCF_000951045.1 Mandrillus leucophaeus | reverse complement strand
CAAAAGAGTTGCAATCAGGGTCTCGAAGAGGCATCAGCATTCCCATGTTTTTGCAGCATTATTCACTGTGGTAAAGACATGGAAACAACCTAAATGTCCAATGAGAGATGAGTGATAAATAAAAGGTGTATATACATAGAATGGAATATTATTCAGCCCTTAAAAAGGAATAAATCCTTCCATTTGCTAAAATGTGGATTCCGCTGAAATGACATTATTCTAAGTGAAATAAACCAGACTACATGATCCCATATCAAGAATATAAAATAGCCAAAGACATAGAAGCAGAGAGTAGAACGGTGGTTACCTGGGGCTGGGAAGGGACTCAAGGAGGTGTTGGTAAAAGGGTACATTTCAATGATTCAAGGTAAGTCCTTGAGATCTACTATACAGCATAAAAGCCATAATTAACAATATTCTAGTGTGTACTTAAAACTTAAGCGAGTAGATCTTATGTTAAATGTTTGTATCACCAAAAAACCAGAGAGAGAAAGGTTTTACAGGTGATGGTTATGTTTATGGCACTATTTATGGTGATGGTTTCAATGGACTTATACTCACCTGCAAACTCATCAACATGTGTACGTTATGTATACCTTTTTGTATATAAATCATACTTCAATTTTAAAAAAATGAATTAGGCCAGGCACAGTGGCTCACACTTGTAAGCCCAGCACTTTGGTAGGCCAAGGCGGGTGGATCACTTGAGGCCAGGAGTTCAAGACCAGCCTGGCCAACATGGTGAAACCCTGTCTCTACTAAAAATACAAAAATTAGC
>NW_012105709.1:1539605-1563272 GCF_000951045.1 Mandrillus leucophaeus | reverse complement strand
CGCCCGGAGAGAGGCTCCCGCAGGGCAGCGGTGGGCTGAAGGGCTCCTCAAGCGCCACCAGAGTGGACACCCAGGCCAAGGAGCCACTGAGGGCGAGCGAGGGCTGCTAGCGCATTGTCACCTCTCAATGAGAGAGAGAGAGGTTGGTAGTCCAAGGAGGGAACGAGATCAAGGAAGACATTATCATGGCTGGGATATCAGAACATTGTTTGCAGTACTAAAAATAAGCATCTAGTGGAAGGAGGGACTTAAACGATGCCAGAGAGAGACGCTGAAGATAATTTCTGCAAAATATGGAAAGTTATGATTTTTCTGTTGTGGAATTTCAGATGTTCTTCCTCCTCCCCTTCCAGAGCTAGAAGTTCTGCCATATTTTGATGATTGCTTGGGCAGTCACAGTGCCTTGCTAACCACATTCCCCACCTCCCTTCTGAAAAAACACATGTTCCCTACAATGTTCAATGTGTCTACTTAATGTTTGGCATCTATGTGCCTTGAGTAGCTCCAAATGATTCCAGTTAAGCAAAACAGGTCATGAATGTTATTAAGGGGAATTCAAATTGAATTCTCTCCAGGGAAACATCACCATAAAACCAGGTAGACTTTAGAAAGTGGGACTGCATGGAAGCACATCACTTAAAATCACTGCCGACGTGTGCCAGGAGATGTGTTGGAGGAAAATGTTCTGAAGTGGATTATTGGCCTCCTTTATGGATTAATCACTCTGATATTTGTGATTTAGAATCAGGAAGAAAGCACATTACCTCATTACAGGAATTCGTTCTGGGAGGCATTCACAATTTGCCTCTTTCCCCAGGGGTGGGCGGAGGGACTTGTAACCTTGAAAACATTCTTGCATGTAAGAAGTACAGAAAGATATTATATATTTCTGCATAAGGAGAAGCAGTGGAAAGTTTTTGTTTGTTTGTTCTGTTTGCTTTTTTTTTTTAATCTAACATAAGTTGACTATGCCAAAAACTACATTATCTGATGACCACATCTCTAGGGTAGGCAGTATGGTTTATAGCACTTTACCAAAAGGGAAGCTGAGGCTCAGTGGATAGTATCCAAGGTGAACTAACAAATTTGTGGATGAGCTCAGAGTTGATCCCAAATATAGATGACATAACTGCATAGGCAGGACCAGTTAAATTTGTGACGCCCAGTGCAAAATAAAAATGTGGAGCCTCTTGTTCAAAAATGATGTAAGACTTTCAAGATGGTGACAGCAGATCCTTAAAACAAGTGTGATCCCCTTCTGAGCACAACACCCTGTGTAACTGCACAGGATACAAATGCATAAGCCTGCCCCATATGTGGATGCCTCCCAGATTCTGTACATTTGGGCTAGCTCCACTGAAAAGAATTGGGACAGCTTTGATTAATATTAAACTATGATTATGCCTTAAAATATTGTCTTGAAAAATACTGTTAAACCCTCTGAATGTCAAAAATGGACTTCTACAATGATACTTGTAACTGAGTTAGAGATTATTTCAATATCATTTCGGATTGGCTCCTTCTATTTGATATTTAACTGTGAATGGATGCATTAATTTTTTGGCTTTACCATACACTTCACTGAGGAGACCATTTTGAGCTCTGTTTCCATCTAAGCTGATGTCCTTTGTCCTATTTCTGAGACCTACAGGCTGTTCATCAGGGATCTCAGCAGACCCCCACACACACCGTGAGCCCCTCACAGTCATGCAATCCCCACTGCTGCTCACCCCACCTGACACAGAGTGAAGACTCAAGAAACATTCATTGAATAAATGAATGAGTGCATGAACTCTAGGAAACTGCAGCAGAATTTCAGATTTTTTAAAATGGAGCAAGAAGCAGTCTCCATGCAATCAATATTCAGGCAATGGTCCAAGGGACCTATAGAATGGTTCTAAAATTAGACCATTAGCTCTCAAGAGATGGCCAGGTCTAAAATCAGCATTTGAGCCAAAAGTCAAACCTGTCCTTGAAAAGTCCTTCAGGAGCTTCAGGTTGGAGGTACCATGAGAGGCTCACAGAAACCTACTGGGTGAGAAGCTGATGCACATCCCATATCTTATCTCACCCTGGGGCACATGCTCATTGCCTGCCAAGCTGTGCAGTAAATTCCGGTAGGTTAAATGCACATGTGATGTAACTGTTTCTTAAGAGGTAAGTCAGTGCCTTCTCTGAAGGAAGTGTTTATTACTTTATGTCTGCAGCGTTTCTTCCCCCTCCTCAGGGGAAGTTGTAAAATTCTGAGCTCTGCGTTTTATAAGACACTTAGTCTTGCGTTAAAACTTCACCCACAGTGATTTATCTTGCATCTTGCAACATTTCTGTATCTCACACATTTTCTATAATGAGCATGAATTACTTTTATAGTCAGTGGGAAAAAGAAAAACTTTACAGGGAGATTTTATACTTAGATCATTTTTTGGTTCTGAGCAAAACATTAAAAGAAAAGCTTTCCAGAGCCCCGTCCCCATCCATCACCATCTAGCCTTCAGAGCAGTACAGGAGCCTGGGATCCAGGCTGAACACTAAACTGCTGATGTGTGTATCTCAGATTCTCCACTTAATCTCTCTAGGCCTCAGTGTCCTTATCTGTAAAATGGTAGTAATACAATACCTTCTCCAAAGAGCTGCTCATATAACCTTTAGCACATGTCCATTCAGTGTGGTTAGCTAATTAGCTCTTATTGCCATATGAGTTTGTGTCTTCGGTGCTAATAGCCTAGATCTCAAACAACCTAATTCCTTATCTAAATGTGAATAATAGAGAAAGTTTTTAAATCCTCTTTAAAATAATCTCAAAAATAGAAAGGTGGCATAGCTAGAAGAGAAAGGGATGACATATCGACCTCACTGCGCTCCTCAAGGGCTCCAGTGACCACCCCAACTCATGACAGAATAGGATGAAATTTGGCCATGTAGCAAAAAGAGCTATGAGCTTGACAATGTCATTTTTTAAACTGACTATATATAATTTATACTCAGTCAACATCCAAAGTAGATTTGAATGTTGTACATACCACTTGGAATCTGAAAATGTTTTCCCTTCCACTTTATTGGTGGAAAGGCACTTTTCTAATAATTCTCAATGAAGACCCTGTGCTAATAGATGCTGTCTATCTTTGAACCACTTGTCCCTTGGCTTTACAACATCACACTTTTCTATTTTGCTTCCCTGTGACTAGCCCATCTTTCTTGATGTCCTTTTTAGGCTCATCCTCCTTGACCTTGTCACTTAAATCTTAACCTTTTCCAAGGACCTCTCATGGGCCCACTTCCTTCAGACCCTCTACTCTTCCTGGGTCTCAGTCTGTCCTGATAGTTTCAACCATGATCTTTTTTTATTTTGCCAATGAACTTGATACCTGTATTGCCAAATAAGTCCTTTCTTCAAAGTCCAAATCCATAGAACTGACTGCCTTCAAAACATCTCCCGTTGGATATTTTACAGGTACCTCAAACTCAACATGTCCAGACTGAACTCATCATCCCTTCAAACAGTCTCCCTTATAGCATTCCCTCTCTCAGGAAATGGCAACTGTTTCCACCCTACTAATCAAGTCAGGAATCTGTGATTAATCCTTAACTCATCTCGGTTCCCTTACTGCCTAAATCTAATCAATCACCATGTTATCTTAATTCTATTTGTTAAATCAGTGCCTGTCAAATTTCTTTTACTGTAAACTAAAACACACATAACTGAAATAGAAGTTTCACAAAATAATTCTTATCATCATTATATGCAAGGCCGTGTAATATTTTCTCTTCTGTTGACATCTGTTACTGTTTTAAAATGCTGGTAACCAGTGAGTTACTGACAAGTGTTTAACAACCAGTTAGCTCTTCTGGAGGCAAGGGAGGGAATACCTAATGTGTAGCATTTGCCCATATCCTTGGTGTGAATACTCCCACCATGGTTGAATTCAAGCTACCAACCAACCAGCTTGCAAACCACCTAAAGATTTAACAACCAGTTCTCATGACAATCTCCAGCATGCCACACTCATGACTCAACAGTTTGAGAGGCACTGATCTAAGTGTTCTTAAATCTTTTGGCTAATTTTCATTGCCAGTGCTGTTGTTCCTCTCCTAGCCACTATCATTTCTGATACGATTGGTTCAGTTCAATCTGAACTATTTCAGATTTATTTCATATCTTCAAAGACTTTCTATTTGCACACTAGGATGGAGTCTACAATTCTTACCATGGATTAAAAATCAACCCATGTTTTGGCACCTGCCTGATCCTTCTGCCCTCTCTTCCTTAATCACAACAAAAGTGTTCTCTTCTTCTTGTTCTCGGTTCTTTAGACATGCCTTTTTTTTTGGCTAGAAAGTTCTTCCCTCCTATCTTTACTCAATGAATTCTTATCCTTTCTATCACAGTTTAAATGCTACTTTATTCATTCATTCATTCTTCTAGTGTGTGACAGGCATTCTGATAAGTGCTGAGGATCCAAGGAGAGGTAAAAATAAACACAATGCCTCACCCCACAGAACTTACACTGTAGAGGGGGAGAAACATATTATTTAAATAAAGATATTCAAATTTAAGCCCTAGTTCTATAAGAACTTATAAAAATCTGTCCTAATCTGATAGATCAGGGGAGACTTTACCTGAGTAGGTGATAATTGATCAATTGTACCAGTCGAGCTAATATAGAAAGGATACATATAACCTAATTAGCCTAAGGGGTGGCTAACTAACAGTACAGGCAGAAAGAAGGATATATGAAAACCCACATTGCAGGAGGGAACATGACAAGATCCAGGAACCAAATGAAAGCCAGTGTGACAGGAATACAAAGAGGAACAGGAGCAAGATATGAGATGGGGCCAAAGAGACAGATAGAAGCCACTCTATGAAGAGCACTCTAGACTTTGTTGAAACTTTGGGTCTCTAACAAAAAACCAGTGGGAGGCCTTTGACATGTTGAAAGCAGGGATATGGTGTGTTCATAATTCTGGTTTGGAAAGATCACTCTGGCGCAGTGAGAATGACATGGAAGGGGGAAAAAATAGATGTAGAGACAAATTAGGAACTATCACAGTCCTCCAAACAGAAATGCTTCTAACACAAATTAAGATGCTGGTGATGCACGTGGGAAAAAATCAACATATTAGAGAGATGTAAGGGGTAACCTTGATAAGACAAGATAATGGATTGGACAATTACTCACGCTTTTCCTTTCCAACTTGGGCCTGGCAGAATGGCTCTCACAAAGAAGAGTGGTGAGACAAAAAGGGCCATTCTGCCATCAAGAAGGTGGTGACCTCATTGATGATACACCATCAACATTCACAAGCACGTCCATGGAGTGGGCTTCAAGAAGTCTGCCCCTCGGGCACTCAGAGAGATCTGGAAATTTGCCACGAAGGAGATGGGAACTCCAGATGTGTGCATTGATACCAGGCCCAACAAAACTGTCTGGGCCAAAGGAATAAGGAATGTCCCATACTGTGTCCATGTGTGGTTGGCTAGAAAATGTTCTGAGGATGAAGATTCACCAGATAAGTTCTATACTTCCATTACCTATATACCTGTTACCACTTTCAAAAATCTACAGATAGTCAATGTGGATGAGAACTAACTGCTGATCGTCAAATACATCAAATAAAGTTATAAAATTGTAAAATAATATAATAATAATGGATTAACTAAACGCTATGAAAGAGAGGGAAGTATCAAGGATGACTTGCGATGTTTGAGTTACAAAACTGAATGAATGATAGTACTGTCTGCTTACGATGAGCAAAATGAGATGTCTTAAGAACAGTTTGATAAACTGCCTAGAATAGAGGAGAGATCTGGGTTAGAATATCAGTTTATAAAATACCTGTGTATAGATAGTGAACATGATGCCATAGCCGTGAATGAACTCATCAACTGAGAATGCATAAGAGAAAACAATCTGGAAACCAAGATTTAAGCAAATCCAAAAATTAGTGGTAGGGTAGTGAAGGGTGCACTGACAAAGGGAAGAGGAACAGTCACGTGGTAGGAGGAAAACCAGGAGAAGCTGATGTCAAAGACCAGTATCTTTTGGTTGAATAGCAAGAAGAGACACCAGACTGCTGTGGGTGAAAGTGAGTACAATGTACAGATAGGGCGTCAGTGATCTGGACCACTTATTGGAGAAGTTTGCCTTTGAAGAGGAGAGACCTGAGTAGTACTTGTGAAATATTTGGGAACTTTTGGTTGTGCTTTAATGAGACGCATTTGAACACATTCATCAGCTATGAAAAACACCAATTTGAAAGAAAGTTAAATACACAAGAGAAAGAAAGACTAAAGGCGGGTGCAGCACACCAACATGGCACAAGTATACATATGTAACAAACCTGCACGTTATGCACATGTACCCTAGAACTTAAAGTATAATAATAATAATAAATAAATAAATAAAAAAGAAAGACTAAAGGCAAGTGGGAGGTTTAAAAAAAGTTGGGGACTAATCCCTGTGTACCCATGGCACCCCTACACTTACCCTTTCTTAATTCTGACTACACTTGTAATTCTTAATTATCTGTATTTCTCATTACATTGTACTCCATGAGGACAGGAATTAGCTCTGCCTCATTTACTTTTTTTCATTGATGCATTATAGGTGTACACAGTTTCAAGGTACATGTGTAATTTAATTCATTCATGTAACCCGTTTACTTTGTATCATTTGTGAATAGCAAAGCACTGAGGTAGGAGGCATGAATAAATGTTATTTTTTAAATGGTACATTAAAGTGAATGAAATTGGAGGTACATTTAATAAAATAGACAATCAAAAAATCTTGTTATACTAATATGTTCATATATATGCATGCACACATATCATGGTTATTGACTTCTTAGGCTAAAATTAAAATTGGTACCATGACCATAAGCATACATTATTTGAGCACTAAGACAAGAAGACCTTAGAAGGAGAGAAATTAAAAGTCAGCCAAGAACTAGGAACTCTCCAGATAGATGGGCAAGGCCATGAGTCATCTTTGTGCAGAGAATTGAGCCCTGATAAAAATCAAGGAAACAAATGGTGAAAGAACAACTTGTTAAGACAAGTGGATGCATCATTCACACTGATCCAGGTGAAACCCCAAATAACAGGATTTCTTTATCTGAGATTGTTTGATGACCTACCAAGTTAAGAAAACCAAACCAAACCAAACAAGAAACACTCAATTCCATTTTGGAGACAATATTGAATGCCTCATTTAGGGAAGCAAGTCAATGCAGCAAAAAAGAAATCAGATGTGCACTTCTTTCCTAGCTTTGCCAGTTTTATGATAAGTTCTTTAGTCTGATCTCAGTTTCTTTACCTGTTTAAAGAGAATAATCATACCTAATAGGGTGGTTGTATAAAGTAAAGGAGATTACATATCATGTTTATGAGCACCACACTCAGAATAGCTGTCTGCTTCTCTGCCTTGTAGGTTGCAAACCTGAGAATTTCACATTGCATTGGCAGTTCTGACATAGTCTCATTTATACCCCATAAGCTCCGATTCATACAATAGTACAATGAGAATGCCATGCTATATCTAGAATTGCTGAGAAGACTAGATGACATAGTGTGCTGAAGGAGCTTTGTGAAATACAAAGAACTACTTAAACAAGTAGTCAGCAGATGACAGCCCGTGTGCCAAATCCAGCCCACCACCTGGATTTTTGTTTGTTTGTTTTATGACTCAAAAGCTAAGAATGGTTTTTACATTTTTAAATAGTTGAAAAAATCAAAAGATGAATATTTCATGATGTGAAAATACATCAGATTCAAATTTCAGTGTCTATAAATAAAGTTTTATTGGAACACATCCACACTCACTTGTTTACATATTGTCTATGGCTGCTTTTGCACTACAATGGCAGAGTTGAGTAGTTGTGATTGAGACCATATGGGAATATTTACTATCTGGTTCCTTACAGAAAAGGTTTCCCTACTCCTGACTTAAATTAAATATAGTGACAAAAGGCATAAAGATTTTAGGGATTTTTTTGAGATTAAAAAAATTTGTAAGTTATTGGCGAAGTATCTGCACTATAGTAATGGCTCAATAAACGGATGTTGCTGTTTATATTCCTTAATTAGGTTATTAATTCAACAAATAGTTATTGAGTGCATACTCTGCCAGATACTGCTCCAAGAACCACAGAATACAGCAATGAACATAATTGGACAAAATTCCTTTGCTCATTGAACAGATAATAAACAGACAAATAAAAATAAGTAGAGTATATTATATGGCTGGGAGAAAAAAATAAAGGGAGCGAGAACAGACATTTTGAGGGTAGAAGTTGCAATTTTTAGATGCAGTGGCCAGGGGAGACATCACTGGAAAGATGACATTTGAATGAAAACCCGAAGGACACAAGCGAGTCCAGGGAGGTGCTGTGGGGGTGGTGAGGAGTATTGTTCCAGGCAGGGGAAAAATACAAAAGCTCGGAGACAGAGAGAGCTTAGAGTGTTCGAGGAACACCAAGGAGTCAATAGGCTGGAGTGGCAGGGAACGATGCGGAGAATAACAGGAGATTAAATCAGAAGAGTGCGGGTAGGTCTTTGAAGAACCATCTAGGGACTCTGGCTTTTACTCTGAGTAGGAGAGGAAGCAAGTTTTGAGCAGAACAGTGGCATGGCCTGACTCACATTTAATCCAGATCCATCCGGCTGCTCCAGTGCAAACACCCTGTAGCACAGACTGATTAAAATTTTATAAGTTGATTTGGAACATCAACTACAGCTAAATGGTATTAAATTGGGGGAATATTGCATATTCTGTCCATGGAAATTAATAAACCACTTGATGGGTACGCAGCACCTTCCTTACATTATTTAAGACAATGTCAGAATGATGAAACTGCTTCTAATTTATAGACAAAAAATATGACTTCTCAGAATCCCACCGGGTAGTTCTAACCATTTAATTTCTGCTGATTCTCACAACTGCTTCAGCTTTTCTAACAGAATCTTTGGACTAATATGGCCTCTTTTTTTGATGCGAATATTTTCATTTGGACAGTGATTCGGGCTGACCTGGACAGACCTAGAGAATGCCTCTTTGCTGTAAGATTGTTCCTCAAGCTTTCTTTCATTACTGCTTCCATCTACCAAGGAACCTTTGTAGACATATTTTTTTTCCTAATTTCCACCACAGGAACATTTTTTATTGTGCTAAAATATACATAATATAATATTTATCATTTTAGCTATTTGCAAGTATACTATTTAATGTCCTTAAATGTATTTACAACATTGTGTAACCATCACCAGTATCTATACAAAAAATTTTCTCATCATCCCCTGCATAAACTCTGTTCCCATTAAACAATTACTCCCTATTCCCCACTCCCCCGAGCCCCTGGTAACTGATAGATACTATGCTTTCTGTCTCCATGAAATTGCCTATTCTAGGTACCTCATGTAAGTGGAATCACATACAATATGTGACCTGTGTCTGGCTTATTTTGCTTAGCATAATGTTTTCAAGGTCCATCCATGTTGTAGCATGTATCAACATTTTACTCCTCTTTATGGCTGAGTAATATTCCACTGCATGGATATGCCACATTTGATTATTTGTTCACCTATTGATGTGTTTCTCTATGCATATATGTACATCTGTGTGTGTGTATGTATGTGTGTGTGTGTGTATCTGTGCTTTCTACATAAATAGTGTAAAATTGTTTTACCACCAACCCCAGAAAGAATTTGCACCTGCAAGAGAAGGGAGGGTATCACCCTCATTGATAATGCAGGTTCTCAGGTATAGATTCCCAGGTTTCCTGCCAAAAATGAGGTACATGTGTAGGTAATGTTTATTATTATTATTATTTTTGAGACCAAGTCTCACTTTGTCACCTAGGCTGGAGTGTAGTGGCGTGATCTCAGCTCACTGCAACCTCTGCCTCCCAGGGTCAAGTGATGCTTGTGCCTCAGCCTCCCGAGTAGCTGGGATTACAGGCGCGCACCACCATGCCCAGCTAATTTTTGTATTTTTAGTAGAGACAGGATTTCGCCACATTGGTCAGGCTGGTCTTCAACTCCTGACCTCAGGTGATCCACCCGCCTCAGCCTCCTAAAGTGCTGAGATTACAGGCATGAGCCACTCTGCCCTGCCAGTAATGTTTATGTGTAGATAAGCTACTTAGAGTGAAGCCATGGATAAGGAAAATGACCTCAGAACACATGAGTATGAAAAGTCATCTTTATTCCCAATGCAATCGAGTTATCTGTATTTTATTTAGTCTTCATAATTGCCAACAGTTTATAAAGGAATGAACTCAAGAATGTTTGGAAAACAGCTGTAAGCAGTCATGTCAGGATCCAAGCTAATGGAGCCGATATTCTAACTAAACTTTTGAAAGCGGTGGCAATTCATGATGTTACTATTCCCACTGAGTCAAAAATATTTCTGGAACACAAAGAGAATGATTAAGTAAGTAAAATAGGAAAAAAATGAAATCAGTGTCACATCTGAAGATCAGAGGAGTGGGAAGCTGGTACCTGCTAGGGTATGCATGGTTGTGCCACCATATGGCATGAGTGTTGGTGTCTAGTTGGAAGGCCATATGGCAAGGTATCTGGCACACACTCACCTAGGTCTTATTCTCTTGTGGTTGCCCAATGCCATATTGTCTCTTTCTGTAAAGAAGAGATTTAAAAGATTGTTGAACAGTGTTAATAAAGTCAACAACTTCAAATGCGCTTTAAATGTCATCAAAGACAAGGAGAGACTGAGGAACTGCCAGAGTGTGAGACTGAGATGTGAAGACTGAAGACCACATGGGGTCCTGGATTGGATCCTGGAACAGAGAAAGGACGTTCACAGGAACACTGGGAAATTCTGAATAAAGCCTATCATTTAGTACTGTCATATCAATGTTAATTTTTTAATTTTGGTTAATTGTCTCAGGATTATACAAGATGTTAGCATGAGGGGAAGGTGAGTGTGTTGTGCTTCTTCTGTGAGTCTATAATTACTTAAGAATAAAAAGTAAAATAAAACAACAACCAAATTTCCAGTAGCTGCTGAGTATCAGAAGCGAACTTGAGACTGGCAAATGCTGAAGCATGATAAGAGTGAGGGAGTATATATTTGCATCACAGCAGCTTTGATGCCTGCCATAAGAGTGACTCCTGTCCTTGTCTCCTTTCCGATTCCTTTGCAGGGTGTGCTGGGTGCATCATGTAACTGGCATGTGGGTGTACCCTTTCCTGGAACACATTGGCCCAGGAGCCAGAATCATCTTCTTTGGGTCTACAACCATCTTAATGAACTTCCTGTACCTGCTGGGAGAAGTTCTGAACAACTATATCTGGGATACACAGAGACGTAAGTATTGTCTGAGGGAACATAAAACAAGAGAATTACTGCCGACAAGAGTCTACGCAGAGACTGAGGGAAAATTCCACTGTAGCCTCTTCTTTTAGCCTTCACACAGGATCTCCCGTAAAGAGCTCCATTTTTATAACTACAATATGAATTTAAGAGCTTCTGACAGTTACCCGAAAGGTTTACTAGTCACTTGGTCTTATTAGCTAGTAAAACATCCAAATCTAAAGAGGAAAGAGGCATGTCTATAAAATTTTATAGGGAAAAATGTAGTGTTAACAAAAAACACATATTAGGGAAATTTGTCCGCATTAACAACACAATACTGCCTTAGTTAGCTGAAGGGACCCCAAATTAAATAGATACATTATTAAATGTAACCAGTCTCCTTTAAAGTCACCCAGATCTCCACTTTCTATGTGGGTGCAGTCACCTGGGAAAGGTCTCACTGCCATTCTGCTAGAGCTCTATCTAAGCAGTGAGCGATGCTCCAGCCACCTTGACTCACCAGTGGCTGTCATATGGAAGGTCTGAAAGTGGCAAAGAGCTACAAGCAGTAAAAGATAATATTTCGTGGCTGCAAAAACTCTTTTAATCTGTGATTTGATTTCTCATTTGTTTCCATTTATGGCAGAGCCACTATCTTGGCAAGGCACGTAATCTTATCTAAGCTGTGCAAAACCTGTCCGAAGTGTATGTAAAACAACATAAAAATTGAAAGGTGGAAAAAGCGCCAGCATAGACATGTAGTGATTGAGTCCTACATGAAAATACATCCAAAGGCAAGATGGTTTGGAGATTTTAGGAAGCCCTGGCTCTTTCCTCTGACACAATCACAGCATTCTAGACATCCGCAGTAAATGGACTCTGTGACACAGACATTGAGAACCCTGCTTTGTGCCAGACACCCTGCCAGGAGCTCAATCGAATCAGACAAATAAAGCACACTGAGTGCATGGTTACTGTGTGTGGTTACTGAATCGGACTTTTGTGTGTGTGGATCCTCTAAGATTGTACGTGTCAGGGTATTAGCCAATGTTAAATGGTCCAGGGGAATTTGAGGGTGTCTTTTCTCAGCAGCTTTTGATTTTAATCAATGTTCTATTAGAAAAAGTATCAACATCTTTAATTCTGTTCAGGCCACAGCTGGGGAACCAGTAACTAATCTTTTAATAATGTTCCACCTGTTCAATGGAAATAGCGATCTTGCTCCATTAATATACAGAAGTATTTAGTTACTTGACAAAAATATTTTGAGAACAAAGTATAAACCTTTCTCAGCTTCTTGGGAGAAAGGCTATATTTAAACTTAAATGAATGTGTCCAATATATGTTTTTCAGGAAGTATTTAAGTACCTGTTTACACTTGAATTGATTGATTTGACAGTCATTTGGCCACAGTTCTGCTACTTCTATGAGAGGATGACCTGAAAACCAGTAGAGAGAAATATCCACTCTACATTAATAGAATACTGCTTTTTAGCAGTTTTGAATGAAGAGTTAAAAATGAATAATGAAATTAAGGTTTTTTTTAATGATTTGTTTGATTTATGCCATTCTCTTAAGTAACATAAGATTGACTAACTTTTTAAAAATTCATTTTAGATATGAAAATTAACTTTATGTACCTAGAACCATCTAGTTAGTTCCACAGAGACAGATGTTTTGTGCCAAGTAAGTATCATCCTCATTTACAAGAGGGGTCACAAACTGATGGCCTCCCCCAACTTCTACCTAACAAGTTCTGTTAGGCGTACACGGTGGAATTTTTGGTTTTGAATCAGCATTTTAAAATTGGACGATTTCGGCTGGGCGCTGTGGCTCACGCCTGTAATCCTGGCACTTTGGGAGACGGAGGCAGGTGGATCATGAGATCAAGAGATCAAGACCATCCTGGCCGACATGGTGAAATCCCATCTCTACTAAAAATACAAAAATTAGCCGGGCATGGTGGCGTGTGCCTGTAGTCCCAGCTACTCGGTGAGGCAGGAGAATTGCTTGAACCCAGGTGGCAGAGGTTGCAGTGAGCTGAGATCGCACCACTGCACCCCAGCCTGGCAACAGAGCAAGACTCCATCTCAAAAAAAAAAAAAAAAAAAAAATTGGGAGATTTGACATAAAGGCCAGATTTTCACCTTCTTAGCAAATATTTTAAGATCTGGAAACACAGAGACCACTGTTCTCTTCTGGTGACAGTGGTTTAGAATAGAGTATCAGTTATCCATTGGCTGGGCACAGTGACTCACACCTGCAATCCCAGAACTTTGGGAGGCTAAGGTGGGCGGATCACTTGAGGCCAGAAGTTCAAGACCAGTCTGGCCAACCTTGTGAAACTCCATCTCTACTAAAACTACAAAAATGAGCTGGCATTCACACCTGTAATCTCAGCTACTTGGGAGGCTAAGGCACGAGAACCGCTTCAACCTGGAGGCAGAGGTTGCAGTGCGCCGAGATCATGCCACCACACTCCATCCTCCTGAGCCACAGAATGAAACTATGTCTCAAAAACAAAAGAAAAGAAAAAAGAATTGAGTATCAGTTATCTGCTTTAGATGAGTAACTTTCCCTTGTTCTCACCTGGCCACTTTACTCAGTCACATTAGCTGCTGGTTCTGTTAGCTGTTCAGTCGAAAACCACTCACCAAAAGAAGCGTGTTAGGATGAATTGAGGACATGGGAGTACAGTACTACAATCCTGATTATTTCACATCAGTTACTATACAATCCCCCAAGAAGAAGAAAGATTGCATTGGAGCCACCCTCCTTTTTCTATAATGGTTTTTAATAGCTCAGCTCCGTCTACTTGGGTAGCTTATGTTAGCTACAATTTCAAGATAAAATTCACATTATTGCAGAATCTTACAGCTGAGAGATTGGAAATCATCGAAACCGACCCTTTCCTTTCACCAAAGGTAACTGAGGCCCCAAAATCTTAAGTGACCCTCCAGAATAGGTGATGGCAGAGCCAGTGCCTTCTAACTGATGTTCAGTCCAGTCTCCAAGTTTCCCCTTTGTATAAGGATATCAGTTGTATTCGATTAGGGCCCACCCTGATGACCTCATTTGTAAATACCCTGTCTCCAAGTAAAGTAATATTCTGAGATCCTGGGGGTTAGAATTTCAACGTATGAATTTGGGAGCGGGGGACACAGTTCAGTTCATAATACTTCACTCCCCCCCACCAGAATACATGTCCTTCACCCCATGAAAATATGCCATCCCAACAACCCCAAACGTCTTTCAAACATCAACTCTCAAGTCCAAAATCTCATCTTAAATATCATAAAATTGGGTATGCATGAGACTCAGGGTATGAGTCATCCTGAAGCAAAATTGTTCTCTAGCTGTGTGTGAACCTGGGAAACCAGACAAAAAGTTATCTGCTTCCAAAACAGAATGGTGGGACAGGCATAGAATATACATTCCCATTCTGTAAGGGAGAAGTTACAGGGGAAAAATAAAGAATCATGGTTCCCAAGCAAGTCTGAAGCTAGCGGGGGAAATTCCATTCCATTTTAAGGCTTGAAAGTAATCCTCTTTGGCTAGATGCTCTGTCCTCAGGGCTCACAGGGGAGGGGATACATAGCCCTGCCTTCCAGGCGCAGGGTCACAGGAGCCCCACCCCCACAGCCCTGGGCAATAGTTCCACCCTCTACAACCAAGGAGGAACCAGTCGCTGAACCATCTTTGAAGTCATTGGTCCTTCATTTCATCCTGTCTCTGTCCCTTTCAGTCCACGCTGTCAATGTTTCTGCTGGTATAAAATTCTCAAAAACCGTGTTGGCCTCCCATGCAAGTCATGGGGGTCCAAGCAGTCAGACAAGAGGGCACTCCGTGGATCTTTCTCACATAACCACCTCTCTATTTTTGGCATCTGCTGTGGAGGTTGATTGGATCTGTGAGTCACGTACCTAATTTCATTAGCACAGGGCTGTCCAGCCACACCCTTGGCATTCTCTCCCAATCTGAGGTACTGAGGGTTAAGTACTTCAATGTAGCAGTTTGGGGAAGGGCAGTTCGGACACAATTCACAGCTGAAATATTTCTGTACTTAGGCTAAGATTTTATCCCAATTTTGGTATATCTGACCAGTCTTATTAGAGCTACATTTTGTAAGACCAGAAATGAGTCTTTTCAAAACCAAAAGTCTGGTGTGAGGACAGAGAAAGTAGGCTAGCCGGGAGACAGGCGAGGTCTATGTGTGCAGAAACCTGCACCTCTTCGCCTCCCGCTGCCCGTACAGGTCATTTCCGCCCAGGCCCACCCAGGCCTAGCAATGTCCCAGCACTGCCCTCTGGTGGAGCCCTCCCCACGGGCTGCAGGAAGGGCATGTGACTTGACTCCCTCAGCGCCCTGCAATCTTGTCTCCTCTGGTCCCAAAAGTGTATCCTGCCTCTGCTTTGTGATAGATTTCTTCCTGCCTTTTGCATGGAAATTTTATCTCTGGTTCTTGCAGACATTATTTACAGCTGTCTAATTTTTTCTCTCTACCTCACAGCTGCCAAACTAAAGTAGGTGGGAAGCCATTTTCCCTCTCTAGGTCAGTGAATAACCCCCGTTCTCCACCCGCGCTTTTGAAGATTCCAGCACTGCTGCCAAGTCAACCCATCTGCAGCAGAACGCTTTGGAAAAAACAGACTTTAAAAAGAGAAGCAAATTGCTCTTAGCCCCTGATAGCCTCTCCACAGGAGAGGGAATAGGGACAGAGCTGAGGTTCAAGACACATGTGCTGTTTGAGCTGAATCTGTGCTATTTTCTTTTTTCCGTGGTTACCCAACAACGAAGGCGTGTTGTACCTTCTTGCCTTCAACCCTGTTCCTCCTCCCGTCAGATGTCCTTACTCCTCAACTTTCAGTTTTCCTTCATAGGATTTCTCAGAAGGACTTTGGAAAAAGTGCTCCAGATCTCTGCCAGTTCCTTAGCCATGAAAATCAAACGTAAAAGACCATCTGGGGACATTCGTTCAGAGCACGTTACCCACATTCCACCACCACTACTCTGACAGCACAAAACATATACCAGGAGCTGGGGGTTATGTGGTGGGGAAGTCCTTCCTATTGTAAGCCCTAGCATTATGACCCTCTGGGGTTAAATTTCATAATTTTCATATTGTGGAGTCCCATATTTTGTTCTACTGCTTTCCACTAGTCCAGGCTTCTGAAGTCTTCTCTGTGTTCACTGCTTATTAATTTTATTCAACAAAGATTAATTGAGCTCCTGCAATGAGACACACACCCTATGTTAGGTGCTGGGGATATAATCAGGAACAAAACAGGGAAGGGCCCTACCCTCAGAAAGCTTGCAGTTTATGAAAGAATACTAACAAAACCTGCAAAGCGGTATTTTAAGTTATTTTGTTTCATTTTTGCTATTGAAACAAAGAAACTGAGAATTTGGTAAGATTCAAAAAATGTTTAGGTACAAGAAAAAGAAAAAAGCAAGAAGCACTTGCCAGATTTAACTGTAATTCCTAAAAATGATGAACATTTTCATCTTCAGGAACATGAAACATCATTGACTATTCTCTACAGACGATAGGCAAAGGGTCTTACTGGTCCAGTACGTACAAGTCCTTCAGGAAGAAAAACATGATTCTACCAGGATTGGGTTGAATAGAGAGAGAACTGCAGTTTAAGATTCATGAGTATGGAAATAAACAGTTCTTCTGTCTAATAAACTCTCTAGGACCTTTAAAAAAAAAATGGCTTTTTAAAATCCAAAGTCCTTACCTTGGGAAGGGACAGGACTAAAGTAAAAATAAATGAAGTCTGTTTGAAACTCATGAGTTGCACACCTCATGTTGCCAGAAGCTAGTTTAAAAAGCAGTCTAGCTGGGGTTTCCACGCAAACTCAGCAAGTCATGAATCAACTTGCAGGCTTGTCTCCCAGAGGCCATAGGAGCTGGGTGTGTCCCAGAGATGCTGTGTCCTGATTCTGTGGAAAGGGTGGGGAAGAGAGGTCACAGAGGAAGTTTCTGGAGAAAGTTGTGCATGGCTTTCCTTCTTAGCTAGGAGGGAAACGGGGGTGTGTCAGGAGAGTGAATGGGAGAAGTGAGGGCAGATGAGTGGATGTGTGAGTAGTGTTAGCAAACCAGATTAAACAAACTGCTTGTAGTTTAATCTGATGCTCAAATAAAACACTTTGCCTGTATTTCTAGGTATGGAAGAAGAGAAAGAAAAGCCTAAATTGGAATGAGATCCAAGCCTAAACGCAAGAGCTAGATTGAGCAGCCATTGAAGACTCATTCCCCTCCGGCATTGGCAGTGGGGGAGAAAAGGCTTCAAAGGAACTGGTGGCATCAGCACCCCCCGCCCCCAATGAGGACACCTTTTATATATAAATATGTATAAACATAGAATACAGTTGTTTCCAAAAAAACTCACCCTCACTGTGTTTTAAAGAATTCTTCCCGAAGTCATTATTGATAATAACATTTTTTCCTTTTCTAGTTTTAAAACCAAAATTGGAGCTTGGATTTTTATTTTGGCAATTGTAACTCCATCTAATCAAGAAAGAATAAAAGTTTATTGCACTTCTTTTTGAGAACTATGTTAAAGTCAAAGGGGCAGATGTAGAGTAAGGCTTTTGTGTATTTAGTCCTAAAGGTGGCTGTAATCATGAACCTAAGCCACCATAGGGACCTGAGAGGAAAGGGGACAGATGTTTCTCATTGCAATAATGTTACAGTTGCCTCAAATGAGCATTATTTGTAATAATGATGTCAATTTCATGAAAAGCCTGAGTGTATTGCATCTCTTGATTTAATCATGTGAAACTTTTCTTAGATGCAAATTCTGACTTTAATAAAGACAAAGCCACTCTGAACCTGATGTCTGCATGGTGCATCTCAAAATCCTAACAGCATTGGTGTCTCCTTTTTGTTTTTATTACCTGTTGAAAATGGGTTTACTGAACGTGGTTCTTTTCTATAATTTTCGGATTTTAAAAAATGTGAATCTTTTTGATAACTCCAAAACAGTTTTTTTTTTTTTTTTTTTTTCAGACAGAGTCTCGCTCTGTTGCCCAGGCTGGAGTGCAGTGGCGCAGTCTTGGCTCACTGCAAGCTCTGCTTCCCGAGTTCATGTCATTCTCCTGCCTCAGCCTCCCGAGTAGCTGGGACTACAGGCACCCCCCACCACGCCCGCCTAATTTTTTGTATTTTTAGTAGAGACAGGGTTTCACCGTGTTAGCCAGGATGGTCTCGATCTCCTGACCTCGTGACCCACCTGCCTCGGCCTCCCAAAGTGCTGGGATTACAGGCATGAGCCACCACACCCGGCCACAAAATTGTTTTAAGGGAACTATTTTACAAAGTCGTTGACCATAATTATTTTTAAGATGAAAAATATAATGTTATATAAATTATAAAATGTTACTTAACACAAATATAAGTATTGATTGCCCAATGTTGAGAGAGATCAACAAATGATATAAAACCATTCACTCCAAAATTAGAATTAAATTTTAAAATTAAAAAATGAAAAACATTAAACTTTAATTTGAAAAAAATTTAAACTCAAAAAATTTAATTAAAAATTACAGTTACATTTAAATGTAATCAAATGCTAAAAATCTCTCTTCCTTCCTTCCCTCTGTCTCTCTTTCTCCCACACTCTATACGCCCCATTTCTAAAAGCATAATTGATAGAAATATAGAATGCATCTAGCAGCGTTACCATATTAGTTTCCTAACTCATGGAGTTGGAACTGTTAAGTAGGAAAAGTCAAGCAGAAATCCACCAAAACAGAAAAGCACAGCAATACCACACCCTTGGAATGACTGCTGCAATTAGTGCAGGATCAAAGACTTGAAGGATCCAGAGTTGGTTTCCATCACAACTACACATATCTTACCTGTCTGACCTCTATTATGGGTTACACTGTGGTAGTGTGTCCCCCTAAAATTTATATATTGAGCCCCTAACCCCCTAGTGCCTTAGAATAGGACTGTTTTGGGAGACAGGGCCTTTAAAGAGGGGATTAAGTTAAAATGAGGCCATTAAAATGGGCCCTAATCCAATCTGAGTAGGGTCTTTGTAAAAAGGGGGAATTTGGACACACAAAGGGACACCAGGAATGTCCATACACAGAGGAAAGACCATGTGAGGGCATGGGAAGAAGGTGGCCAACTGCAAGCCAAGGAGAGAGGACTCAGAGGACCCAAACCTGCCGATGCCTTGATCTTGGACTTCTAGCCACCAGAACTTTGAGAAAATAAATTCATATGGTTTAAGCCACCAGTCAGTGGACTGACATTTTGCTATGTCAGTAACAGCAAATTAATATGATCTATGTACAAAAGATTGATGAATTTTGGAGAATGATAAATTATTGTAAGCTTACTTAGGTGGTGGCTCCACTGATATCAGTGTTTCCAGAAATCTTTTTGCCTTCTGGAAACAGAAGGCAATACAAAACAATACAAAAACCACACACACACACACACAAATACAATCCCTGGGATATCGGATGAAGGCGCTAAAATTTTCTTTCTTTTTTTTTTTTCTTTGAAATGGAATTTTGCTCTTGTTGACCAGGCTGGAGTGCAGCGGCACCATCTCGGCTCACTGCAACCCGGCCTCTCAGGTTCAAACGATTCTCCTGCCTCAGCCTCCCAAGTAGCTGAGATTACAGGCATGCACCACCATGCCCTGCTAATTTTGTATTTTTAGTAGATATGGGGTTTCTCCACGTTGATCAGGCTGGTCTCAAACTCCCAACTTCAGGTGATCTACCCACCTTGGCCTCTCAAGGTGCTAGGATTGCAAGCGTGAGCCACTGTGCCCAGCCTAAAATTTTCTTTCAGCGGGAAAATGGAGTGGCGAGGCTGGGCGCAGAGAGGCTGGGGCTGTGGTCCAGCGTGGGCTCCACTGGTGGGCAGCAGCAGCTGCGAGGAGCTCACTGAGGCCCTAGTCCAGCCGCAGCTGCTCAGACGCAGCTTTAACTAATTAATTCAGGAAAAAATGTGGATTCAGAAAAGAACCCAGTGAGGTTGAACCCCGAAGATCAGACACGGGACAAGTGGTGAAGGATACAAAAGAAGTGCTTTGATTCCTCTGGTGGAAGAAACATGTCTTTTATCTTTCTCCCTGTCCTATAAGGACTCTCCTAAAACCTTTATTTTTTTACTGTTGGGTTTACAGGCTGTGCATTTGGATCAGCTGCTATTTGGCAATATGAATTACTGAAATCCAGGGTCCAGAGTTATTTCGATGGCATAAAAGCTGATTGGTCGGATAGCATAAGACCACAAAAAGGAGACTTCAGAAAAGAGATTAACAAGGGGTGGAATAACCTAAGTAATGGCCAGCGGACTCAGGTATCATAGCTGCAAATGTCCTTGTTTTCTGTTTATAGAGAGTACCTTCTCTGCAGTGGACAGTGATCAGATATTTCACATCTAATCCAGCCTCAAAGGTCTGTTGTTCTCCAATGTTGCTGTCAACATTCAATCATTTCTCCTTATTTCACATGGCAGCAAATATGTATGTTTTGTGGAGCTTCTCTTCCAGTATAGTGAACATTTTGGGTCAAGAGCAGTTCATGGCAGTGTACCTATCTGCAGATGTTATTTCTGATTTTGTCAATTATATGTGTAAAGTTGGCCAAACAAAGATATGGACAATGACATGATGCATCTCGCGCCACCGTGATGATCCTCGCAGCCGTCCACACTAAGATCCCAGAAGGGAGGCTTGCCATTATTTTCTTCCAATATTCACATGCACGGCAGGAAGTGCCCTAAAAGCCATTAATGCCATGGATACGGCAGGAATGATCCTGGGATGGAAATTTTTTGATTATGCAGCACATCTTGGGGGAGCTGTCTTTGGAATATGGTATGTTACTTACAGTCCTGAACTGATTTGGAAGAACAGGGAGCCTCTACTGAAAATCTGGCATGAAATGAGGACTAATGCCCCCCCCTCCCACCCCACAAAAAAGAGGTGGCTCTAAGTAAAACTGGGATTGCACAGTGCTGGTGCCTCTGACTTGTGCTGCCTGAGAGCCCTAGGAGACATTGGCCCTAGAGTGATCACGGCTATGCTCCCACCTGGAAGACGCCAGCATCTGGCCTCCCAGTGTTTTCAGCTGTGTCCCCCGGTCCATGTCTTTTCAGAAAGTGAATATGACACAGTTGTGAAATAAAGGTTTACATCTAGTTTGTAAAAAATAAAAAAGTAAAAATAAAAATAAATTTCTTTTACCTTGCAAGGATAGCATAACGCCCTCACTATATTTTCTCAAGGCTATTTCTCTGTGTGTGTGTGTGTGTGTGTGTGTGTGTGTGTGTGTATGTGTGTGTCTGCAAGTGTTATAAATATTTTTATTATTTTATTTTAACTTTTAAGTTCAGAAGTACAGGTACAGGTTTGTTTTATAGGTAAACTTGTATCATGGGGGCTTGTTCTATGGATTATTTTGTCACCCAGGTATTAAGACCAGTACTCATTAGTTGTTTTAATAAATAAATAATAAATAAACAACAAATATAAAATGATCCTCTCCCTCCTCCCACTCTCCACCCTCTGAATAGTCCCAGTATATGTTGTTCCGCTCTATGTGTCCATGTGTTCTCATCATTTAGCTCCCATTTATAAGTGAGAATATGCAGTATTTGATTTTTCTGTTCCTTCATTAGTTTGCTAAGGATAATGGCCTCCAGCTTCATCCCTGTTCCTGCAAAAGACATGATCTCATTCTTTTTTTATGGCCACATAGTATTTCATGGTGTATATGCACCACATTTTCTTATCTAGTCTACTATTAATGGGCATTTAGGTTGAGTCCTTGTCTTTGCTATTGTGAATAGGGCTGCAGTGAATATATACATGCATGTGTCTTTATAATAGAATTATTTCTATTCCTTTGGTGATACACCCAGTAATGGAATTGCTGGGTAGAATGGTATTTCTGTTTTTAGGCCTTTGAGGAATCACCGCACTGTCTTCTGAAATACTTGACTAATTTACGTTCCCACCAACAGTGTAGAAGCGTTCCTGTTTCTCCACAACCTCATCAGCACCTGTTATTTTTTGACTTTTTAATAATACCCATTCTGACTGGTGTGAAATTGTATCTATCTCACTGTGGCTTTGATTTGCATTTCTCTAATGATCTGTGATACTGAGCTTTTTTTCATAAGATTGTTGACCAAATGTATGTCTTCTTTTGAAAAGAGTCTGTTCATGTCCTTTAGCCACTTTTTAATGGGGTTGTTTGCTGCTTATAAATTTATTTAAGTTCCTTATAGGTGCTGGATATTAGACCTTTGTCAGATGCATAGTTTGCAAATGTTTTCTCCAATTCTCTAGGTTGTCTGCTCAGTCTGTTGACAGTTTCCTTTGCTGTGCAGAAGTTCTTTAGTTTAATTTGATCCCATTTGTCAGTTTTTACTTTTGTTGCAGTTGCTTTTGGTGTATTCATCATGAAATGTTTGCCCAGTCCTATGCCCAGAATGGTATTGCATCCATTGTCTTCCAGGGTTTTTATAGTTTTGGGTTTTTCATTTAAGTCTTTAGTCCATCTTGAGTTAATTTTTCTATATAGTGTAAGGAAGAGGTCTGGTTTCAGTCTTCTGCATATGACTTGCCAGTAATCCCAGCACCATTTATTGAATAGAAAATCCTTTCCCCATTGCTTGTTTTTTTGTCAGGTTTGTCGAAGATCAGATAGTTGCAGACATGTGGTCTTACTTCTGCATTCTGTATTCTGTTCCATTGGTCTATGTGTCTGTTTTTGTCAGTACCATGCTATTTTGGTTACTGCAGCCCTGTGGTATAGTTTGAAGTCAGGTAGCATGATGCTTCTAGCTTTATTCTTTTTGTTTAGGATTGCCTTCTGAAGGTTATTTCAATCATGGCTTTATATCATGATTTAGTCCACAGTGACCTTGTTTGTCTTAACTGTCCCATGGGAAATCAAGTTTTTATTACGTTGATTATATCACACTGCTTGAAGAATTCAGCAAGTACCCTAGATAACTTGAGAAGACACAAGCATGCTAGAGGGCAATAGATAAATGGCCCCCTTTCAAAAAAAACTGGGCCATCTACCTTTGTGAAGTTTCTAGGGCTCCAGTGATCTGAATGAGACATGTCAATATATACCCTCTAAAGTAAAATCAAATTGTTTCATTTTGCGTGCATTACTACTATGAAAGAGGCACATTGCTTGGTATGTCTTATTAGATTTTGAAGGAAGCGTATGTCGCATCGAGTGTGCTGTTCTTATCCTTAGATCACAACCAGAAAAAAATTAGAGTTATAAAAATTATAACGAAAAATCTAAAATCATTACAATTTGCTGATGAATGATTTTTTTTTTTTTTTTTTTTTGA
>NW_012105709.1:1509619-1539555 GCF_000951045.1 Mandrillus leucophaeus | reverse complement strand
GCCAAGAGTCTATTAGCTTTTTGCTATAATTTTTAACATTCATATTTCATTAATGGCCCATATAAAATCTGTGGCTAACCAAAACACCTAGTTCTCTGTCAGATGACCTTCCATCAAGCCAGATTTTGTCTCTATATAAAATTCTCTCTTTCTTTTTTTTTTTTTTTTTTAGACAGAGTCTCACAGTGTCACCCAGGCTGGAGTACAGTGGTGCAATCTTGGCTCACTGCAACCTCCCCCTCCCAGATCCAAGCGATTCTCCTGCCTCAGCCTGCCAAGTAGCTGGGATTACAGGCGCCCACGACCACACTCAGCTAATTTTTTGTATTTTTAGTAGAGACGGGGTTTCAGTATGTTGAACAGGCTGGTCTCAAACTCCTGACCTTGTGATCCACATCTATTTATTTTGCAAATGAATTTGCAACTTGGGCAGGACTTGGTGGCCTGAGCTTGTCTATGTGCCGCTAGTTATCTGCTGGGGTGACTTGAAGGCTGGTGGCTAGAATCCTCTGAAGTTTCGCTCACTTATATGCCCAGTGATTGCTGCTGGTGGTTGACTGAGGCCTCAGCTAAGGCTGTGATTGGAACAATGATATGTGGCCTCTTCACATTGCTTCTCGGCTTCACCCCATGTGACTGTGTGTCTTTTCCATGTGGTTGCTTGGCCTTATCACAATGTGGTGCCTGGATCTTAGCAGGCCCAATGAAAAGTTTTTATTTAATATGATTTAGAGTCAGAAATCACATAGTATCACTTCTTCTGCAGTCATAGTCTGGCCTAATTTCAAGGAAAGGGAATATAGATCCCCATGTCTTGATGGGAAACTATCAATGTTACATTGTAGAAAGAATATATGTGATGACCAGATATTGGTGGCTAGATTTGGAAACTACAATCTGTTACACACATCCAAAACAATAAACTGAAAGCTGACTTTGAAATTAAGATAATAAGGTTATAGAGTACAAATACATGCAAATCCATAGTTTTATTATACATAAGATGTAATGGGATATAATGGAAGAAAAGGACCCTTTGTAATAGCAACAGCTTTATGAAAAAAATTTTGAAACTATTAAATGATGCAAAAGAAGGTTTGAAGAAATGGAAACACATACCATGTACTTAGAAAGCAAGAGTGTATCATAGATACCAAGTTCCAGGTTAATTTATTATTCAAAAATACAAACCTTTGTTTTTTATTTATATGCTTATTTTTGAAACTAGACAAGTTAATCTTTAAGATCATAGATAAAAATTAACAAGCAAGAATTGATAGGAAAGTTCTGAGTTAAAAAAGCAATGAGAAAGAACTAGAAGACTAGCCCAACCAAATATTAAAACATATTATAAAGGCCTCATTTAATAAAGCAGTAGGAAATTGACTATGAATACACCAACCAATAGAACAAAATAGGAAGAACAATAATAGAAATGAATGCATGTAGGAATTTGGAATATAATAAAAGTTGTACCTCAAATCAGCGAGGAAGGATAGGTTATTCAATATCATTAGGACAACTGGAAAGTGATCTGGATAAAAAAAGTTGGATCTATATCTTGCATCTTTTACCCTGACATATTTTTACAAATGGTTTATCTTCCTAATATATATAGAGATCCTTAAAAAAGAAAGAAAACAATAACCTAATAGGAAAATAATGGCAAGAAAACATGAATAATTCAGAGTAAAACAAAGTATCTCTTAAACAAATGAAAAGAATGCAACTTCAATCATAATAAGAAAAAGTACATATTAAAGCCACACTGAATATCACTTATATCTATTGGATTGACAAAACTTCTAGCCTTTGACCACACGTTCTACTGAATAAGAGTATAGACACTTTCATAATTGCTTGTGGAAGTACAAACAGGCACAATCCTTATAGAAAGGAATTTGTCTATATCTTTTAAGATTACAAATGCACAAATCATTTAACCTAGCAGTTCTATTACTCAGAACTTATGCTAACTCATATTTCCACATATGTTAAGCTTATTAATTGCAGCAAAGTTTGTAATAGGAAAAAATGGAAACAATTGAAATGTTAATAATAGGAAACTGCTTTTAGAAATTATGATGCCTCCGCTTAATGACTACCGTAAAAAGGAGGAGCTGTAAAAAGAAGGAAGAAGGGAGAAAAGAAATGATGACATTCTGTGCACTGATATTGAAAATTTTCTAAAAATCAACTTTAAATTCTAAAAAGAAATATGTTGAATAGTGTGTATAGCATGCCACTTTTCTAAAAGGGTGGGGGGAGATAAAAGAATGGATTTTTGCTTGTATGCACATAAGAAAACTTTAGAAGGATACATAAAAGTGTAAAAAGTTGTCTATTTAAATGGTACAGGGGAAAACAGGACTGATAAAATGGAAATAGAATTGGTGGGAGATTGTTCATTATGCATGTTATTTTTTTATTTTTGAAAAAATTATATTACCTGTTCTAAAAAAGGTAGTTAATAATCTTAAAACTAACTCTTTGAGGAAGGAAAAGTATGTTAAAGAGGAAAATTTAAAAGGGATTGCAATTTATTCAGGAAATAATGGCACAATATCTCATAATTAAACTTAATGAATGTGGCCAAAGCTATACACAGAAAAAAATATATAGCCTTAGATTTTATTTTTACACAAAACTAAATGAAGAAAACAAACTACATATTCAGCAGAAGAAGTAGAAAACAAAACCAAATCATAGAGATATATGAGGAAATAATAAAAATAAAAGCAGAAGTTAAATAAGCAGAAAAACAGCAAAATTGATAAATTGATTAATAAATACAGTATCTCACCTGTAAAAGTATCAATAAATATGCAAACTAATGACATGGGGTAACTGGAAAGAAAGAGAGAGAGAAACATGAATACTTGACAATATAAACAAGGATGGAAAGAAAATTTTTAATTTTAAAACATTTTTTAGCTTTATGGACACTAATTATTAGAACTCAATAAAATGTACAATTTTCAGGGAAAATTGATTCAATAAAAATTAGAAAGCTTTAATAAGCTTACATTTAGGGAAGACATTTCAATTTTTCATTAACTATCTCCAAAAAAGGAATTGAGTCCAGATCATTTTATGAGCAAGTCCTTAAAAAATCTTTCAAACAACAATTCTTGTGTTATTTTAAATGTTCCAAAATTGCAGAATGATGAAACACTTCCCAAATTAGTTTTCAAAGTTAATATAATCCTTATAAAAGCCAACAAAGAAAAAAATGTACTTGCTTTAACTAAAATATTGACAACATAAATTCAACACTAAATATGTTTTCATGACTAAGTAGTTCTATTCTAAAAATTCAAGGATGGCTTAATAGTAGAATTTTCATTAACACTATTATCTCAATGATGCACAAAAGAAAAAAATCATGATATTCTCTATAGTTGTTCTAGGACATTTGAGAAAATTTAACATTGATTTATGATAATATTAGTGAAAGAAAAATATAAAAACATTCCATATCATTATAAGGAATAGCCATCTAAAACACCGAAGACTTTCCCATTTAAAGTCAGAAATGAGACAAAAATATCCACAACACTGTTATTGTTCTTATTTTTCTGAGGAGTTGGGAATGTCAGATCTAGCTTCAAATGAGTTATATTTTTACCTTCAATGAAGCCACATTTTTCCCTTTTTAGCTGACATGTAATAATTGTGTATATTTATGGGATACAGTGTGACATTTTGATACATGTATACAATGTATAATGATCAAATCAGGGAAACTGGCATATTCATGACCTCAAACATTTATCATTTCTCTGTGTTGTGAACATTCAAAATCCCCTCTTCTGGCTTTTCAAAAATATACAATAAATTATAGTTAACTATATTCATGCTGTAGAGCTTCAGAACACCAGAATTCATTTCCCATGTCTAGCTGTAATTTTGTATCTGTTAACTAACCTCTCCCCACCCTCCCCTCCCTCTACCCTTCCCAGCCTCTGGTATCCATAATTCTAACTCTTTTCTTCCATGAGCTGAATTTTTTTGTAGCTCCTACATATGAGTGAGAACACGCAGTATTTCTCTTTCTGTGCCTATTTCACTTAATGTCCTATAGGCTCATTTAAGGTACACAGATGTCAGGATTTCAATTTTTGTGGCTGAATAGTATTCACGTGTGTGTGTGTGTGTGTGTGTGCGCGCGCGTGTGTACACCATATTTTCTTTATCCACTCATCTGTTGATGGACCTTTAGGTTACTTTCATATCTTAGCTATCATAAATAGTGCTGCAATAAATATAGGGGTGCAGGTATCCCTTCAATATACTGATTTTCTTTCCTTCCGCTAAGTACCCAATACTGGGATTGCTGTCTCATATGGTAGTTTATTCTTAGTTTTTTGAGATACCTCCATACTATTTTCCATAATGTCTGTACTAATTTACATTCTCACCAACCATGTATAACAGTTACCTTTACTCCACATCCTTGCCAGCACTTATGTTTTCTCTGTTTGATAGTAGTAATTTCTAAGTGGGGTGAGATGATATTTCATTGTGGATTTGATTTGTATTTTCCTAATGATTAGTGATGTTGAGCATTTTTTCATGTTTGTTGCCCATTTGTATATCTTCTTTAGAGAAATGTCTATTCAGTTCCTTCGCCCACTTTTTAATCAGATTATTTGTTTCTGGTGCTGAGTTGTTTGAGTTTATGAGTTCACTGTATAATCTGGATATTAGCCCATAGTCAGGAAAACAGTTTGCAAACATCTCACATTCTACAAATTGTCTCTTCACTCTGTTCAGTTTTCTTTGTTGTGCAGAGCTTTTTAGTTTAATATAATCTCATTTGCCTATTTCTGCTTTTGTTGCATGTGTTTATGAAGCCTTAAGCATAAAATCTTTACCTAAATCAATGTCCTGAAGCATTTCACCTATGTCTTTAATTTTAGTTGATTTTTGTATAGGTAAGAGGTAAGAGCCTAGCATCATTCTTCTGCATATGAATGTCCAGTTTTCCTAGCACTGTTTATTTAAGAGGGTGTTCTTTCCCCAGTGTATGTTCTTGGTGCCTCTATTGAAAATCAATTGGCTGGTAAATATGTGTATTTCTGGGTTCTCTAGTCTGTTCCATTGGTCTGCGTGTCTGGTTTTGTACCAATACAATGCTCTTTTGGTCATAGCTTTGTAAGATATTTTGAACTCAGGTAGCGTGATGGCTCCAGCTTCGTTCTTTTCACTCACTATTGCTTTGGCTATTTAGGGTCTCTTATGGTTCCATACGAATTTTAGGAGGTTTTTTAAAAATCTATTTCTATGAAGAATATCATTAGTATTTTGATAAAGATTGCATTGATTCTATACATTGCTTTGGGTAGTATGATCATTTTAACAATATTAATTTATCAAATTCATAAGTATAAAATTTCCATTTGTTTATATCCCTTTTAATTTCTTTCAATAGTGTTTTGTAGTTTTTGCTGTGGAGTATTTTACTTCCTTGGTTAAATTCATTCCTATGTATTTTATTTTTTGTAGTCATTATAAATGGGATTGCTTTCTTGACATCTTTTTTAGTTAGTTTGTTATTGATAGAATAACAATGCTATCAACAATATCATAGAAATGCTATTGATTTTTCATGTTGATTTTGTATCACACAACTTTACAGAATTTGTTTATCAGCTCTAAGAGTTCTTTGGTAGAGTCTTTATGGTTTTCTATAAATAAGATTAGGTCATCTAAAAATGGGGACAATTTTATTTCCTCTTTTCCAATGTGGCTGCATTTTCTTTCTTTCTCTCACCTAATTTCTCTGGCTAGGATTTGCAGTCGCATATTGAATAAGAGTGGTTAAAATGGCCATCCTTGTCTTGTTCCAGTTCTTAGAGGAAAGGCTTTGAGCTTTTTCCCATTCAGTATGATGTTGGCTGTGGGATAGTAATATATGGCCTGTATATGTTGAGGTATGTTCCTTCTAGGCCTCTTTGTTGAGATTAATTTTTTTAACTTTAAGTTCTGGGACAGATGAGCTGAACGTACAGGTTTGTTACATAGGTATACACGTGCCATAGTGGTTTGCTGCACCTATCAACCTGTCACCTAGGTTTTAAACCCCATATGCATTAGTACTTTGTCCTAATGCTTTCCCTCGCCTTTCCCTCCACCTCCCTACAGGCCCCAGTGTGTGATGTTCCCCTCCCTGTGTCCATGTGTTCTCGTTGTTCAGCTCCCAATTATGAGTGAGAACATGCGGTGTTTGGTTTTCTGTTCCTGTGTTAGTTTGCTGAGGATGATGGTTTCCAGTTTTATCCATGCCCCTGAAGAGGACATGAACTCTTTTTTTTTAATGGCTGCATAGTATTCCATGGTGTATATGTGCCACATTTTCTTTATCCAGTCTATCATTGATAGGCATTTGGGTTGGTTCCAAGTCTTTGCTATTGTAAATAGTGCTGCAGTAAACATATGTGTGCATGTGTCTTTATAGTAGAATGATTTATAATCTTTTGGATTGGCTTTGGTAAGGTAAGACTTTTTCTTGTGGATGTAACTATAGTGTTGCTTTGGTAGGATGTTTTGGCTTTGATTCTGTGTGGTCAATGATTTATAACCCTTTGGGTATATACCCAGTGATGAGATGGTTGGGTCAAATGGTATTTCTGGTTCTAGATCCTTGAGGAATCACCACACAGACTTCCACAATGGTTGAACTAATTTACACTCCCATGAACAGTGTAAAAGTGTTCCTATTTCTCCACATCTTCACCAGCATCTTTTGTTTCCAGACTGTAATGATCGCTATTCTAACTGGTGTGAGATGGTATCTCGTTGTGGTTTTGATTTGCATTTCTCTAATGACCAGTGATGATGAGCTTTTCTTCATATGTTTGTTGACCACATAAATGTCTTCTTTTGAGAAATGTCTGTTCATATCCTTTGCCCACTTTTATTTCTCAGCCCACAATGGTCTGAGAAATACTTGATATAATTTCACTTCTTTTCAATTTGTTGAGAGTTGTTTTGTGGCCTAATGTGTGGTCTATCCTGAATAATGTTCTGTGTGCTGATGAGAAGAATATATATTCTGCAGCTGTTGGATAAAATTTTCTGTAAATGTCTGTTAGGTTCATTTGGTCTAAAGTGTAGATTAAATCTGTTTCTTTGTTGATTTTCTGACAAGATTAATCTGTCTAGTGTTAAGAGTGGGGTATTGAAGTCCCCAACCATTATGGTATTGTGTCTCTCTCTTTCTCTCTTTAGCTCTAATAATATGCATTATCTATATCTGGGTTCTCTGATATTGAGTTCACATATATTTATAATTGTCATATCCTCTTGCTGAATTGATCACTTGATTATTATAGAATGGCCTTCTTCATCTCTTTTTATGTTTTTTGACCCAAAGTATGTGTTTTTCTGGTATAAGTATAGCTCTGACTGCATGCTTTTGGTTTCTAATTGCAAGGAAAAGTTTTACCACTTCTTCACTGTCAGTCTATGTGTTTTCAGGTGATATTAATTTCTGGCAGGTAGCATATAGTTGGGTCTTTTTAAAAAATCCATTGATCTGTCCTATGTATTTTAATTTGGCAATTTAAACCATTTACATTCAAGGTTGTTACTGTTATGTGAGAACAAACTCCAGTCATTTTGTTAATTGTTTTCTAGTTGTTTTATATAGACTTTGATTCTTTTTTCCCCTCTTTTAATGTTTACTTTTACAATTTGGTGGGGACTTGCAGAGTTAATATATGATTCTTTTATCTTTCTCTTTGTTTATCTTCTCTACCAGTGAGTTTTATATCCTCATATTTTTTCACAAAAGTAGATATCGTCCTTTTGCTTTCAGATGTAGGAATCCCTTACCATTTCTTGTAGAACTAGTTTAGTGATCATGAATTTCCTCCATTTTTGTTTGTCTGGGAAATACTTTATTTTTCTTTTATTTCTGAAGGATAGCTTTGTTGGGTATAGTATTTTGCCTGGCAATTTTTTTCTTTAACTACTTTTATTATGTCATCCCATTCTTTCCTGGCATATAAAGTTTCTGCTGAGAAATTCACCATTAGCCTGATGGGGACACTTTTCTCTTGGTGTTTTTAGAATTTTCTTTTTGTCTTTGACTTTTGGCCTCTGGACTATAATATATATGAGAAAACCTTTTTAGATTTAATCTACTTGGGAACTTTGAGCTTCCTGTATCTAAATGTCTGTATCTCTTGCAAGACTTGGGAAGTTTTCAGTTATTATTTTATTTAATAGGTTTTCTTTGCCTTGGCCCATTTATTCTCCTTCTTAACTCCCAAACATTAAATATTTGTTCACATTATGGTGTCCCGTATGTCACACAGGTTTTCTTCATTCTTTTTAATTTTTTATTCTTTTTCTTTCCTCTTTTTGTCTGAATGGGTTATTTCAAAAGACCTGTCTTCAAGTTCAGAAATTCTTTCTTCTGCTAGATCTAGTTTATTGTTGAAGATCTTGATTGTACTTTTTTCATTCATGGAATCTTTCAGTTCCAGGATTTCTGTTTGGTTCTTATTTATGATATTTATCTCTTTGTTCAATTTCCCATTCCAATCATAAATTGTTTTCCTAATTTCTTTGCATCATTTGTCTGTGTTCTTTTGTATCTAGCTGAGTTTTCTTAAGATCATTATTTTAAATTTTTTCAGGCATTTCATAATTTCTTTTTCTTAGGGATCTGTTACTGATGAATTATTATGTCCCTTTGGAGGTATCATGTTTCCTTTCTTTTTCATGTTTCTTGTGTCCTTACATTCATATCTGCACTTCTGATGTAAAAGTCACTTTACAGTCTCTTCTTCCAATTTTATGGATTGGCTTTAGTAGGGTATGACTTTTTCTTGTGGGTGTAGCTATAGTATTGCTTTGGTAGGATGTTTTGGTTTTGATTCTTGGTGGCCATAGTAGTGTAGTAGCCATATGCTTTATTTAGCTTTGTCCCCCAGTGTAGAGTTCCTTCTGGCTTTGAGCTGATCCTGGCTGTGCCAGCTGCTTCTTTGCTTTTCTCTCCTTCTGTGCCTCAGAAGTTCACTGCCACTTCCCTGCTGAATTTCAGTGTTCTCTAAAAATGTTTATGTTTTTTTAAAAAGTCTTATGTAACCATAGAATTGAAATTATTAATGGAATAGAAAATTAAATGTAAGAAAAACCAAGGAGGAAGCAAAACCAATATTTAGGAGGCAATCATGTCTCCAGATGACTCACAGAAGAGGAAAGCTCAAGGAGTAGATTATTTTTAAGAAGTTTCTGGTACAATTCCTCTGAGGCCCTGTGACTACCCCTCCCCCAGCAAATAACTTTTTTATTTGACCACTACATTGACATCTACAGAAGTTGACACCTATAAGCTTTAGATATAAAACTGATTCAACTTACAGTGCAACAATTTAAATGTATGCATCACTGCTCTATTGAAAATATAATATGTCATTAGACTTGAGGCTTTGCTTTGTTTTGTCTAGTTTTTTTTTTTTTTTCCTCATGGTGGGTTAGTTTGCTTTGGGAACCCCAGACCCTGAACCCCGGCCATGCTTCTGGCAGCATGCCCAGCACTGTCTCTGCAGGTGCTAGGAAGGCACTAAGACACACCCACCCAGTCTAGGTGGGCTAATGCACCAGCTGACCCATCACAGCAACTTGGCTTGCCCAGCAGCATAGCCCATCAGGATGACTCTACCTACTGCTCTAAAATCACTGTGTGGTGAGACAGAAAAACCTCTTTGCCTTGGAATCTCCTGTTTCCCCCAACTAGTTCTCAGGAGAATCTTTGTGCTTTACTCTCTCTCTCTTTCTCTCTCTCTGTGTGCCTGTATGTAAAGACTAATCTGCAGTCTGCAATCATAGGGGGAAATGTGCTTCTAGCCTCACCTTTGGAAAAAGAAAATTAATAATTAATGAATTAAAGATCTTAAGATGGAGAAGTTATCCTGAAATATCCAGTGGTTCCAGTGTAGTTACAAAGGTCCTTATAAGAGGGAGGTGGGAGGGTCAGAGTGAGAGAAAGAAATGTGATGATGGTAGCAGAAATCAGAGTGATGAAAGGAAGGGGCCACAAGCCAAAGAGTACAAGTAGCTTCTAGGAACTTGCAGAGGAAGCAAAATGGATCCTCCCTTAGAGCCCCAAAAGGAGTACCACCCTATTGACACTTTGATTTGAGGACTTCTGACCTCCAGAAATGTTAAGTAATAAATGTGTATTTTAAGACACTAAGTTTGTGATAATGTTTTAATAGCAGTAATGGAACTAATGTATAAGAATTTTTACTTATTTATGTAGGCAATTCTTGTACTATGCTGAATAGTACATATAGTAATAACTGTATGGTAATATCTAAAACTGATGATTGTAATTTTCTAATAATTGGGTGGCCAACACTGTTATCCCTCATTAAGCCAAAGCAATTACCCAGTGCTGACAAGCCAGTGAAAATTATTCAAATTCATGTATGTGATTGATTGAAATGAAAGCACCGAGGATCATTGAAGAAGTACCATGGAAACAGCATTTGCCATTCAAAGATATTTAGATGCTTTCACGACTACTCATCATGAAGAAGTAATGAAAATTTTCGGGACAAATGATCATAATTTTGAGTACAGATCAAAGAATTTTAAAGTAATGACAAATGCCTATGCTTACTACAGGGAGATTTGCCAGGAATAGAGAGAGTTATCTTATGTCCAAGCTTTCTGAAAAATATATATTTTTAAAAGCTCAGTCAAAACAGTCCATGCATTAAAATCCCCTCAAAGGAATTTCGCAAGCATGTAAAACCAAACACAACAGAAAAGCTGTCTGAATGCTATGTTTGGTTTCACATATTGCATAACCATATTAATGTTTAATGAAACTGTCTCAACATAGATGTATGTAAGAATGAAGCTACTCATTTTCAAACAGCACAAAATATTCTGGGCCCACAGCCCTGCATTCTGACTAGGCCAGACATCTTATTTCTTTATCCCACTCAGGTTTAATATTTAATCTTGGGTTTTTTGAAATCAAACTTCCAAAACTCCCTCTCCCTTCTCTTTCCCCTTGGTCCCTGGAGAAGGAGAATGGCTTACACTTTCATAGCAAATGACATCAGAGGTGGTGAGTTCCTTCTCTGCCTCTCAGTCCAATACAAAGGAACCAACATTAAGTGCTAGCAATATCTTTCAAGTGGGGATGATGAAATTGTTAGTCTTTAGGGAACTCCATGGGGGCCCACCCTTGCACCGTCCTTCTGTCCTCTTCTCCCTTAACACCATGGCAACAAGCAATCCACCCAAAAGTCTCTGCTTCTGATAAACCAGACTACCTTCCACGGCATTTACTCATCCCTTCTTGCCAAGCCAAGGGAGTATCACAGGCTGCCCTGGGGCACGCTCACAGTTTCAGCAACAATAGCATCAACTGTTGTGCTAGCTCAGTGGCATCCCCCAGACTCCCACTCTCACAGTTCTTCCTGGGGGTATAGGGCAATTGGAGAACACAGATTTCATCACAAGAGGGTTGAACATATTGAAATTTCCTTACTCCCTGCCTCCAAGTCTCTCCACCAAGGGAAGAGGAGGGAGAAGGCACTGTTCATGCTTTACGGACTCTCCCTCCTTCAGTGCTCCCATATCCTTGCCCTCTCTGTGTCCTTTATTTTATAAAAACCAAAGGAGTGGGGCTTAAGAAACTGGTTCTGCTAAATGCCTTCTGCTAGTAAATCCCACATTGGAGGACTGGCATTAAGAACCCATTTATCTGCCCTTGAAAGGTGAGATATTTGGCAAGTTTTATCCTCAACTGTGGACTCTAGCTGGCTGTTCCAGGAAAGCACAAATGTCCCTCATGACCAATTTATCACTTCTTAAAAATATTAATTTCATATTACAGTAGTCATTAATTTTTGAATTTTTATATTGCAAAATGGTTTTCCAAAGACAGATCCCCAATGTACAACATTTTGCCTCTAAGAACTAACTTTTCCATTTAAACTAATTCAACTTGAGACCATAATCTTGGCACTAATTAAGTTATAACTTGGGAGATCACTATATTGATTTCAAATCTCCAACTAAAGCTCTGGGATAAAAAGTTTTCTGAGAACTAGAAGTAGTATAGATAAGGGGAGGATGTCTACGACTAAACAGTTTTTCATTTATAAGAGATCCTAGCAATCTGCAGCATTTTTTTCTCACTCAAAGAATATTGAGGCAAAGTTCAAAGTATATTGTATCTGGGGAATTTCTGCTTCCATGTAATTCCTGCCAAATACTTGAGTCTGGATGACCACACACACACACACACACACACACACACACATGCGTGCACACATACACGACTATAAATAACTAGAAAAGTGGTAAAATATAATAAAAAATGATTTTCAGACATTAATCAGCAGAACTGTTTAGGCCTGTGATCTCTGAAGAAAGGGAAATAAACGATGTGAGCCCTCTGTGAGCACTGGCTTTTTGCCTAGAGGCAATTCCCAGATTACAGCACTAAGAGGAGAATCCCAAACAAAGCCTGGTGGTCTCACTGGGTTAAGGAGACCAGAGTTCAGGGAGACTGAAGTGACTAGAATTTGTGGAGAAGAGAAAGAGCTCCAGAAATCTGCATGGCCTCCCTTCTAGTCTTTGACTGACTCAGTCTGCACATGAATTAGGTAAAACTCTACAATTTCAGGGAAAGAACAGTTGCTGAGTCACCATAAGCTGAATAAATAGAAGAGTTCCCATAAGACCAGAAACCATTCAAATTGCCACTAGCCAGAGTGAAGAGGCCTCATTGAAGATACAAGGTATTCAGTAAAGACCCTGGAAGAGTCAGATGTTTGTTACAAATCTTGAGTAAAAGTTACTCTAGACCCACTCTTAAAAAGCTTTGAAAGAAGCCTCAAAATTATTAAACTAATCTTTAGCAATTTAACCTCCTGCCAGAATAAATCACAATTCTCTTTAAGGAAGACCAAAAAAAAAAAAAAAAAAAATTCCAACACTCAAGACAAAATTTATGCCTGGCATCCAGTCAAATTTCTAGACATGCCAAGATGCAGGAGAACTTGACCCAAAAACAGGGAGAAAATTAATCAATAGAAATAGACACAGAATTGATAAAGGAGATGAAATTAGCAGACAAAGACATTAAAACAGCTATTATAAAGATACTTCATATTACAAGAAGGCAGAGGGAGAAATTAACATGACGGAGACAAATAGAAGATATAAAAAATGCAAATAGAACTTTTACATATGAAAACTACACTGAACTGGATTAACAGATTAGAAACTGCAGGGGGGAAAGAATCAGTGAACATGAAGACATTGCAATAGGAACTATTCAAACTGATGCACAGAGAATAAAAAGGGGAAAAAAATTGAACATAGCCTCAGTGATCTGCAGAACAATATGTATGTAACTGGGCACCCACAAAAGAGAGAAAAAGGGGAGAAGAAGGAAAAAAATATGAAGAAATAATGGCAGAAAATTTTTCACATTGGTTGAAAACTATAAACCCACAAATCTAAAAAGCTCAACAAACCCCATGCAGAATAAAAAAACAAGAAAACTTCAAGAGAAATAATAATCATATTGCTGAAAACAAGGAATAAAGAAAAAAATCTTTAAAGCATCCATAGAAAAAAAGGTACACTTAGAGAGGAACAAAGATAAAAATTATTATAGATTTCTTATCAGAAATTATGCAAGCCCAAAGAAATGGAACAATATCTTTAAAGTGCTGAAAAAAAACCTGTCAACCTAGAATTACATACCCAGAGAAATATTTTTCAAAAATTAAGACAAAAGATTTTTACAGACAAACAGAAGTTGACTCTCTTGTCAATGAACTTGTGCTATAGGCAGGAGGTAAATGCAACCAGATGGAAACTTGGATCTCTACACAGAATGAAGAACATAAAAAATGGCAAATTTGTGGTTACATATAAGTCATTTTTTTCATCGTATAAACTCTTTAAAAGTTAGTGAGTGTTTAAAACAAAAAATAAAACAATGTGTTGTGGGGTTTAAAATATATTTAGAAGTAAAATATCTGAAAACTTATATATAGCACAAAGTATGGGAGGGAGAAAATGAACTTGTATAGCTGTTTCTTCGTTACTTCTTAATTGCTATGATACTGTTTGAAAGGTAACTATTATAAATTAAGGATACAATTTGTAAACTCCAAGACAACTACTAAAAAAGGTAGGTATAGCTAACAAACTAATAGTGGAGATAAGATGGAATACTAAAACTATTCTATTATTGAGGTGTTCTGTATCTTGATTATGTTGGTGATTCCATGTGAGTTTACAACTGTCAAAACTCAACAAAGTATGTACTTTAAGAAGACACAGTTTATTGTAAATAAATAATTTCTCAATAAAGTTAATAAAAAAATCTAATGGAAAGCAAAAAAAAAAAAAAAGGAAACGTAAAACAGATGGGACAAAGAAAATAAATCAGAAGATTTTATATTTTAACCTACTTGATAATTACATTAAATGTAAATAATCTGAACTATTCAATAAGAGACAGAAACTCTATGAAAGAGTGCAAAGGCAAGACAAAACCATATTCTATCTATAAGAAATTTATTTTAAAAATAAAGACACAGGTTAAAAGTAAAAGAATTAAAAATATAGATAATATATCACTAGGCACAAGAAAGGTGGAATAGCTATACTAATTATAGGCAAAGTAAACTTTACAACAAAGAATATTACCAGGAATAAAGATGACAAAAGACTTAATTATAATGACAAAAGACTTAATTCTTCCTGAAGACACAACAATTTGAAATGTGCGTGCACATTTAAATGAATGAATTTCAAGATATATGAACCAAAAAAAAGTAGTTTTGAAAGAGAAATAGGCAAATCCATAATTATAATTGGATATTTCAAACTTCTCTCTCAGTAATTGATAGAGTAATTAGAAGAAATCAATAAAGATATAGAAAGCTTAAATAACACCATCCACCGGCTTGACCTAATTGTCATTTATAGAACACTCCACCTAACAACTACAGAATACACATGCTTCTTAAATGCACATGGGATATACATCAGGATAGACCCTACACTGAGCCATAAAACAAGCCCCAAAATATTTAAAAAGACACTGAGCCATAAAACAAGTCTTGAAATTTTAAAAAATATTTTTTCTGACTCTCCTTTTTTTCTCCTCTTTTTGTGCATGTCCAATTACATATGTAATGTTCCACAGATATATTGTAATACACTGTAACCATACTAAATATATTATTCAACTACAATGGAATTAAATTAAACTAAGTAAAATTGAAAATTCAACAGATCAAAATTTGTGTGCTGCAGTTAAAGGGGTGCTTAAAAGGAAATGAATAGTTGTAGATGCTTATTTTAGAAAAGTAGGACTAAAATAATCTTTCCCCTTAAGAAAGTAGAAAAAAGAATACAAATAAACTTGAAGTAGAAGAAGAAAGAAGATAATATGGATAAGAGCAAGAATGAATAAAATAGCAAACAGCCAAACAATAGAGAAAACCAATGAAACCAAAAGCAGTTTCTTTGAAAATAATTGATAAACTTGTAGCTAGACTGGTCAAGAAAGTAAGAAGACAAATATTTGCCAATATCAGAAATAAAAGAGGAGAAATACTAAACTGCATAATAAATCCTATAGGCATTAACAATGTAATAAGGAAATATTATGAATTATTTTATGCCAATAATTTTAACTTAGATAAAATAGACAAATTCCTTGAAAAGCAAAAAACACCAAAATTAACTCAAGCAGAAAGAAAACTTGAATAGACCTATAAAAACTGAAGAAATTTAATTCCTAATTTGATTTTCACAAAGTTAACTCTAGGCCCGGATGTCTTCACTGGTGAATTCTATCAAATATTTAAAGAAATAGCACCAATCCCATACAAACACAGACTGCAGAGGAGAAGGGGAAACTCCCCAACTCATTCTATAAGGCCTACATTCCCCTGATATCCAGTACTGCCCTTGGACTCAAAAAAACTGGCCTCTGCTCCATGCCCTTATGCTTCAGAAACCCCACTTGGCATGCCCTCCTCAAGATGTTCTAAGTCACCCTCTGCTGCCTGGAATCTGTTGGGGTTGGCAATGTCATCTGGGCAGGGTGCCTTGAGGTTGGACTGGGACTCTAACGGGCCCTGGGCCCAGATTCTCCCGTCTCTGACCCTCTACACTGCACACAGTATCAACCAGATGCCCAAGGAACTCAGAGACTCACATCTCTGGGGTTATCCCAGGATCCCATGGCAAAGATCCAACTCCAGGAGGGAGGCTTGGCAAGCAGATTGTTCCCTCCGGGCAACATAATATTGCTCTTGTAGGATCATGCAAGATTGGTCTCCCAGAATGATGCTGAAAAACTGCTGATGTTGAGCGATTCTCACTTATGTCAGACACAGAGCAAGTTCAGGACTCTGGCCGACCAAGAAGTCACTGCCAAGCCTTGGGTTTGAGTCACATGTTTGGACCCATGCCTGGACTCTCACCCATCTACATTCTGACGGCAGTGCTGCCCACGATCACAGCACCTAAAGGCGGCAGATGTCTTTTGTCCATGGTAGCAAGAATCCTTTGCCCTGTACACTTTCACCTTTAACACCCAAGTTGGTCACTTGGCCCCTTCCATAAGCTTCATAAGATATGCCAGGCAGTCCCCTGGAAGCTATTGTACCTGTTTCCGCTGGGGGGCCTTTGAGAGCATTGCCTTGCAGCATCAATTGTCCTTCTGATTGATGTTCTCTCTTGCCTCTGATTGGTGTGGTTGTGCTCTCCCAGGATGTTTTTAAGTCACACCAGATGAGGAATGGACACTTCTTGCACAAATGGGACTGTCCTTCTTACCCTACCCACGGGCCCCTCGTGTCAGTGTGTAGACGGCAGCAGCACAGTCAACATTGAAAGAGATCACGTTCTAGAAACGCACCGGTCACAGTCTAAAAAGTCCAACATGTATGCTACAAAATCTCAAACAGTAAATGTAACATGACCAGAACACAAAATATCACTCATATTTTTTCTGCATATTCTGGGTAAGACCTGTGTTTGTGGCCATCACCAACAAAGGACAGTAACAACTTTGACTGTGAGTCTTTGAAAGCTAATATTCATGGGTAGCAGATGGTTGATGTGGCATCATGAGTAGCGATGTAACGAATATTAAAGAAGTGGTACTAGGGAATTGCAAAGGTAAGAAGATCTATGCTGTTTCAACACAAACAGGTTTCAGCATTGTGAGTAATAAGAGCATTGCTACATTTTCTCCAAGTGGGAGACAGAACAAAGCCAGAAACTATGCCTTTGATAATAAACAACTGGAGGAGATAGTTTCTGGACCTAAATAGGAATAGATACTACCAAAATAAGCCTTTATGAACAATAATTAGACAATAAACAAATGTATAAGTACTTCTTCTCCACCCATTTTTCTAAATCTTTACTAGACCTCACATAGGCCCATGAATTTTGTACTATGTTTTATATCAAATTGTTTATATAGACAAAGGCCTGACAAAAAATATTTGTCTGCAGCTCTACATACTTTAGGGACATTCCTGCTAATATCAAAACCAAACAAATCACACAAAAAAGAAACCTACAGACCGGCATACCTCAAGATCATAAACACAAAAATTCTTAACAAAACATTAGCAAGTTGACTCCAGCAATATATAAAAAAAAATACATCACAAACAAGTAGAGTTTATCCCAGTAATACATGGTTTGTTTAGTGTCATAAAATAAATCAATTTACCATATTAGTTGAATAAAAAAGAAAACCATATGATAATCTCAACAGATGCAGAAAAAGCATTTGACGAAATTAAGTATCTATTCATGAAGGTGTTTTCTGTCTGGCAGACACAGGGGCCTTCTGAAATAGAGACAGGCCTGATCCTAGGGTGAGATAGATTCATAATGGTATGTCTATCACATATCTTCCAGAAACTGAGGGGACTGAGATTGTAGGACTAGTGACATTCTGAAGAGCCCACTGCAGTCAGTGGCAGTGCTAGGATTCAGTGTTTTCCTGTGTGTCCCCAGAGCATCTGTTTCCCTATACCACAGTATCTCCATATAAAGAATGACTGAGTTCATAGAGTGAAACTGCATTTAGTACTATTAGGAAAAAAATAAAACATTGAAATGCTATTTCCACTAAGAATAAAATAATATTTATTTTCTATATTGAGATATTCATGGGTATATTTTTGAGAGATGAAGTAAATGTGCCAAAATTAATTTTTTTTCTCTAACTGAATCAGGAGCAGATACAGTGTTGTAGGACAGCAGATTTAACTATGTTGGAGGCCCTATTTAAGAAAAAATATAATATGAAATTAGTGACATGAACATTTCTTCAAAAAATTATTAATTTTACAAAGCTGACAAATGCCACACACAAAAATCCAGAACAGAGGCAGGGTGTGGTGGCTCACGCCTGTAATCCCAGCACTTTGAGAGGCCAAGGCAGGCAGATCACCTGAGGTCAAGAGTTTGAGACCAGGCTTGCCAACATGGTGAAACCCCGTCTCTACTTAAAATACCAAAAAATTAGCCAGGCATGGTGACGCACGCCTGTAGTCCCAGCTACTCGGGAGGCTGAGGCATGAGAATCGCATGAACCTGGGAGGTGGAGGTTGCAGTGAGCCAAGATGGTGCCACTGACCTCCAGCCTGGGTGACAGAGTGAGACTCTGTTTGAAAAAAAATAAAGAAAATCCAGAACAGTAACAAATATTCTCATTCATTGAGTGCCTGCCACACTTCTATGCTACTTTTTCCTTGCCTTTCTTTTTTGTTGGAGTTGGGGTTGTGTATGTTTTATTGGCTTTATATTATGATTTTCAATAGAGAAAATAGAAAGATAATTTAATTTTTTCTGGCATAGTCAAATGCTTTTTTATTGACAGTCAGGATTCATAAAACATGCAAATTCACACACAAATGGGCCATCTGTATGGTTTGTGCCCTATAAACAGAGATCTGTATAAACTCTATTTCCACAATTCCCACCAAAAGGAAAATAAATGGTGCATTTATATTTGAATATACCGCATCATCAATTATATCTCTGCAAGAGAGAATTCCATATCAAAAGCAAGTTATGGAATGCCTCTATGTGAGCAACCTCCAAATTGTGTGGTATTTCTCTCTTCCTGCTATATCCCACCAAGAAATAGACTCAACCCAGAGTAAGCTGCAAGGCACCCTCTTCCATTGTCTAACTCTCTTAGTTCTATGCCAATTCTCTTCCCTTCCAGCTTAGAGGCTCTTCTTCTGGTTGTGACAGGGAAAAGTGATAGCCTACTGCATCTTCTCCTAAATCACTCCTGCCTCACATTTGGGCTGAGGATTTTTGACATTCTTGTCCTCAAGTTCTGTGTGCCTCCAACCTTGTTGTCTGGGCTGGGACAGAGTCCCAGAGAACAAGGGAAGAAATTCAATAAACAGGAGCGGGAAATATCTGGGTTAAGTCACCCACGAAGTGCCACAACCCAGTGGAACTAAATTTCCAGTCAGGCTTGTTTTTTGGGACAGATCTCTCTTGATAGGTGTCCCTCAAAATTTTGGAGTTATTTAATTTTTGCAGATCATTAAGTTAACTTCTTGCCACACAATCTAATAAAAAGTTATTTGGGGGGCACAAAGTGCTCTATAACTTTAATATCAATTGAAACTATGACCAGGAGAAAAGACCATTTCCCCGCTGGAGGGCCTGAGCTTAAAGGACCTTTCCAATTCAGCTACATAGGAGACAAGGGTGTAAGCCCTGGACACTGGGAAAAGCTATTTGCATCCCCAAAAGTTAAATTTTTTTTTTACCTGCAATACACCCTTTCAAATAGCAAAGGAGAAAAAATTATCATCCCATACTCCAGGTAAAAATATATCTCCTTTCTTGCATGGTCACCAAGGAGTAGAACCTGTTTTACCTACCATGTGCTTTCGCACACTTTATTTAGGCACAAAATTGTAACAATGTAAAAATTACTGCCTGTGTGTGTGTGTGTGTGTGTGTGTGTGTGTCTATAACATACTTTTTATATATATATATTCCTTTACATGTATATAATTCTACATTTTGAAAGACAGTACAAGAAAAATAACTTGAGGATGGCTCTGGAATGGATCTCAAGCTAATGGTGGCTGTACACAATTTCCTCTTCTCAGTGGGACCCCTTCTTTTTCTCCTGTCCCCTCCCCTTCTCCTCAGGGACTCTCCTTCTTCTCACGGATTTCTAGCCATTTTCTAGCAAGTTGTTTCTCAACTCATTATTTTTGCCCATTTACTAGGCTTCAGTCCCCTCTCTTTATTCTTGTCCACAACACTCCCTTCCTCACTTCTCACATTCTTTCTCCTTTGAGACCGTGGGTTTCACAGCCTGCACTGGAAATGGTGGTCATTCCCCACCGCTGAGAGGCTTGACTGCTTTTCTCTGGAGGAATGACAGGCGAGGGGGCCTGAGACAAGGGTGTGGGTGTGGGTTCAGAGTGGACCTGGGATTCTGCCAGCCCCCCTGCTAACCTGAACAGTATTCTTTTGTGCTCCCCACCATACGGGATGGCAATGGAAATAATTTGTTCCTGGACATTGGACATTCTACTGTTAAATTGTTTAAGGATTATTAAGTGATTAGCATATTGATGATTGCCAGAGGCCCCAAAACTCTGTCCCCAACATCCTCCAACATTCCCTTATTTCTGTCACTGTCCCAGCCATGGCCCCTTCAGTTAGTGGAAAGGGGCAATCGTAAGAAACAGCAGAGAGACAAGAAAAGGGAGAAATGAACAGAATAACACCGTTCATTGCCTTTTGTGACATATTCCCAAGCTTGCCTTCCTGAAGCTGAAAGAAAACTAATCTTTCTGAAACAAAAGGAAATGAATAGTCAGTTCAAACAGCGCAGTTCCTAGGAACTCCAGCTGTAGATCCAGACAGGTATGGCTTTGATTCCCACTTCCGCCATTCACTGGCTGGGGGACCCTGTTACTAACCTCTATAAACCTCAGTTTTCTCATCCAGAAAGTGGAGATAATAATGTCTCCTTCTTCGCAGAGCTATTGTAAACATTCAAAGAGCTGGCTGTGAAGATGGCCTCACTTCTAATAAGAATTCAAGAGATAGAAGCCAGTGCTACTTTTTCAGTGTAATGTGGTTGGAACTAAAGGGCGAATTCAAAGTGTAAGGTAATTTGCTGACCTTCATGAGTTCACAATGCAACTGAAGAAATGGAACACAAAGGAAAGATAAACAACAATGTAATTCAAGAAAAGATCAGTGTTTTTTCAACATGCCACATCTACAAATTACCCCAAAGAGAAATTGTCCACTTGTCTCTAATTAATGAAAAATAAAACCTGAATGTAAATCTTGTTAATTACAACAACAAAAAGAAAACATTAGTGTTATAAATGATAGTTATGGTCAGGGTTCTGAGACAAGAGAAATTTGTGAACACTGAGGGAGGAAGTCAAGATGCTATAAAGGGCAAATAATTTTTTAACTTTAAAAATATAGTAATTTTTAATGTAAACAATTCCTATGCAGTGTTTATCATCCTTAAAGTTTGGAGGTAGTGGAAAATTACATAAGATTTTGAAGGATTAAATCTATGACTACACATATTAAAATTGGCCTGAGTCTTAGTCTTTTGCCCTAATAGCTATAGGAGTCATATCAAAAGAGAAAACTGGAATAAACTGTTAAAAAGATTATTTTGAAGGGGGTTATAAGGTTGCTTGCCCCATCCCATGATCTTAGACAACTTGTAGGGATGGCCAACCACTGATAATATCAGCTCCTATTACCCATCTCTTTTAGGTGTTCTTCAAACTAATCAACCACAAGTCAAGGTCACCTTTTGGACATTCCATACCACCATGTCCTCAACTCTTACGTTGCCTGCAAGGACCAATCCAGGTCAGGTGATAAAAAAAGTTTTTTTCCTCAAATAAATTTATTATTATTAATTATTTCACATATTAATACACATAAAATTTGGTTAACAAACAGTAGTCGTTGTTCCTCTAATCTTTTTAAAATCTCTTTGCCTTTTTGCTCTACTTTCTTGGAAATTTCTTGATTTTATCTTCTAATTCTTCAATTGAGTTCTTCAACTGCTAACAGTTTTTTAATTTCCAAAGGCTCTTTTCTGGTTTCTTGGATGTTCCTATCATATAGCATCCTGTTCTTGCTTTCTGTCTACAATGTCTTCTTTTGTTTCTTGAGGATATCAGTAAAGTTTTAAATACATTCTTTCTTTCGGCATAGCTTTTTTTTCTGCAGGTTACTTTTGCTGCTTGTTTCCTTTCTTATCTCTTTTTCATTTTAGGGACTTTCCTCAGAAGTGACAGAGTTCTTGGCTGTCTCTTCATATTTAAGAGAGGAACACTAAAAAATCAGTATGTAACTCTAAGTAGGTGGGAGGAATTGTCCACTAAACACTTCACATTAGCGGATTTATCTGCACAGTTTGATGCTATCCAGTTTTATTATCTGTATGTCCTTCTTGTTGGGTTTATGAGATACTCTGAGAAGGCTCTTTCAAACTCCTGCCTGGAGGATTGGATGGTCCAAGGCCCGGTTATCAGTGTTCCAGCAGTCAAATAGGGAAGAGGCCTCAGAGGAGGCAATGTGTCAGCACAGCGGATTTAGTTTCATAGGTTTGTGTGATGTGTATATACACTCTGCATAGTCGTAGAGATGACAGAGAGAGAATAAGTCACATAATTACCTAATGCACTTTCTGATTTTCAAATGATGACATGTAAAAAGATGGGTAATAGAAACTGGTATGATCAGTGGTTGACCACTTAGATATCCCTACAAGATATCTAAGATCATGAGACAGGGATGAGCAACCTCATAACCCTCTCCACAATTATTATTGCCTAGCCTGAAACCTCAGAGTTTAAAAATGGTGAAGTGTTTGGAGGAGAATGAAGGGAGACTAAAATCGTATGAAATTATTTGTCTTCAACTAAGATAATTCAAGTACAGTCATGCACTGCATAACGTTTCTGTAATGAATCACATATATGACAGTGGTCCGATAAGATTATACTATATTTTTACTGTACCTTTTCTACATTTAGTATGTTTAGATACACAAATACTTCTCATTGTGTTACAATTGCCTAAATTATTCAGTACAATAACATGTTGTAATTTTCTAGCATAGAAGCAATAAGCCATAGCATGTAACCTAGATGTGTAGTAGGCTGTACCATCTATGTTTGTGGAAATGCACTTTATGATATTCAAACAATGACAAAATCACCTAATGGTACATTTCTCTAAATGTACCCCCATCGTTGTGTGGTGCATGAATGTACACATTTTATTATGACCAAGAAAATTAGGCTTAAATCCTTTAAAAATATTTAAAATACGATTATATGTTTAATAAAAAATATATAATATTCTAGAGTATGTATAAGCATAGAAAATATAGTTCATGTATCAAAATGCCATCCATGGGATGATGTAAAATATACACATCAAACCTCCTACTCTATAAACAGAAATTGTACCTTCTTTTACAAGTCGACATAGAACACGCATAAAAATAGACATACATTAACCCCAAAGAAAGTCTCAATAGATTCCTAAAATAAATAGACTCATGTGCAGATGTCATGGGACAAACTTTATCACTTAATTGTCTAAAAAGCCAGGCATAGTAGCTTGCACCTGGAACCCCAGCACTTTGGGAGGCCCAGGAGAGAGGATCACTTTTGAGGTCCAGGTTTTGAGACCAACCTGGGCAACTTAGTGAGATTCCATCTCTAAAAAAATATTTAAACTTTACCAGGTATAGTGGTACACCCATGTAGTCCTATCTACACAGGAGGCTTAGGCGGGAGGATCACTTGAGTACAGGAGTTTGAGACTGCAGCAAGCTATGATTGTGCCATTACACTCCAGCCTAGGTGAGTGAGACCCCATCTCTTAAAAAAAAAAAAAAAAATCCAAGGAGAGTTGGAAGACTTCATAGGTAAAATCATTTTCAAAATTTAAAAGTGTAAGCATAAATGCACCCAGTACAGATGCAAACAGTGAGCTTCCTTGGCAAAGATGAGGGGCAAATTCGCTAATGTTTCTAGAGAACAGAGCCTAAATAAAGAAGTAAAGAGACAGAGCAGACCAGGAGGATGGAAAGGTCCTTCCCTTAGCTTCCATTTGCAAGTTTGGGTTTCATCTTATGGGGAAATTTGTGGGATTTTGAGCAGTAAGTAACTAGGGCAGATCCGCATTTTAGAAAGATTGCCCCAGTTTCTATGTGGAGGCTAAAAGCAGGAGACCTTAGCTTTAATAAAATCATAAAGTAAAGGCATAGAAATGAAAATGAGGGCTAAGTCGGAGAATTATTTACAGCAATGCTGTCCGATAGAACTTCCTGCGATGCTGGGAATGTCCTGTGTCTGCACTGTCTAATAGGATAGCCACTAGCCATATGAAGCTATTGAGCATTCGAGGTGTGTCTAGTACAACGAAGGAACTTAATTTCTAACTTTATTTTATTTTAATTAAGTTAAATAACCATGGGAGTTCACTGAATAGTGTAGCTTTAGAAGATGTGTGTGTGCATTTCTAAAATTTAAAAAATATCTTCACTGAGGTACAGTTGGCATAAATTGCCCACACTTAAAACACACATTTTGAAGTTTTGATGTAGGTATATACCATGAAATCATGACCACAGTCGAGATAGTGAGTATATCCATCACTCCCAAAGGTTTATATAAAATTAATGCACCTGAAAAGCAGATATTGGATAAATATGGAAGGACTCTGAATTTTATCAGCTATTTATTTCTCTGCTTTAAGGATGAAAATGTAGCAATAAAACTTCACAAAACCTTATGCCATTTTTGTTTATTTTTTGCAATTTCAACATTACATAAAGAACCATACAGCTAAAGCAAAAGTTTTAGAATGGGAATGGAAAGTAAGAAATTCAGAAATGGATTCAGGGCACAGAAAAGAATGAAGCAGTTTCTGTACCATGGTTCTTCTTTTGCCTCAAGGGAAGTGCTGTCAACTCTTCCTGAAGAATTTTTTGCATGAAATTTGGGTTATATCCAATAAATTACCATTAAGTTCCATTGTCCTTGAAAATTTCACCGAGATTAAAAATCTTCTGTATGTACTGCTTTTTTGTATTTTGTTTTCAGTTTACACATTTTACCACTTAAAATTGGTGTATCAGTGTATTTCTGTCTGAAACACACATGTGCTAACACGGGTAAGTTAACTATTTTCAATATTTCTGAGAAATAGACAACAATTTGGCAGAAATTTAATGGAGAAGAATTTTCTCTCTCACCCCTGCCCAACCCAACACACACACAACCTTTTTTTTAAGAAACAGGGTCTCCCTTTGTGGCCCAAGCTGGAGTGCAGTGGCACCATCACGACTCGCTGCAGCCTTGAAGTCCTGGGACCCAGCGATCCTCCCACCTCAGCCTCTGCAGTAGCTGGGACTACAGGTGCACGCCACCACATCTGGCTAATTTGTTTTCATTTTTTGCAGAAACGGGGTCTTCCTATGTTGCCCAGGCTGGTCATGAAATTCTGGGCTCAAGTGTTCCTCCCACCTCAGCCTTCCAGAGCACTACAATCACAGGTGGGCACCACCATGCCTAGTCTATTTTCACCTTTTCTTTTCCTTTTTTCTTTTCTTTTCTTTCTTGATGGAGTCTTGCTCTTGTCGCCCAGACTGGAGTGCAGTGGCGTGATCTCAGATCACTGCAACCTCCACCTCCAGGGTTCAAGCGATTCTCCTTTCTCAGCCTCCCAAGCAGCTGGGATGACAGGCATGTGCCACCACACCCGGTTAACTTTGCATTCTTAGTCAAGACAGGGTTTCACCATGTGGGCCAGACTGGTCTCAAACTCCTGACCTCAAGTAATTCATCCGCCTTGGCCTTCCAAAGTCCTGGGATTACAGGCCTGAGCCACTGTGCCCAGCCCCATTTTCACCCTTGTAAATGAAGAATTTAAAAACAAATTTAAACACATGTAGACTTTAAGCTGAGCTTCTCTTTTTGTCTGAGGCTGTCAGGCTCCCTGGACCTGGGTGCAGTTTCCTGGGCGCAGGCTCCACATGGCACCTGCCACAAACTGGGTGTGCTCCTGGGCATTCTGCCCTCTCCCGAAGGGTTTTTAGAGCAAATTCTTATAATTCTAGGAAAAATTAGTCATGTTGACTTAGGAACTCTCTGTACCTCTTCTCTTAGTGATAAAGCTAAGAAAATTCCTTTTATTCAAAAACCTATTTGTGATCAATCCAAGCGCTCTACTTAACACGGGTCATTTTCCCTCACATCATAAACTGTGCCCTGTGTAAAGCAACAGCACTCCGTCCCCCCATCCGTCCATTCATCCATCCATCCGTTTGTCCATCCATCCATCCATCCATCCATCCAATCCATTCATCCATTCATCCATCCAGCCATCCATCCATCCATCCATTTATTTCATTCACTAAAGTATTCTGTGTGCCAGGCACTTTTCTCAGAACTGGAGATACAACAGTGAACAATAAGAACAAAAGTCCTACTCTCATTCCTACATGCAGCCTCGCTAGTGGACATGTGTAAGGCAGAACATTAACACAACAACAATAAATATGTAGCAGGTCACATAAAGATAAGCACTACAGCGAAAATAAAATTGAATAAAGGTGTTAACAATTGCCAGAGGAATGAGAGAAGTTATTTTATCAAGAAAGTCACTGATAAGGTGATATTTGATTATATTTTTGCAGCTAATGGAATCCGCAATGTGAATACTTAAGGAAAAGGCCCTAAGGCAAGGTTTTTTTTTTTTTTGCAGGGGTGGGGTGTATTTCGGACTGGCTGGGGCTGAGCAAGCTAGAAGTCAGGGATGGAGCAGGGAGTCAGACCGTAAGAGGCATGGGAAGTATTATTATAAGGACTTTGGTTTTTACCCTAACAGACATAAAAAGTTATTGGAAGGTTTCAAATAGAGTTGTGATATTATCCAGCATGTTATTTGTTGTTTTTTTACAGACTTGGTTTCTCTCTGTCGCCCAGGCTGGGGTGCAGTGATGTGATCATAGCTCACTGCAGCCTCCAAGTCCTCAGCCTAAGTCATCCTCTCGCCTTGGTTTCTCAAAGTGTTGGGATTACAGGTGTGAGCCACCGCACCCAGCTAGCATGTTTTTGAACGGATCAGCCTGCGACTACTGTGGTGAGAATTGACATGATGTTGTAAGCAGAATAATGTCTAGGTCTTCATCCCTGGAACCTCTGAATGTGTTATATCTCATGGCAAAGGAGAGTTAAGATTGCGGATGGAATTAAGGTTGCTAATCAGATTTGGGGAGATAGGGAGATTATCCTGTATTATCCTGCTGGACCCAATGTAACCACCAGCACTCTTATAAATGAAAGAGGGAGACAGAAAAGAAAAATTAGGAAAATATAAATAATCCATTAACGTAATAAACACAACCACAAGGAAGAAGTGTTGAGTGAACATCTGAATGAACAAAGATTAAATTACATAATTCTGGGGCAGTTTTTATTATTCACATGTCTCTAGGGAAGAAGGATACTGTTTAGTCATAAAATTGCTCAGATTTTACTGTAAAGTAAGTTTCAGCTCTCTATATCTTCATACAGTTGCACTTTGTAAAATGATACAGCTTTATCTGAAAAAAAAAAAAAAAAGAAAAAGTAGTCCTAATATAATACAGAAATATTTTCCAGATCAAATCTTACTTTCACACTCATGGAGTAAAAATTTTTCACTGAGTTGAAACATATTAAAACATGCTCATTATTTTATATGCCTAGGAAAATTTTGAATTCTTCATATTACTTTTCCCAGGCTTCCAGATGGGTTCTAAGAAAAGCTCTAGTGAGATTGTATTTCGTCTGTATGGTTAAAAGAAGGAGTATTGGCAGTCTCCTCATTTAGTGGTGGTTTTCAGTCCAAATTCCAGATTAAGGAGGTTTAAGTTTCTGCAATTACAGCTTTTAAAATCACAGCAATGGATCTTCACAGGTTTACCTTCATTACAAACTGTATCACTAAAATGATGAGAGAAAATAGTATCTTTTAAAATTCTTTTGTAGATCCATTCTCTGGGTGTTATGGAGATCTCTCATCTTAACTCTAACACCTTTACGATATCCAAGGAGAAAATCAGGTGCATGGATGGCAGGTCAACTTCGGGTATTCCTCTCTTATTAATCACTATTTTCATGGGGCCATAGAACTTCCTGTGGTTAATGGTTGACACCTTCTGGTGGCCTGCAAGACAGGTGGCAAACTCAGATATATTAAGACTCAAAGGGGGTCTTGAGAGGTCATTGAAATCTATTTCTCTGCCTTCAGGCAGAGCCACTGGGGAAATATGAGATACTATCATAGTTTTAAAAGACTTTCAAGAAAGTATATTCTAGGACATAAGAACAATAACTCCAGAAAGAAAAAAAAAAAAAACAACCCCTCCATGTCTAGTAACCCTCAGTGTCAACACTTATTTTCACTGTGGAGCTATTTTAAATGAATAAGCCTGGAAAATAGATACATGGCACAACTGATCTCTGGATGTCAACACATCAGTCAATTGCATATGACTCCCTAGAAAGTATATGTAACTCACAACTGCACCTTACAAAAGAAGAGTTCAAAGTCCCCATCATTTCTAAAGGGATTCTAAGCCAGAGTTACCTCCATTCTTTTCAGAATAAAACAGTGATTTTGGGAAGGTGAAACCACCTGTCACATTTCTGTGTACCAGAATCAGTCCAGATTTGGGCTTTTCAAACTGCTTTGCCATTTTGTTTCTTCTCCTCGTTGAAATTTACTTTTCATAGGAAACATGAAGGTGAACATGTACTTTAAGGACTTAAAAGGAAATACACTCTTTAAATGTTAACGATGTCTATAATTATTTAGCACCTGCTTAAATAAAGACAGGAATTGCTCCAGAGTGTTACTTATTTTCATTGATCATAGGATCGTAGAGAAGAAGGCAGAATTCTGTTGGGGGGAAAAATAACAACCCAAGAGAATGACAAGGGGAAACTGCTGAAAAACTGATAGTTACACATCAAAACCTTCCCAGGCAACTGCCATATCTCTGGTTTTCCTTGATCACATCAAATCTCAATTCATATAACAAATTACATCACGCTGTGGAGTTTGATGCTCTAACAGCTGTACCATAGAGCCAGGTGATGTTTATGATTACAAATACTTTCTCACACAACTTTTACTTTCTGAGACTATTATAATAATAGCCTCACGTGTTTGCTTGCTTACTTAATTTTTTAATATCACTGTTACTAATCCTTACCCAAACTTTTCATCGGAAGCATGAAGTCCCTTTCAATAGGATCAAACACATCAGGCCATCTATCCATCTCATCATTTTACTTGAATGGTTCTCTCTGGGAGCCTTCCTTCCTTTTGCTCCATGTGCCCAGGCTGCGGCCTGCTCCATGGGTGACATCCTGAGACTTGCTGTCTCCATCCACCTGGAAACTCCCTTTTCTTCTCTCCCAAGTTTGAGTCATTGTTTTGGGGACTCCATGTCTTCCTCTTTCTTGGTTTATTCTTTATTTACATAAGAAAAACCTCAGAGCTGGGCGTGGTGGTTCACAGCTATAATCCCAACAGCTTAGAAGGCCAGAGGCAGGAGGAACGCTTGATGCCAGGAGTTTGAGACCCACCTAGGCAACAAAATGAGATCCTACCTCTACAAAAATGTAAGAAATTAGCCAGGGTGGTGGCATGCACCTGTAGTCCCAGCTACCTGGGAGACTGAGCTGGGAGGATTGCTTGAGCCCAGGAGCTGGTGGTTTCAGTGAGCTATGATGACACCACTGCACACTGACCTATGCAACAGCACAAATCGCTGTCTCAATAAAAGAAAGGAATAGAGA
>NW_012105709.1:1506523-1507739 GCF_000951045.1 Mandrillus leucophaeus | reverse complement strand
GTGAATTTGGGAGTGGTAATCTCTACCCTCAGAGGGGCAGTGGGGGTCAGTCATTGAACTCTTATTCTAAAAAATAAAAACATGAAATAAAGTTAAAATTAAGGATGCTTTATGGAATTTCAGGGTTTTGATGATGTGTAAAGCTAATGGCAACTCAGTCACAGAAAATCAAATACCACATGTTCTTGCTTATAAGTAGAAGCTAAACAATGGTACACAGAGACATAAAGCTGGAAAAAATAGACACTGGAGACTCCAAAAGAGGGGAAGATAGAAGGGTTGAAAAATTACCTATTGGGTAAAAGGTTCACTATTTGGGTGGTGGGCACACTGGAAGCCCAAACCTCACCATTATGCAATATATCCATGTAAAAAACTTGCACATGTACCCTCTGAATCTAAAAATGTTTTAGAATTTAAAGACTTCTGATCAATCCTGCTGTTGTCAGTTTCATTTCTTGCTCCACGTTCTGAGATACCTGGCTCACTGTTGCACTGGAGCAGTTGGTTGCTTGAAATTGCTTATAATGGGAGGATGTGCAACCAGAAATCAACAAACACTACAAATCAAAGATTTTCTTGTTTTGCTAGAGTTTCTTAACCAGCACACCACTGTGGGAAGTCCTTACTTCTGAGCCTTCCCAAAGCTCTGTAGCATGCATCAACTGTTTCTTTCATATTCTCTTTCTGCAGATTGTTAGATTTCAGTTGTTCATACTCTGCCATCAGTCACCAATTAGTTAATCTCCTTTCTTGATCCTAAAGATTTGTTGACATCTATCACCAATTGTCATCTCCTGAAATATATAATTGATATATTTCAGATCTCTGAAGGAATGGAGACTGTGCGCCTTAAGGGCGTAGAACATGGCTCATTCTTCTATGCATCAACAATATTTAACACTTTCTCAGATACATAATAGGCATCAATAAAAGAAATTTCTCATTAAAACATTTTAGGGCTTATATGCTCTATTTTTTTCCCTGAGGTCCACTGCTTATACTGAACAGGAAAAATTTAGCCTACATGTTAATAAAATTGTATATTTGGTCCTGGATCAAAAAAAAAAAAAAAAGTTAAAAGGGCTCATATTCTATAAGGAATTTGGGTCTTCTGCTGATGGACAGAGACGTCGTTCACTGAGATAGACTTTGTGAATTTGGGAGTGGTAATCTCTACCCTCAGAGGGGCAGTGGGGGTCAGTCATTGAACTCT
>NW_012105709.1:1497466-1503413 GCF_000951045.1 Mandrillus leucophaeus | reverse complement strand
TTTTTTTTTTTTTTTTTTTGGTTTCTTTACTTGTTACATGTCTGGATGTGTCTTTATTCTATCTTCATGGTTCATGAATAAGGACACAATTCCAGGTTAGAAATAATTTCCACTCATATTTAAAACTGTGCTTCACTGTTTTTGAGCTTCTTGAGTTGATTCTGAGAAGCCTAATACTTATTATAATCCCCATTTCTTTATCTGCTGTTCTCTTTATGTTTCTGTCTGTCTCTGTCTCTCTCTCTCTCAAAACTTTTTGACTTGTCTCTTTATCCCCAGTGTTATTAAATTTCACAATGTGCCCTGGTGTGAGTCTTTTAAATTCAATGGACTGAGCATTGTTAGGCCTTTACAATCTGAAAATATATGTCAGCCAGTTCTCAGAAGTTTTCTTACATTATTTCTATAATATTTTTCCCACTTCCTCTGCTCTCCTTCTCCTACTCTTTCTCTCATTCTGTCTCTCTCTGCATCCTCTCCCCTTGCTCTCTGAAAAGCCATTAGACATTAAAACTCCTATGCTAATTGACATGATTTGGCTCTGTCCCCACCCAAGTATCATCTTGAACTGCAGCTTTCCATTATCCCCACGTGTTGTGGAAGGGACCCAGTGGGAGGTAATCGAATTTTGGGGGCAGGCGTTTCCCATGCTGTTCTTGGGGTAGTGAATAAGTCTCACTAGAATTGATGGTTTTATAAAAGGGCAGTTTCCCTTCACACACTCTCTTGTCTGCTGCCACGTAAGATGTGACTTTGCTCCTCATTCACCTTCTGCCATAATTGTGATGCCTCCCCAGACATGTGGAACTGTGAGTCCATTAAGCCGCTTTCCTTTGTAAATTACCCAGTCTCAGGTATGTCTTTATTAGCAGTGTGAGAACAGACTAATACACTCATCTTTTACAGTTTCAGTACTACACTCACTCTTCTTCTGCTGTGCCTGAAGGCTAAATGGCCCTGGTTCATTATCTCCAAGAATAAATTCTTGTCTCTGACTGAGGTCATGGAAGTTCTCTGTAGAGTGAATTTAACTCCTACTTAAAAGGACTTTTAACCAGACATACAACTTGCCAATAAACATGAAAAGATGATGAACATCACTAAGCATCAGAGAAATGCAAATTAAAACCACAGTGAGATACCACCTCACACCAGTCAGAATGCCTAGAATTATAACGTCAAAAAAAAAAAAAAATGGATGTTGGCAAGGATGTGGAGAAAAGGGAACTCTTATACATTGTTGGTGGGAATGTAAATTCGTTCAACCCCTATGGAAAACAGTACAGAGATTTCTCAAAGAACTAAAAGCAGAACTACCATTCAATCCAGCAATCCCACCAGTGGGTATCTACGCAAATGAAAAGGAATCATTATATCAAAAAGACACCTGTACTTCTATGTTTATTGCAACACTATTTACAAGAGCAAGGTCATAAAATCAACATAGGTGTCCATCAGCAGTTGATTGGGTAAAGGAAATGTAGCATTTATACATCATGGAATACTATGCAGCTGTAGAAAAAGAATAAATAATGTCCTTTGCAGCAACTCAGATGGAGCTGGAGGCCATTATCGTAAGTGAATTTGGGAGTGGTAATCTCTACCCTCAGAGGGGCAGTGGGGGTCAGTCATTGAACTCTTATTCTAAAAAATAAAAACATGAAATAAAGTTAAAATTAAGGATGCTTTATGGAATTTCAGGGTTTTGATGATGTGTAAAGCTAATGGCAACTCAGTCACAGAAAATCAAATACCACATGTTCTTGCTTATAAGTAGAAGCTAAACAATGGTACACAGAGACATAAAGCTGGAAAAAATAGACACTGGAGACTCCAAAAGAGGGGAAGATAGAAGGGTTGAAAAATTACCTATTGGGTAAAAGGTTCACTATTTGGGTGGTGGGCACACTGGAAGCCCAAACCTCACCATTATGCAATATATCCATGTAAAAAACTTGCACATGTACCCTCTGAATCTAAAAATGTTTTAGAATTTAAAGACTTCTGATCAATCCTGCTGTTGTCAGTTTCATTTCTTGCTCCACGTTCTGAGATACCTGGCTCACTGTTGCACTGGAGCAGTTGGTTGCTTGAAATTGCTTATAATGGGAGGATGTGCAACCAGAAATCAACAAACACTACAAATCAAAGATTTTCTTGTTTTGCTAGAGTTTCTTAACCAGCACACCACTGTGGGAAGTCCTTACTTCTGAGCCTTCCCAAAGCTCTGTAGCATGCATCAACTGTTTCTTTCATATTCTCTTTCTGCAGATTGTTAGATTTCAGTTGTTCATACTCTGCCATCAGTCACCAATTAGTTAATCTCCTTTCTTGATCCTAAAGATTTGTTGACATCTATCACCAATTGTCATCTCCTGAAATATATAATTGATATATTTCAGATCTCTGAAGGAATGGAGACTGTGCGCCTTAAGGGCGTAGAACATGGCTCATTCTTCTATGCATCAACAATATTTAACACTTTCTCAGATACATAATAGGCATCAATAAAAGAAATTTCTCATTAAAACATTTTAGGGCTTATATGCTCTATTTTTTTCCCTGAGGTCCACTGCTTATACTGAACAGGAAAAATTTAGCCTACATGTTAATAAAATTGTATATTTGGTCCTGGATCAAAAAAAAAAAAAAGTTAAAAGGGCTCATATTCTATAAGGAATTTGGGTCTTCTGCTGATGGACAGAGACGTCGTTCACTGAGATAGACTTTGTGAATTTGGGAGTGGTAATCTCTACCCTCAGAGGGGCAGTGGGGGTCAGTCATTGAACTCTCATTCTAAAAAATAAAAACATGAAATAAAGTTAAAATTAAGGATGCTTTATGGAATTTCAGGGTTTTGATGATGTGTAAAGCTAAAGGCAACAGAGCAAAATTTACTCCTTTAAGGAGAGGGGAGCCTGAAAATATTTTTTAAATAAGTAAATATCAAGTTAGAAAGGTTTGGATAATGGTTGTTAAAATTATAATAAAGCTCTCTACTTCTCTTTTATCTTTTTCTGTTTTTGGATATTGGTCAACTAAATTAAGCATGTAACAAAAATTCAGGTAGGGACTCAATTTGCCCCTACTGGTAACTCATTTGTAGGAGTGCTTCTGGGGCATTAAGCTAAAGAAGACTTTTTCAGACCAGAAGGGGAGAAAAGGGCTGCCCAGCATCCATGGGTAAGATAAGGATGTCCCAGGTGGGGAAGATGTTGAAAACATCCTAAGGTGTTTTTACCTTAACACCTTTTGATAAGAGAATCGAAAGAATTTGATTCTCTTTTGATAAGAAAATCAAAAGATGTAAGCTATTGGGGATATTCATGTGGGGTCAGAAAGAGTCACATGCCTTTCCTTCATCTTCTAGTACAAAAGACCTCTGATTACTCTGAGGATGACACTGTCACCCACTCAGGGTCGAACTGAGAAAGCCTTGTCCATGAGTTGTGACATAACTATGTTTCATCTTCAGAAGCTGTTGTGGTGGCTACAGCCAAACAGCAAGCACAGAGGAGAAACAGGTGGGGACAAAGACACAAACAGAGGTAGCTATAAAAGCAACATCCACTGAATGAGGCCAAAAAGCACCAAATGCAACAAAAACCAACAAGCAGCAGGCAAATGATTACCAAGGAGAATGAGGTGCCATTTCATCAGAAGGAAGGAGAAAGGATCGGGGAGTCAGCACCCCAGTAACTGTACTGGGTGGGTATTTAGATGCAAAGGCCAGAGCATGATCAATAGTCTCATTAGCTGTTTACAATGCTGAAGTCACTAGGAGAAATAAAACTTGAATATCTATTTATTTAATGGCATTTGTTAAGCTCCTCATCAAATGATGTGCCCAGTCTTTTGCTAGATTCTGAGTATGAAACAGTGAGAGAAAAAAATGTGCTTCCTGTCCTCCTTGAGCTTACAGTGTTGGGTCTAAATATTGCTTATAAACAGTACTGTTGGTTTTGTTGTAGTGGAGAACCCAAACACTTCTGCAGTTTTAAGACTTATCCAATTGTGTAATGGGCCACAGACCACACACAAGAGAACACTCAGAGGCCTGTATGGCAGATTTCACCTCCAACCTAAAGATTCACTGGCTTAACTTTGAGTACAGTCACTTGAATTACTTACCGTTACTTGAATTAGTTACTTGAATAGCTACTAAATAGGAACTGGTTTAAATAGTTATGACCTTGTGTAAACTGAAAATAGAAATTCATTAATACTCCCAATCTAATTGCATTTGGAAAATACTTGCAGAATCATGGAGTTGGAAAGTCATTACCTACTCGAAGAGACAATCCAGTCTCCTGCTTCTCTGTTTATTCATTTATGTTGCAAATACTGAGTGCCTACCGCATACCAGCATTGTAAGTACTAATTCCTCACTCTACTGATACTTAAATTTCAGTGTTAAAGACAGACATAGGAAAATAAGAAAAAGTGAATAAATAATTTTCCAGTCATGTTAAGTGCATGAAGAAAAAAAATAAGAAGGCAGAGTAGTGGTTAGGGAAAGATAGGAAGGAAGGGGAAAAAGGAAAAAAAATGTGGGATGGAGGAAGAGAAAGATGGGGCGGGCACTCTCTTATCCAGAGAGGGTCAGGAAGGCCTTCTCTTCGAGCAGATACCTGTGCATAATGAGGGTCTGAGCCATGCAAAGATCAGGGAGAAGGGCTTTCCAGGCAGAGAGAATAGGAGTGCAGGCCTGAAACTAGACCAGGGCAGCCAAAGCAGAGGGAGGAAAAAATTGTGGGAAAAGTTGTAGTCAGGGGCTAGATCTGCACAGACCACCCTGAGACATTTTCATTTCTCTCTCTCTCTCTCTCTCTCTGTCTCTCTCTGTGTGTGTGCGTGTGTGTGTGCGTGTGTGTGTACTTCTTTTTAAATGATGAGAAACTGTTGGAGTGACAGGACTTCTTTTCAGCTGCCAAGCTTTTGGTGTGTGCACTTTTCCTTAACACTTCTTCCAGATTAGGTTCTCCTTAAATTCTGTATGTGGCTGGGAGTGTGGTTATTAGACCTTCCAATGAGAGCACAAAAAATTGGAACTTCCAATGGGAGCACAATTGTTTACAATGATGGTGTGTCTAGGATGAGAATGAGAGAGCCCATTCTATCCCCATCATTGTGAGCATGGAAAATCAGGGGTGACCGCCAGAGAGTAGTTTTCATGTATATTCATATTAGCAGGGCTTCCTCCATGACCCTCCATCTCAATGAAGAGAGAACTTATTTTCATGTCCACATTGTGGATATACCAGTTCTTTCTCATCCGACATGTAGACATGTAACTGGGAGTGTTGCAACAGGCCAGGTCAATAGAATGGAATAACAACAGTGTCTTAGTCAACTCAGGCTGCTGTAATAAAGTGCCATAGGCTGAGTGGTTAACGAACAACAGAAACATTTCTTACAGTTCTGGAGGCTGGAAGTCCAAGATCAAGCTGCTAGCATGGTCAGGTTCTGGTGAGGGTCCTCTTCTGAGTGGCGGACTATGGACTTCTTGCTGTGTCTTCACATGGTAGAAAGACAGTTAGCTAGCTCTCTGGCCTTTTCTTATAAGGGCACTTTTTTTTTTAAATTATACTTTAAGTTCTAGGGTACGTGTGCACAACGTGCAGGTTTGTTACACATGTATACATGTGCCATGTTGGTGTGCTGCACCCATTAACTCATCAGTTACATTAGGTATATCTCTTAATGCTATCCCACCCCCCTCCTCCTACCCCACGACAGGCCCCAGTGTGTGATGTTCCCCTTCCTGTGTCCAAGGGTTCTCATTGTTCAATTCCCACCTATGAGTGAGAACATGCGATGTGGTGGTTTTTTGTCCTTGCGATAGTTTGCTGAGAATGATGGTTTCCAGCTTCATCCACGTCCCTACAAAGGATATGAACTCATCCTTTTTTATGGCTGCATAGTATTCCATGGTGTATATGTGCCA
>NW_012105709.1:1490555-1493127 GCF_000951045.1 Mandrillus leucophaeus | reverse complement strand
TGTGTCCAATTTTATAACAATAAAGCGCAAAAGAACATCTGTATATTTTTGTTGTAGGGTAGCAGCCTTGGAATTTGTATCTTGGTTTATTATATTAGATATTTCTTGAAATAAGCAGACCTTAATTGAAAACTGGAAAATATTTATCATATCTAATATGAGTATTTTTAAATAAATAATTTTACTTAAGGATTTTCTTGGACCTTGAACTTGTTTTCTTCCTTTTATTAATTTTTTTTTTTGCTTCGTTTTCCGTTGGGAGTTTAAAAAAAATCTTACTTAAATACGGACATACAGCTAAACTGCAGAGAACAAAGTATTATTTGAGCATTATTTATAAGTACTGGTACTTTTCTGTTGCTATTTTTCTAACAGAATCTGGCTCAGGACTGTCTCATTTTCATTTTCACCTCTCTGTCCTTGGTTTTGTTAATTCCATGTATTTTAACTTTGCACTTCTTGGAGCATAGCTGGCTCTCTCTCTCTCTCTCTCTCTCTCTCTCTCTCTCTGTGTGTGTGTGTGTGTGTGTGTGTGTGTGTGTCTTTGGCTCTCTCTCTCTCTCTCACACACACACCCCTGTGTGCACACCTTCCACAGAAAAATTAACTCCATGGAAGATTGTTGTGCAGAATAGAATGCATTTTGCCAGACCAACAAATCAGAGACAAGCCAACTATCAGGCTCCAGATCTGGTGTCCCACTAACTCCTTTATGTAGCTCAGTGCTGGAGTAACACACTCCAGGTAAAGATTTTGCCCTGGTGGCTATAGACTATGAACCTGCTACACTAGTCTTCACACACCAGTGAGCATTAGATAGCCGGATTAGAGCATTAAATGTTCAAGATGTTCTCATTCAATCTCCATAATAAATAGATAACAAAGTCAAGGTCTTACTAAGGGGTTACTTGATAGTTAGGAGGTGAAATGGGACTAGAATCCAGGTCTTCTTACCTCTAGGAAAATTGTCCTCCTTCAAAACACCATGCTTTCCCCTGAATTTGAGATCACAAAAAAACAAAAAAAAAACAAAACAAAACTATGTCTTCTAGAAAAAAACCTGAATTAGAACACATCTATATGAAGATCCTTGTCCTCTGATAGCAATCACCTGTGATTTCTCGGGATAGAGCTCATTCTTCTTCTCCATCTTCCCAGTCCAGTGATAGTAACTTCTTTCCTTTGAAATGCTGCAATGCCTGTGAGCACTCACCTGTAGGGACTTCAGAATTCAGAACAAATGCTTGCTAAAATGGAAGGGCGGCAGAAAGAACATTGCCTCTTCCTGTGTAGAACTTTTATGGCATTTCTCCCAAGTGTGTAATATGTGTGTGGTTGTATTTTATGAAACTTTCATGAGAGCACTTCATTTCAGTTCTCCTCTGCCTTTTGTGGTAATCCTGCTCCTATTATTTTTCTGTTAACTGAGATTTTATTTTTAAATATTAAATTGTGATTATGAAAAGATGTTCTTTATTCTCAGAGCCACACTCATGTATATGTAACTTCTTCTGACTTATGTGGAAGCAACTCCCACATTGGAGTTTCAGCCTTGGTCCCACAATTTGCAAGCATTAAATGGAAGCCTCATATTGCAATGCAAATTATAGTACCCAGGGATTGGCAGTATAATCACCCAGTTACAAAAAAAGGTAAAGAGGAGAAGAAATTACCATAATGGGCCACAGAAAATACACAAGAGAATGTTCAGAGGCCTACATGGCAGATTTCATCACTATTCTGAAGATATGCTTGCTTTCCTCTGAAAATGTAAGGAAAGATATTGTTGGCTCCACTTTGATGGAACTTGATCTTCAGCTGCTTTTACAATAGTGATGGACTGGGCTGAATTATTCATATCTTCTCATCCAAAGTGTGAAATGGCTAACCAGGATTTGGGATCATTTTAGAAGCTGAACTGCAAAGGATGAGTAGGTTGAAATATGGAAACATGGAGAGTGAGAGAGAACAGCATCTAGCAGGAGGAAGAGGAGCATGCCAAAGTCTCGAGACAGAAAGCCCTGTTTGAAGAGAAGCACAGTCCAGCCAGGCTAGAGCTGGGGTGAGACATTTCTGGCACACAGTGATTTCAACTGAAGGCCGGCTTAGAGCCTGGGCCCTGGACCCCAGTGAATCAGCTCATCTGAGGGGAGCACTCCCTCTGATACTTAAACATACCTGGGTCAGGGTTCTAGAAAGCCTGCTCTAAGGGGAATGAAGGGAGACCTGAACTCTTCAATATTGCTTCTTAGGATCTCTTCAATTAGCAGCAAATTACTATCTTTCCTAGCTTGATACGTAAAAGAATGCCGAACGTAGGAGGTTCTTACTGAAATCATTTGGAAACTGACAAGAAAAAAAGTGGGACTTCAAGAAATATTTTCCCTAAGATTATGACCTCACCAATGCAAGTGTTGGATGGTGTTATAAACAAATGTTTGAAAGATGACTTTAAAATGAAGATATAAGTAATTACATAGTGAGCCTTACCGTTTGCAGCTGAAAAAACAGCTGTTCTATGGGTTCTTGTGACTTTTGAAAATATTTCCAGAGACACAATCACATCTGGACT
>NW_012105709.1:1441148-1490505 GCF_000951045.1 Mandrillus leucophaeus | reverse complement strand
GAAGATTGTTGTGCAGAATAGAATGCATTTTGCCAGACCAACAAATCAGAGACAAGCCAACTATCAGGCTCCAGATCTGGTGTCCCACTAACTCCTTTATGTAGCTCAGTGCTGGAGTAACACACTCCAGGTAAAGATTTTGCCCTGGTGGCTATAGACTATGAACCTGCTACACTAGTCTTCACACACCAGTGAGCATTAGATAGCCGGATTAGAGCATTAAATGTTCAAGATGTTCTCATTCAATCTCCATGATAAATAGATAACAAAGTCAAGGTCTTACTAAGGGGTTACTTGATAGTTAGGAGGTGAAATGGGACTAGAATCCAGGTCTTCTTACCTCTAGGAAAATTGTCCTCCTTCAAAACACCATGCTTTCCCCTGAATTTGAGATCACAAAAAAACAAAAAAAAAACAAAACAAAACTATGTCTTCTAGAAAAAAACCTGAATTAGAACACATCTATATGAAGATCCTTGTCCTCTGATAGCAATCACCTGTGATTTCTCGGGATAGAGCTCATTCTTCTTCTCCATCTTCCCAGTCCAGTGATAGTAACTTCTTTCCTTTGAAATGCTGCAATGCCTGTGAGCACTCACCTGTAGGGACTTCAGAATTCAGAACAAATGCTTGCTAAAATGGAAGGGCGGCAGAAAGAACATTGCCTCTTCCTGTGTAGAACTTTTATGGCATTTCTCCCAAGTGTGTAATATGTGTGTGGTTGTATTTTATGAAACTTTCATGAGAGCACTTCATTTCAGTTCTCCTCTGCCTTTTGTGGTAATCCTGCTCCTATTATTTTTCTGTTAACTGAGATTTTATTTTTAAATATTAAATTGTGATTATGAAAAGATGTTCTTTATTCTCAGAGCCACACTCATGTATATGTAACTTCTTCTGACTTATGTGGAAGCAACTCCCACATTGGAGTTTCAGCCTTGGTCCCACAATTTGCAAGCATTAAATGGAAGCCTCATATTGCAATGCAAATTATAGTACCCAGGGATTGGCAGTATAATCACCCAGTTACAAAAAAAGGTAAAGAGGAGAAGAAATTACCATAATGGGCCACAGAAAATACACAAGAGAATGTTCAGAGGCCTACATGGCAGATTTCATCACTATTCTGAAGATATGCTTGCTTTCCTCTGAAAATGTAAGGAAAGATATTGTTGGCTCCACTTTGATGGAACTTGATCTTCAGCTGCTTTTACAATAGTGATGGACTGGGCTGAATTATTCATATCTTCTCATCCAAAGTGTGAAATGGCTAACCAGGATTTGGGATCATTTTAGAAGCTGAACTGCAAAGGATGAGTAGGTTGAAATATGGAAACATGGAGAGTGAGAGAGAACAGCATCTAGCAGGAGGAAGAGGAGCATGCCAAAGTCTCGAGACAGAAAGCCCTGTTTGAAGAGAAGCACAGTCCAGCCAGGCTAGAGCTGGGGTGAGACATTTCTGGCACACAGTGATTTCAACTGAAGGCCGGCTTAGAGCCTGGGCCCTGGACCCCAGTGAATCAGCTCATCTGAGGGGAGCACTCCCTCTGATACTTAAACATACCTGGGTCAGGGTTCTAGAAAGCCTGCTCTAAGGGGAATGAAGGGAGACCTGAACTCTTCAATATTGCTTCTTAGGATCTCTTCAATTAGCAGCAAATTACTATCTTTCCTAGCTTGATACGTAAAAGAATGCCGAACGTAGGAGGTTCTTACTGAAATCATTTGGAAACTGACAAGAAAAAAAGTGGGACTTCAAGAAATATTTTCCCTAAGATTATGACCTCACCAATGCAAGTGTTGGATGGTGTTATAAACAAATGTTTGAAAGATGACTTTAAAATGAAGATATAAGTAATTACATAGTGAGCCTTACCGTTTGCAGCTGAAAAAACAGCTGTTCTATGGGTTCTTGTGACTTTTGAAAATATTTCCAGAGACACAATCACATCTGGACTCCAAAAGTACGGTGCCTTAAACACCACAGAACTGACCGTGATTTGCTCTAGAAAACAGTATTAATTCTACAGGAGGTTCCAGAGATGACAAAGCCCCTGCTGTCAAAATTGCACATGAGGAATTTAAATGGAACTGTTTGATGAAATGTGAGTGATGATATTAAATTCTAAATTAGTATCTTATATTTTATGTTAAGTATGCACGTATAGCTAAATTAATCATTTAAATATAGCTAGGTAGACATTTGACTATCAATTAAATTAGCTCCCCTCAAAAAATGTTGAGATTTATGGAGAGGATCTTCTAATTAGAAAAAACAAACAAACAAACAAACAAACAAACAAAAAAACACCACGGGGATCTACTCTGAATGCCAGGTTCCCTTATATTTTGACATATGCAGTATTTTGAGAGTCAACCCTGCAGGGCTTGATAGGTGGGTAGGATGTCGAGTAAGGGAGGAGGATAAGTCAGGTAAGTAGGTGGTGGTATTACCAACTGAACTAGCCAATGGCAGAGACATAGTTTCACAGGTGGGGGTGTGGGCAAAGGGATATTAAAAACTCACTGCTGGCAAGTAGTTGAAAGACAGTATCGCTTTGGCTGCTCTGGTTGGCTCTGCCATCCCAGCCCTTCCCCATGGCTGACCCTGAGGAGTTGCAGGTTTCTTTACCACCCCTGCTGCCTCCCTTTTCTCCCTCATCTTCAGACTTCTCTTTGGCATCTTCCCTGAGCGATCCCATGAATTTGGGCTGGCCAGTTCCAAGCAGGGACAGTAGCCAAATGGTGGATCCATCGGAGGAACAGGAGCTGAAGATTGGAGATGCATTTTCATTAAGTACACTTTTTTGTTTTCAACTTTTATATTAGGTTCAAGGGGTCAGTGTTCAGGTTTGTTTGATGAATTGCATGCTGTGGGTGTTTGGGTCATCCAAACAATTTTGTCACCCAGGTAATCAGCCTAATACCTGAGAGTTGGTTTTTCAGTGCTCACTCTCCTCCCACCCACTTTCACCCTTAAATAGGCCCCGGTCCCTATTGCTCCCTTCTTTATGTCCTCGTGTACTCAATGTTTTGTTCCCACTTCTAAGTGAGAACATGTGGTATGTGGTTTCCTGTTTCTGCTTTAATTCACTTAGGATTATAGACTTAGGATAATGGCGGCCAACTGCATCATTGTTGCTGCAAAGACCATGATCTCATTCCTTTTTGTGGCTGTGTAGTATTCCATGGTATATATGTACCACATTTTCTTTATCCAGTCCACCACTGATAGGCATCTAGGTCGATTCCATGTCTTTGCTATTGAGAAGAGCACTGTGAACGAAACTTCTTGAAGCCCCATTTGTAGCATCAGCTCAAGTGGAAGAGGTTGCCTTCAGCTTGTCTACAGAAAATGCTCATTTCCTGAAAATGTGGTGGGATCTCTTGAAAGAGGGCTATGGTTCTTCTTCAAAACCTGACAGCTGATTTGGCATGCTTCATTGTTCAATAACAACAGTGCAATAATTCATACTTCCTCATATATGATATTTGCACATGTGTGAAATATATAGGATGATCTCTTTCCAGCAGTTATATATATACTCAGAATGAATTTTTTCTTGGTTTTCTTGACTTTGGAGAAAGCAGAATTCTGATGCTATTTTTGAAGCTGACCAGTGCTTGTTTACCTTTAAATACATTCTGCCCTCTAAGCTTTTATAGAATCCTTTATGAGAGTTAATCAGTAGATAGTTAATATTAATAGTGTCATGGTGCTACGAGTAACAAACTAGGTACACTGTTATTTGTTTTGCAACAAGATTCCAAGCATGCCAGAGTTTGAAGGAGAGCTTAATCTTATGGACCAAGGGAGGTAACTTTAAGATTGCCAATGGTACATCCACCTCCATTAGGCTAAGTTCTCTAGAACCCATGACTGTGTCTTATTTACTTCTCTGTCTTCAGCATCTAAAACAGTGTCACATAACACTCACTAAATGTTGAATAAAAGAATTGACAAACATAATTAAAAGCTATTTTTTCTTCCCATACTTAGCATGAAGACTATAATTATTTCTCTAGAAAAATGTATAAATCAGAACTTCATTGACTTGAAGGAAAACACTCTCTTTTTTATGGAGACTTGAACTTTGATGGTAGCTTTAAAAAATATACGATAAATAATTTTTACCCTTATATAATTTTTTTAAAGTCTTTACTTCATAAAATAAAAGACTATCTAGAAGGAATGCTTCTTTTTTTTGTTTTGTCTTTTTGTTTTTTTTTTTTTAGACGGAGACTTACTCTGTCACCAGGCTGCAGTGCAATGGCATAATCTCGGCTCACTGCAACCTCCGCCTCTCGGGTTCAAGCGATTCTCCTGCCTCAGCCTCCCAAGTAGCTGGGACTAGAGATGCATGCCACCATGCCCAGCTAATTTTTGTATTTTTAGTAGAGATGACATTTCACCATGTTGGCTGGGATGATCTTGATCTCTTGACCTGGTGATTCGCCTGCCTCAGCCTCCCAAAGTGCTGGGATTACAGGCATGAGCCACCACACCTGGCCAGGAATGCATATTTGATATGGTTTGGATCTGTGTCCCACCCAAATCTCATGGTCAATTATAACTCCCAATGTTGGAGGTGGGGCCTGGTAGGAGGTGATTGGATCATGGGGGTGGAGTCTTCACGAATGGTTTAGCACCATCCCCCCATGGTACTCTATAATGAGTGAGTTCTCACGAGATCTGGTGGTTTACAAGTGTGTGGCACTTCTCCTATCTCTCTCTTCCTTCTTCTCTGGTCATGTGAAGATGCTTGCTTCCCCTTTGCTTTCCACCACAATTGAAAGTTTCCTGAAGCCCCCCCGACCAAAGCCAAGCAGCCTCACACTTCCTGTACAGCCTTCAGATCCATGAGCCAATGAAACCTTTTTTCTTTATAAATTACCCAGTCTCAAATATTTCTTTATAGCAATATGACAACAGGTTAATACAATATTTTTTCCTGTTTAGTTCTATGGTTATCGCTTTTAATATTTTTTATATTTGATATTTTTATATGTTTGATTGCTGTCTTTAAAGTGCCTTATCAAAATCACGGCTCTGTGCTATTACTTTTGGAGTTTTGTAAGTTGTTTATGTAATAATTCTGAAGAAGTGACTTTGTTTTCAATGCATCAAATTTAAAGGATGTGATTGTTTTTCCATTATCTGACCTTAGTGACAATGTTCTATTTTACTTGTCCTATATCTTATGTTGCTTTTTAGTGGTCTGTGTTATGCATCAACAATTAAGCCAATTAATTCTCTACCAAATATAACTTCTGCATATCTTTGATATAGCATCTTAATTCTTTGTAGATATGGAGATGTGTACAGAACTATATCCTAAAGCCCCACAATGGGGCTATGAAAAAGGACAGATGGATGGGCAAATAGTCTTGTGTAGCATATGAGGTCATAGTTCTTGATTAATTTTTTTAGTTAAAGATCACACACATAGTGTGATTTCTATGTCAAATGTATGCTTATTTCAAAAAATATTTTTCTTACATGTCCTGAAAATTACAATTTTTTAAACGTGCAAAAATAAATTCTTATTAAAAGTTAAAAGGAAATTTTATTTTAAAAAATTCCCTGTTGGCCATGTTGAGTTTGAGATGCCTTTGGGGACACACAGAAGATTTTTGGATATAAAACTGCTTAAGGAAATAAGGAAGTTTATTTTCACTGGAACCACAGAAGGCAAACAGCAGCAGAAGACTGGAATAAGGGAGAAGTATAGAAACCGTGGGCATGGTCATCCAAGAGAGGTTAGACAACTGTAGGATTTTATGTTTAAGGATGTTGACTAAAGTACCCAGAATCTGTGGCACACAGTGGAATCACATGGCTTCAGGGTTTCTAATAGTGCCAATCTAAAGGGCTTCACTGATGAATGAGCTGACTCTACTATAGTCAAGACCTCGTGCAGCAAGTGCAGGGCACAAGGTAAGTACTGTGGTCTGTAGATTGAGACAGGGTGAGGCCCGAGGGGGTCACAGGCCCTCTTTGTAGGGAATGAGGCCTGCTCAGGCACTAGGTTTCTCAGCTCTCCAACCTGAAGTCTAAAAAAGAAGTGAATGGCGTGGGCATGCACACATATACACACACAATTTACAGAATAAGTTTAATTATTGTGCACCGCACGTTTGTGTCCCCATAAAATTCATGTGTCAAAGCCCTAATCCCCAGTATGATGGTACTAGGAGGTGGGGTCTGTGGGAGTGATTAGGTTAGGATGTGTCAAGAGGGTGGAGCCCCCATGATAATACTAGTGCTCCTGTAAGAGGAAGGGACACCAGAGCCTCCTCTCTCTGCCATGTGAGAACACAGAAGATGCTGAAGGTGGTTATCTGCAAGACAGGAAAGGGGTCCTCACCGCATCTGCTGGCACCTCGACCTTGGGCTCCTCAGCCTCTAGAACTGTGATAAATCAGTTTCTGCTCCTTAAACCACCCAGGCTATGGTATTTTGTTACAGCAGCTTGAGCAGACCAAGATAATCACGCTTCAAAGGATTTGTTTGGCTAGAGGGATTTTCCCTCTGCCTTTTCAGTGCATTGGGCATCTCAATTGCTGAAGAATAAGGCAAGGTACTTGATATTAATGGGAATAAATGTTGGTTCATGTCCCACAGTCACAGCTTTCCACTTCACCATCTGTGAGAGGACAATGAGATGTGCCCCCACTCCATGCTTTCCCTGTCACCCAGAGTGGAGGGAAAGCCCGTTTCTCATCCTTACTGGCTGGTCTGAGCCATACATGCGCCATGACCCAGTTACGGAACTTGCTTTCCCTGACACTGTTTCTGAAGTCACTGGCCCTCCAGACAGACATAAGCATCTCTTCTTTCTACAAACATCTGTTCTGTTGGGCCTCCAAGTGGTAGGGTGGGTGCTTGGTGGCTGCCTGGCTCAGAAACTGCCCATTATGAGCAACAGATCATCTCGCCTTCCATTAAGTATGTGATTACAGCCAGATGCTGTGGTGATGGGCACACAGCTCCCTATAATAACCATAATTATGATCCTGGTGTTTCTTCAGCTCAACATACTCTGAACTTCTGAAGTCAGAAGAAATTTGGAAGAATTGCTTATTAGAGGCTGCAATCAAATGGAGGAGGAGAACTTTTTTTTTAAGAAGGGTGGAAATTCCCGCCTGACATCTTGGCTTCTGTACAACCTAACCTGACATCCTGTGGTGTGGTTCTGGAGGCCAAATGAACACACACTGGCTCCGCATTCCTGCTGTTATTTCTCTTCTTCCTTGATCTTTGCTCTGTCCCACCGCCATCTCTTCTGGCTTTTTCTCAGTTGCGTCTTCTGACTGGGAGGGAAAAACAAGCACCCGCTGGCCCACCAGCTCACATTCCCCCTATGGGGGCTCACAGAGAGGGTCACCTCCCCTGTCCACTCGGGTGAAGTTCCTGGAATACCCAGGGAGAGGGGGTCGTTGGAAGCTAAAACTGGCTGCTTGCTGTGATGACTAAGAGCCACCTGCGCTTGCCATTCTTGTGGGTCCATCTATTTGTGGAATACGGAGCTGTTTGGGGTATATTTGTGCATGTGCTAAGTCTTTACTTATAGGAGCACATTTAAAAGTGTCGGAAATCCAGTCTTTGAAAAAACATGTAATATTAGTTTGCGAGGGCTGCCATAACAAATTTCCATCACATTGGATGGCTTAAACAATAGAAATTTGTTTCACAGTTCTAGAGGTTAGCAGTCCAAGATCAAGGTGTCAGCAGGGATAGTTTCTTCTGAGGGCTGTGAGGGAAGGGTCTATTCCAGGACTGTCTTCTTGGCTTGTAGATGGCTATTGATATACTTTGGATATTTGTCCCCATTCAAATCTTACACTGAAATGTAATCCCCAGTATTGGAGGTGGGCCTAGTGGGAGCTGTTTGGGTCATGGGGGTGGATCCCTCATGGCTTAGTGCTGTTCTCACCACAGTGAGTAAGGTCTCATGAGATCTGGTTATTTAAAAGCATGTGGCACCTCTCACCCCCTTGTTCCTGCTTTTGCCAAGTGAGATTTCTGCTCCCGTGTCCCCTTCTGCCATGATTGGAAGCTTCCTGAAGCCTCCTCAGAAGCTAAGCAGATGCTAGTGCTATGCTTTCTCTACAGCCTGCAAACCATGAGCCAATTAAACCTCTTTTCTTTATAAATTACCCAGCCTCAGGTATTCCTTCATTGCAATGCAAGAACAGCCTAACACAGCTATCTTCTCCCAGCATATCTTCAGATCTTCATATCACCTTCCCTGTATGCGTGTGTCTTTATTTTCACATGACGTTCTCTCTCTCTCTTTTTTTTTTTTTTTTGACAGAGTCTTGCTCTGTCACCAGGCTGGAGTGCGGTGGCGAAATCTCGGCTCACTGCAACCTCCACCTCCTAGGTTCAAGCAATTCTCCTACCTCAGCCTCCCGAGTAGCTGGGGCTACAGGCACACACCACTATACCCAGCTAATTTTTGTATTTTTATTAGAGGTGGGGTTTCACCATGTTGGCCAGGATGGTCTCAATCTCTTGACCTCATGATCCACCTGCCTCGGCCTCCCAAAGTGCTAGGATTACAGGTGGGAGCCACCGTGCCTGGCCATGGTGTTCTTATAAACACCAGTCATATTCAATCAGGGGCCTACCCTATTCCAGTATGACCTCATCTTAACTAACTCTATCTGCAACACCCCTATTTCCAAATCAGACCATATTCTGTGGTGCTGGGGATTGAGACTTCAACATATCCATTTGTTGGGGGGGACACAATTCAACCCATAACATATGTCCTATAAGCCTACTGCATGCCAGGCACTGTGCCTAGCTCTGGGGGTGCACTCTTGAACAAGAAAGACAGTTGCTACTCTCCATCATGTTATTTGAGAGTAAAGAGAAAAATGACACAATCAAAAAACTAACCAATATGCTGTGATAGGGCCCTGAGAGGGACCGTGGGAGACCAGAGAAGCAAAGAACCCCACAGTGGAGACCAGGGGAGGTTGCCCTGAGCAAGTGAGGTTGAAAGCCTGAAGTCTAAAGGAAGATAGGAGTTTACCAGGGAAAAGGTGGGGTGGAGCAGACAGATCTTCCAGGTGGAGGCAACTCAAAGTGCCAAGGCCAGTGGGGAGAGAGACGGTGGCATGCAGGGTGAACAGACAGCAGTTCTGTGGGGTTGAAGCAATAGCACATGCATGTGTGTCTCAGACATTGAAGAGAGAAGGAAAAGAGCACCAGAGAGACACTGGAAGAAGAATGATGCAGACCCAGTAAGTCCACCGAGGAGTATGGCAGAAACCCAAGGGCCCTCGGGAGCCACTGAAGAATGTCATTTACGAAATGACATGATAAGATTACATTTTAGAAAAGCCCCACTGGCTGAGCCTGGAGAGGAGGAGAAGAAGGAAGGAAGACCACTTAGAGGGATGCCTCTGCACTCCAGATGAGAGACAGCAGAGGCCTGAACTAGGAGAGTAGCAGGAGATGGAGCTCATGGGACTTTGCTGCCCACTGGTCTTGCAGATCCCAACCCAGCCATCTGAGAGCTCCCAGGGCCTCCCATGTCTGTGTGCCAGTTTGACACTCATGTCCTCCCTCCTATGTTTTATTTTTCAAATACTTGCATGGTATTTAATACATGCCAGGCACTGAGTGCATTAGAAATGCTAATTCATTATGTACCAGAAAGTAACTACGAAGGAGGTACTGGGAGGCACTGTTATTAATCCACTGTACAATGGGAGGAAGACCTTGCCCAAGGTCACAGAGTTAACAGGTGACAGTGCCAGGATGTGAATCTGTCTGCCTGGCTTCACAGTTAATACTTTTTTTTTTTTTTTTTTTTTTTTGAGGCAGGGTCTCACTCTGTTGCCTATGCTGGAGTGCAGTGGCATGATCTTGGCTCACTGCAGCCTTGACCTCCGGGGCCCAAGTGGTCCTCCCACCTCAACTTCTCTCGTAACTGGGATATAGGCCCATGCCATCATGCCCAGCAAATTTTTAAGAAAATTTTTGTAGAGACAGAGTCTCCCTACGTTGCCCAGGGTGATCTTGAGTTCCTGGGCTCAAGTCATTCCCCCACCTCTGCCTTCCGAAGTGTTGGGATTACAGGCATGAGCCACTGCTCTGGGCCACAGTTCATACTCTTAACCATGACCCTACACTGCTTCTTAAGAGTAGCTCATCATTTTATTGTCACACCCACAAGAGTACCTGGCACACAATAGGGCCTTGATAAATACTTGTTGAATGAATGTCAGTGATGATTGGATATATATGATGAAAATGGTAGGGGGATGCAGACTGGGGGATGGGGACAAGCATCAAAGATGACTTAAAAAACTTTCAGCTTGGGTTGGAGGTGAGGGTATTCGCTGAGTAGAGGACCACAAAAGAGAAAGCTGTCTCTAGGGAATGAGGAGAGAATAAACTTTAAACCTCTATACCAGAGACCTCCACGTGGAGGGGCAAACTGGAACGACCTGATGGGACACAGCTCTTCCTACTCCTCAAGCATCTAGAGCCTCAGCCACCCCTCAGAAGGTGCATGTCACTCTCTGCCCTGGTGAGAACATCAATCTGAAACATTTTAGGCCTTACCCTGTAACAGCTGAATAACAGCTCTTAGCTTTGGACTCTAGGCATTTTTATGAGATCTTAGTTCCAGGGCTTGAGGTTTGGCAAAACAAGCATATTATTCACACGCAAAACAACTGCATTAAAATAGCATTAAGCATCTGGCTTACACTGACAAAAGCTAGGAAATTCAGAATTATGGTAATAAGTCTGTCCTGAGTTCACCCCCAACACTATGCTTGGTGCCGCTCCATTAAGTGTGGAGAGAAAGGTCCCCACTGGGCAGAAAGAGCCAGACCAGGGAGGTGGAAAGCAGGACAGGTGAGGGAAAAGAAGAGGAGGAGGATTCTGGAAAAGAACGTTGCGACAGGGGCTATGGTCCCCTGACCCCGGCCTGCCACATGGCGTACGGTGATGTAGCCACGAACCGCTGGCCCCCAAGGCTACTCCCCTAGTCCTAGGGCCAGGCAAGACTTGCCCACCCTGGGCACCTGCCCCGCTGGTCTGAGAGTCCCTCCTAGAAGCTGACAAAGATGAGACACCTTTGCCCCATGGAGTGGAAGCGTCTTTCAAGTTTGCATCCTTGCAGACCTTGGACACAGGGAGAACTAATACGCAGGTACATTTCTCCTCACTGAATTTCCATTTTCTTGAAAGGAATTAAAGAGAAAGAAGCTTGATAACAGATGAACAAAAAGCATTGCACTGTGTTTGAACATGGCAACATAGCTGATTACAGCATTAGGGGATCACTCTGTTAAGGATATTTGAGAATTTGATTTGGAGTTCCATTGAGAGTCGAAGAAAGAAGTGAGAAAAAGAAATTCCTTTCTCTTCGTCAAAGAAGAGACCTTTCTCCATTTGAGATGATGTGTAACCATTTGTTCCAATGATTTGTAATAAAATTAGTAATTGGTTCTTTGGATGTATTTTGGGAAAAATGTCTGTAATTCCAGAATTCACCAAGGTAGTTTCTGTAAGAACTTCCTCTAATCTTTTAAAATAGTTAAGTATAATCCAAGAGCTCAAAAATGGTTCATATTCTTTTTAAACGTAATAAATGTGACCCCAATCTAACCAACTTTGAGACGACAAAAATACGGTCCTTGGGGAAGCTGTATTGATGTAGCCTAAGTGTCAGGGTGGCAGAGAAGGTGAGACACATCTACATTTACAAGAACTCCAAAGAACTTTCATCAAATAAAAATGAAATGTCAATTCCACAAATTTATGCCCTCTTCTAATAGTTTTCAGATTTCTTTAACCTTTTCACCTCCCTATTTCTCAGTGATTAACAAATCTCTTCTTTTTGCCCTACAATTACTATACACCAGAATAATAACCCAAGTAAATATAAGCTCCTTTAACCCTTCCAATAATCCTGTGAGGTAGCCACTCTGGATCATGGAATGATGTCATATATCATTATGATACATAATGACATTGGGTTACTTGACCAAGGTCACACCACCAGTAAGTAAATGGAGGAGCTGGAACTGGAAACCCACGTGTTCCATTCCAAAGGTTGTTCTAAGCACACCTTGAGTTCCCATGCTACCTGCCACCACCACATGTAATTTAAGCTGAGGCTTAGCCATCCATCCCACTGAGACCTGGGTTGCCTGTAAACCCTGGCTGAGGACATCCAGAGCTGTAGGGGTCCTGATCCCTCTGGAACTCCCCATCTTAGAATGAGAAACCCTGTTCTCTGTCAAACCAGCCAAGAAACAGAAAAAGCAGTTGTGTTCATTTCTAAACTGTTAAAAATGGCTCTCAAGGCCCATTTCTTTTATTCCTCCTCTTAAGTGGGAAAACCAAAAAAAATTCTATTCTACCAGGTAAAAGCTGAGCTGGGGATGAAATGCAGGAAAACTCAGGCTTTAGAAAATGACCTGGCAATCACTTTTCCAATGTGCTATAAAATCTTCATAATTCTGAGTAATCGGGCCCAAAAAGCAAGTGCAGAACAGCTGGAAGTTCAGAGAAAGTCATTTGTGTGCCCTTCTGGTCACTTAGCAAAGCAGGAAGGACCTTGGGCAGCTATTTAGATGTCACAGCCATGAATCCCTGAGTCTCCATCAGAGACCACTGGCAACACCTCCCCTTTTGTTGTTGTTTGGAAGAAAGAGATACAGGAGAGGTTGTTCAAATAAAATGACTGTTTGGGGTGGGGAATGGAGAGGCAATGTAAACATGGGTAATAACAAGCACAGAGAGAAACTCAGGACACAGTGACATCAGCAGAGCCAGGCATCTCAAAGCCGGTGACAGTCTGCACCAGCAGATTTCTTGTGGAGCTCTAGATATTTCTGTTCTGACTGGAATCTTTATTTAACAGTCTTGATGAGTGCATTAACTGTGACTTAACTCTGAGTTTGAACAAAAAGTACAAGTATTTGACGTGTTTCTTGGCAACACCTTTTGACAGAAGGATGCATACATCCCTAATTTTGTGCTAGGATTCTTTAGTGGGGACTCTCTGGAACTAAAGCATCCTCTTTGGAGGTTAAATTTTAAGCCTTTTCACAGCTTCTCTATCCCACAGCCTCCTCTCTGCACACACACTCATGCACACGCATACATAGAACCACCAACCCTGGGGGCGGACTTGCTCAGCGTAGATGCAAGCTGCTGGCCTGTGTGCAGTGTATTTTCCCACAGGACAGAGGCAGAGGGACCCCAGTGGGACCAACACAGGAGGCCTGAGTTGGGTCTGAGGTCTCCCAACCTCCCAGAAAATGTTTCTCCTGGATCGTGCTCTTTGGTTTCTTTCCTTGCTTGTTTTCTAATTGAGCAGCAGGGACTCAAGAGAAATTGACAGAAGAAAGAAACCACCTGAGCATCAGACACAGGGGTGGTGGGAAATGAAAATGATTTATAGAGTTTCGCTGGCCTCCACTCTTTTGCCTTTTCTGCTTTTTGTAGCTCAACATCCCACAGGTGTGAACACAGCAAACTATGTAGCCCTGTTTTATTGTGTAATTAAATAACACCCTACACTGAGTCAAGTTGGGTTGTGAAACCTCAAGGTCCAGAACATCAGGTAGAGGATGTGGGGAAATGCCTGCTGCCTGAGGTCACTGGGTTCATTTTCCTGGCACCAGTAGAGGTGAGGCAGCTGCCTTGTAATCAGTTCCTCCTGGAAATTACTACACCCACACAAACATTTGGGTCCCATGGAAACGGCAGGAATGTGGTCTGGTCTAGGAGCCTGGAACTGGGGACTGAGCATCTAGATTGGCTTGGCCCCACCACCGATTTCCTGTGTTGTCAGTTTACACCTCAACACCATGGTTTTGCCTTTGGAAACACCAAAGAGAGGGTCCTGCAAAGAATAAATCTGCGGGGATGGTGTGAAATCTCTCTATTTGCTTAGGGTGCTTTAGCTTTGTTCCTGCCCAAGGCAGGGAAAAAGATGAAATGACTAACCCTATTATTCTACTCTATAATTCTGCTACTGTGCTGAAAGGGTTCGCAGCATCTTGCCTGTGGTGGGAGTTTGGCAGAGAAGACCTCCACAGCCCTTCCAACTCTGAGATTCACAATAGTCAGTGACTTCATTGAAAACCGTGGAATTGCAGGCTGTCATCACTAGAGAGGGCAGGCCATTCTGAATGGATACACTCTTATTGGGCATTTTTAAATGTAGGCAGTAGACAAACATTCCTTTGTTGCTTTTCTCATGAAACAAATTACTTTCTGAAGATGACAGCAGGCACATTTAATAGAAGACACACAGGTGGCTTCAGTTAAGAAAGAAAAAACAGGCCAGGCACAGTGGCTCACACCTGTAATCCCAACACTTTGGGGGGCCGAGGTGGGCGGATCACCTGAAGTCAGGAGTTCAAGACCAGCCTGGGCAACATGGTGAAACTCCATCTTTACTCAAAATACAAAAATTACCCAAGCGTGGTGGCACACACCTGTAGTGCCAGCTACTTGAGAGGCTGAGTCAGGAGAATCATCTGAATCAGGGAGGCGGAGGTTGCAGTGAGCCAAGACTGCACCACTATACTCCAGCCTCGGCGACACAGCAAGACACTGTCTCAAAAAAAAAAAAAAAAAAAAAAAAGGATCCTTGCCTATCCCCCTCCTCCATACCAATGCACCAAAAGAAAAAGTAGCTTCCCTAGAAAAGAATGTCAGCCAAATATAAGTCAGGATGCTATCAGAGTGTAGAAGACATGCAGGGGAGAGGTGTGAAGGGAGGCAGGAGAGGAGGCTTCTGGGAAGGGCTTCCTCAGGCAGGCGGCTCCTGAGTCAGGCTTTAGGAGATACCAGTAGCATTCACCATCTGGAGGGAGAGAGTGGGTCACAACGGGACAAGGATGGGAGCAAGCAAGCGGATGTGGAAAATTCCATGGGGTAATAGAGTTTTATGTTTTCATCTCTCCAAGAGCCAGTGCTGTGAATCCCCTAGGAAGCACAGATTTATAACTTGGTAGGGACCACTGTTTGACATAACTTTTTTTGTGGTTTAGTTTGTTGTTGTTATTCTGACTCTCACGACCTAACGCTGGCTTTGCAGAAAGCACAAGTGCAGCCACTGAGCCCACAAATGTGGACTCAGCCACTGCCCTGTGTCAGGTACCTGGAAAACACTGGCAATGTCCCTACTGCTATGGAGCTTGCATTTCTGCCTGGGAAACAGACAAATAGGAAATCAGTGAAACAAAGATCAGTTCTCAGAGTGATGAGTACTTAGAGAAAAATAAAACATGTGTGTGATGAAGTGGTGGGGAGGGAGTAACATTCAACAGGGAAGTTCAAAAAGACCTTTCTGAAGTTGTGACACATGAGCAGAGACCTAAATCACAGAAGCAGCCAACCTTGCCAAGTGAGATGTGCATTCCAGGCAGAGGGAAGAGCGACAGCAGAGGTCCTGAGGAAATGAGAATGAGATTGGTGTGTTCTAAGAACAGAAGGAAGGCCAGTGTGACAGAAGGAATGATAGGAAGGGAAAGGTATAGAAGTGGACGCTGTAGGGATAGGCAGGGGCCAGATCATAAGGGCCCTTGTAACTGATAGCAAGGAATTGGACTTTATCTGTAATAGGAAAGCAAGAATGTAGGTTGAGTAGGCTTATTATAATTCAATATGGAGACACAGTTATGAATTAGACCCTAGTGAATAATCCTAGAATCTCTCAGAATACCCGCGATATTAGTAAATGGATGACAACTGACTAGAAATCAGATATGTGCCTGAGATTTATAAGGCAGACAGAACCATACAGGAATTTCGAATCTTACCAGACTTTAAAACCTTCCACACATATATTTTCCCAAGTATACATACTGTGCCATGAATATCTAAATAACATTTCCTAAGCAAGTGTGTGATTGTGAATGACATCCAAATTTAAAATACAATGCATTCTGCATATTGCATACAGTTTTCTCAGTGGCTCTTCTAAGACACCGTTTCTGGTGAGCATGTGCGAATACAGTCTGAAAGGGAGACAGGAAAATCTCCACTCTTCTTCCAAACCAGTCACCATCCTCAGGAGGCCCCCACACCCTCAAGAAGAACCAATCTGCCTGCTCTCATCACTGTGACAGATCAGAATGATGGGTATCAAGTCATCATTTCATGGCCAAGATTTTGTCCCCAGACTGTAGCTCACTCATTTCTGACAATATGTTGAAAGTGAAATGTGCTTCCTCGCCCTTCCTAACTTCCTTTTACAATTTATGAATTTTGCAGTTTTGCTAAACACAAAAGCTGCTAGAAATTTTCAGAATAAGATAGCCCTTTACACTCAGCATGCAGACGGCAAAGTCTCAAGGGACAGAAAATTATTAAACGTGGAACACACAGAATGAGATTTAATATTTTTAAGACCAGAAAGAGGATTATAAAATTCAGGCAGCAAAACAAATACCAGCCGAAGCCTAACTGGCCAGGAGTGTGTCATAATTATTCCTAGTCATCAATTCTGATGGATTCTGGGCCGCAACAGAGTAGTCACTTCATCCTGCATTGTCTAATGGATGCTGATGAAAAGGTTACAGTGCCAGGAAGGTGGTGCTTGTCTCTAATCTTGCCTGCCTTGTTCTGTCAAGTCAGAGTTGATGAGAGAGACTCAGGTAACTTGTTCTCTTGCTCTTGTCCTGATATCTGATCTCAGGATGACATTCGATCTGGTATTTACCATTTGGCCATGTGCCAGGAGTCCTGTATTTTAAAGATCTTTAGGTAGAAACACACACAAATCAAAATGTTAAGCTAGAAGAATCTTATTTTCTCTTCTAAATCTTTCAACTTACAATTTAGGAAACAGATCTAGAGTAAATGGGTAATTTTTTTGAGGCAGCAACAAAACCAGGACAGGAAGTCACATTTCCGTCTACCAAGTTCTCCCAATCCAAAGCTATCTGAAGTGGCTGTTTTAGATTTCCCCACCCACAAGACTTGGCCACAATTCTCCTAATGCCCAACCCCTTGGCATCATAGCAGTAAAGGGAACTCTCCATTACTGTGAACAGAATATAACACAAGCTCTGAATAAAAAACACAATATTGCTTTTACCATACTTTTTTCTTCTTCTTTGAAATTATGGTGATTCCTAGTTTATCTTAAATTAATATCCCAAAACCTCGTCCACATAAAGCAAAGCCAGAAATCAGGAAGTAAGCAAGAAAGGTACCTATAGTGAAAAAATAGCTTCTTGTGGTCCACAGTAAAGATTGCAGGATGTCCCATTTGGCCTTTGCTGATGTCTCTGATTCATGTTTAAAACCTTAACAAGTTTGCTTGCAGGGTTTGCAGTCTTCCAGGAGCCTGAGAGCTGCCAAGATATAAAAAGAAGAAAAGTTTCTATGGGCCAGGAACCATAGGCCAGACCCTCAGAGGACCGACAAGGCCCCGCACACAGTCAGAAAAGAAACAACACAAACAAAGCACGAAAAGCAGGCAGAGTTTTAAAAGGAGCATTTCCAGGCTAGTTTACAAACCTCCACAGGCCCAGGAGCAAACTCCATCAATACTGCATGGCAGCCATGGAGGTTTTTAAAGCTATCCCTGACTTAAATATCCAGAAAAGGTTTTCTTTTGGTCATCATGTTTGAAGAAACAGAGAGCTGTGATATAAGTTAGCAAGATTGGCATGACTACCACTTAACAGGGCGATTACTGTTTAGATTGTATTGTCTCAAGGGTGTAAACACACAAATGAACAAGTAAAACTCCTCAGCTATGTAAAACCCCCAGGGGCTTCAGATGATTCTGGTGTTTCTGAGGCCTTCCCTGTACAAACAGCCCTAGGCAGCCCAGTGTGCTAGTTCCCCAATTTTTAAGCCAAGAAATGTTAATAGTTTTGGAAAACATCTTAGCTTCAATTACATCTGAATGCAAATTCCCAACGACCTGGGCCTTAAGCATTTTTAAGGTGTTGCTCACTGCAATCCTAGCCCTATCTACAACACTCAGCAAAACCCTAAAGGGGGTGGCTGATTCTTTTACTTTTCCACCTAAACCAGCCATCTTTTGTACCCATTACTGTCAGCTTGTTCCCCTTGAAGAGTGATGTGTTTGGTACTTGGGTTTTTTTTTTTAATTTTACAGTGTCCTAGAACATGCTGGTTAGACTAAGCAAGCCATTGTCATGTTGACCAAAAAAGTCAAACTCTAAAATATTTAAAGAGATTTATTCTGCTCCAATTTAAGTGACTAATGGCCTATGACACAGCCCCAGGAGGTCCTGAGAACATGTGTTCAAGGTGGCCAGGATATAGTTTGGTTTTATACCACTTTAGGGAGACATAAGACATCAATCAATACATGTAAGATGTTCACTGGAATGGTACGAAAAGGCAGGACAACTGGAAAGTGGGGGAAAGAGGGGACTTCCAACTCATAGGCAGATTCAAAGATTTTCTGATTGACAACTGGTTGAAAGAGTTATTATCTAAAGACCTGGAATCAACAGAAAGGAATGTCTGGGTTATGATAAGGGATTGTGGAGAATAAGGTTTTATAATGCAGACGAAACCTCCAAGTAGCAGGCTTCAGAGAGAATAGATTGTAAATCAATCTCTTCTTTTCTTTCTTCTTTCTTTCTTTTTCTTTCTTCTTTTTTTGCGAGTGTTTCGCTCTTGTTGCTCACTCAGGCTGGAGTGCAGTGGCGTGGGCGTGGGTCATTGCAACCTCCACCTCCCGGGTTCAAATGATTCTGCTACCTCAGCCTTCTGAGTAGCTGGCAATACAGCTGCCCGCCACTATACCTGGCTAATTTTTGTATTTTCAGTAGAGACTGGGTTTCACCATGTTGACCAGGCTGGTCTCAAACTTTGTCTGACCTCAGATGGTCCACCCGCCTCAGCCTCCCAAAGTGCTGGGAATACAGGCGTGAGCCACCACGCCTGGCCAGCTTGTAAATATTTCTTATCAGACTTAGAGTTTGTTCTGTTGGTCTTAGGTGTCTGTGTTGATGTTAATGCTGGTCAGCTGCGCCCAAATTCCAAAAAGGGAGGAGTGTATAATGAGGCATGTCCAAATTCCACTTCCCATCGTGGCCTGAACTAATTTTTCAGGTTAACTTTGGAATGTCCTTGGCTGAGACAGGCATCCATTCAGACAGTTGAGGGGCTTAAAATTTTATTTCTGATTTTCAGTCAACTCAGCTATATTAAAGCATGCATTACTTTTATGTTGTCTTTACCCCTCTCCTCCCAGTATATTTTTGTGACTCCTCCTCATAAAAATTTACTTGGAACCCAGAGAATATTATTAAATAAAGAAAAAAGAAAATAAAAGATTCTCTCCAGAGGAAAAAGTTGTCCCACCCACCAAAGTTACAAAATAGGAAATAATGGCTCAGTATGATCCTGGGGACACTCGGGTGTTCTTTTGAAGCTATTTACAAATCGACTGTTGTTCAAATCCAGAAACCAGGTCACAAAATCTAAGTATGCAGGAGAAGCTGCCTCCCACAAGAGAAGGAGCCTCCATCCTGGCTCCAACAACTCCTGTTGGAGTGGTCTTACAGGAAAGTCATGAATATAGTCAGAAATTGAGTCTTTTCTAATGTCAAAAACATAGAACTTAGGAAGAAAGGGCTGAAGAGTTCTCTTCACTAGTGGCTGCCCACAAACAAGTCCAGCTGCCCAGGGTGGCAATCCCTAAGAGAACAGAATGAATCAGGAAAAAAAATGCCACCAATTAATGTGGATTCCATATTCCACTTTTCACCTATGTGGCCAAATATAAGTCGGTCTTTTTCTTGCTGGAGGGAACAACCCAATAAAACAAAGTAAAAACAACCAGAAAAAAAAAAAAAAAAAAAGATGCTCAGCAGAATTGGCCTTTCCTTATCAAATAGCTGTTTCTTTTTCTTCTCCTGTAAGGTAGACACACAAATAGCCATAGCCTAATTCAAACCACTCCACCAAGCCTGCAATAGGCTGATAGGTTTAGCTAACATTGTCATCACAGCCCACTGGAATTCTGAAACTAAGTAACGTGGGGTTTGTGTACTGAAAATAAGTGAAATATGCCATAATTAAAATGTTGAACCCTTTTGTTTACCTCTCCAGACAGCAGCATTCTTGGGAAAACTGCAAAAGAGCATTGAAGACAGTCTAGGACCCAAAGATGATGAGGCAGCATTTGACTGGCACGAAAGTCAAGCAAAAAATTATTTTTGAACAATACCATGTAACTAGAAATCTAAGTATGTTTTCTCTGCAATAAGTGCGTGTGACTGACAGAAGCCAGTTATGAGTGTGCAGGCATCCAAAGAAAAGTGTAAAATGAAAGACAATTTCAAATAAGTTACAATGTTCTGTTTCTGAAATTAAGCCTCTGGATAAACAGGGATTTTACTTTACTCCTCTCTCTTAAAACTCATGGAAGAAAACTGTCTTTAATGAAACAAAGAAATGGCCATACTCTGAACAAAACTACCGAACATATCCACCAAAAATGCTAAAGCCTGGTCTCAGGTGGGCAAGGAGGCTGAGGCCCATATTACAGGTCAGGCAAAGTGCCAATTTCTCATTGGCTTTGCAAGACAACCCAGCATCCTTTCAGGACCCCCAGGTAAGGTTGCACAGGTGTTGCCCTGCTAAAGCATGCCTGGCCCAGAGGGTGAATAAAAGAGGCTGGGATAGAGCCCCTGCCTTTCTAAACAAAGCTAAGACAAATCACACAGAGACACCCATCTGCTCACTAAGCACTGGCCAGAGGGGTGCTTTCATCTAAAGAGGAGGCCTTGTAATTCACACTAGACCCCAAGTGGGCTAATGGCAGCCCTGGCTCTTCAGTTAGGGAGAGGAGATCCAGGAGCTGGGCAGGCCATGGATGAAAAAGTGAACTATCCATGTGGTGACCCAGTTCCACATCCCCAGAATGGCATAGAGTCAGCCTCTGCTGGAGTCCTCTCACAACAGCTGCTCATTCCTTTTCTTGAAGACACATCTCCCATTTATTTTTGGGCCTGAAGAATGAGGGCGGCACTCAGGAAATTCCCTTAAATAAAAAACAACCTGGTTATATGTGCTTCCCTCTCTCAAATTAAGCAAGCAGGAATAAACTGAGCATAAGTGAAAGCAGGTGAAGGACGTGCATCACAAGGAAAGACACTTCAGCCAGTAAGAGTTCTAGCAAAAAAAAAAAAAGGAAAGAAAAGAAAGGAGAAAAAAGGAGACAAAAATTCGGAAAAGCGATTATAGAACGACAGAAAACAACTAAAAGTGAACTAACAAATATGCACATTTCAAATTTTGATCAACGCTGATGATTGGGTATCTAAAGATGTGCGTCAACATTCATTTCCATCAAAATATATGAGAGTTTTCTTACATCCATGCTGACTTGGGGATAGTATCCATCTTTTGAATTTGGAGTAATCTGTTGGACTTTGAAAAATGGCTTCTCTTACGTTTAGTTAGCATTTCTCTGATGATTAGTGAGGTCAAGCAGATTTACATATATTGACTGATCATTTGCGTTTCGCTGCATTCAGAAGCAGCCCCTTGTACTGGGAATAATCCTTAAAGGGAATGTGAATGACATTCTCAACTGGGGAGAAGCACACTCCGTCCTTTTGAGGTCAGACTTTGCTGGCATTTTGGCAATGTAGAGTAAGCTCGGTCATGAGGGACAGACTTGCTTTTCAGAAAATCTAGAGAGCCAAATTATGTTATGAGGTTTTCTAAATTTGGGGTCAGCCAAATGCATGGAAAAGAGAAGAAACAAAATCAGAGAAGTCGGAGAAACCTTCCTCAGGGTCGGACAAGGCAGTCTTCTTTCTACATTGCGTGACAGAGATAATCCACCAAAATATCCCTGCTGGTGCCTGAAACTTTGAAAATAATTATATGGGGGTCAGGCTTTGAATTTTTGAAAGTCCATGATTAAGCTACAAATAACCAAAGATTCTTGAGCACTTACTACACACTGGCCAGGAAATCAAACGTACCATAACTCAGCACAGCCTCTGGGCCAGGGAGAGCTGAGAAAATTCCTGACTCACAAATGACTCTATGAAAAATGAGGATTAAAATGCCCAGTTCATAGAGAGCTATGATAATTACATGAAACATAGTATTTCAAGCACTTTTGCCTTGGACAAAGTTGGTTCTCTGTAACTATGAATTCCCTCTCCATTTCTTCCAATTCCCTCTAATAGTTAATGTGTCATTATTAATCCTCATTAACTAAACAGTGTCCACCACCTGGAACACAGAATGGGGACCTTGGCTGCTCCAGGCAGTGGGGCAGGATGAGATGGTGCATGGGGATGAGCAAAGGGTGAGGACGTGACAAATGGTGCTTCCTGCACAATCTTCTCACCAGGCGGGGTGAACCAGTGGTTATCATATGCTACCTGTTTATGAACAGATGCAGTGCTGGATTCTGTATAAACACTAGACTAAACATACAAAGCCCTTGAGCATGACACATACCTTTTATATGCTTTTAAAGAATTCGGAGGGGTGCAAAGGGGCATCCAATCCTGATTTCTTTGTGGGGCAGTGGGAGTTGGGAGGAGGAAGAAGTGAAATGTGTGTGGGGTGTTAGGGGGGCGGTTAGGAACAGTGTAGTCCTCTATGGCAGGCAGCAGAATGGGAGTGAGGTGTGAGCCACAGTCGACAGCCAGGCCACAAGTTCTAACTCTCCACTCAAGACTGGGATGTTTTCTTACAGCAAAAACCAAAGCTGATACCACCCCAAATTTTTCTTTTATCATTAACATTTTATTTCCTGAAATGTTTTTAATTTGCAGTAACAGTACTGTCAAAATCCCCTGGACAAGCGTATCATGCCCAGGACTATTTAAAGAAAGGAACCCTTTGCCATTTTCACAAACCCCGAAATAGCCTAAAATGTGAGAATTTGCATCAGATCTCACTGCCATGCAAATCAGAGAGTGGCTTGCAGGGTGGCCTTATTTATTTTGGTAAATGCGTGGGCAGAGGAGGTAAAGGGGCTGTTTGAAATGCTTTTAAAATTTTTAGTTTCAAATTATTAAACCCTCCAAGAAAAAAACTTAGATTTTTCTAGGGATAAAATTAAGTAAACCTTACATCAGAGATGTGTAACATAAATACACTTAACACTCTTGAAAGCCATATTAACTATTTGAACAGAGGGCTGGGAATATTTTCTTCTTAATGAATAATATAAATTCACTTCACCTGAGGACTTAGGACAAATGGGCTCCTGCATCAACTTTGCTGGCCCTTTCCCACCATGGTGTAAGGCTATGGTTCCGCTATCTCTTCTGGGCATGGCCACTACTTCTCACCTTCTTATCTTGATGTTCCACCCAACCGTGACTCCAGATATGTACTTACCTGGGGTTTGCCTCCTACCTCTATAATTTTCTTCACCCCATCTGGGCTACTGGTGCTTGGTCCTCAATCTTCTGAGGCCCAGGTCTCTGCATGATCTCCCATTGGCTGAATTATTCATTGTCAATGGGCATGTATCCCTGGGTCCCTGAATTGCTTCCTCAATTTGGTATCACATAAAATTAACTATCAAGGACGAGTTGTTATTAATGTGAATATGGAAAGGTAAACATGCAAGAATATCCAGGAAAGCAATTAAAATAACAATTGTGAAGAGAAATGTTCTGGTACGCACTGAAACGTACTAGAAAGCCTCTATTAAAACAGTTTAGGCCTGACCATAGGAATAGAAAAATAGGCCAGTGGGATAGAATTAAAAGTCCCCAAAGAGACCCAAGACATATGGAAATGTAGTGTATCTTACATAGGTATTGCTAGGGCAAAGATGGGGAAAATCGGGTAGCCTTTGGAAAATGATAAAATCTGTATCACATACCATATACAAGAATAAACTCCAAATGGATCAGGGATCCAAATGTAAACATTTAAACTGTGCAAATACAAGAAGCAAATATGGGTGACTTTTTCTTTAACCTTGATATAGGGACTTAAAATCCAGAAAAATTAAATATTGATAAATGTGTCTACATAAAACAATTAAAACATTTTTATTGCAGGACAACCATACATGAAGTGAAAAGGGAAAAATATGTATAATTTATAACACAGATAAGGGGTTAATATCCTCAATAGTCAAAGAATTCTTAGTGAGGGAAATGATTAAAATAACCTGAAAAACAAAAAAAAGACATGGACAACTCATTTAAAAGCATATATATGGCATGTGAACTTATGAGAAGATATTCAAACAGCCCATAATTAAAGACATGCAAGTTAAAACAATTGCATTTCTCACCTATCAGATAAGGAAAAATTTAAAAGTATGACAGCACATTCTGTTGGCAAGAATAGAGGGAAACAGGTACTCTCATGCATTGCCGGTGGGAATACAGATTGGCACAATCCTTTTAGAGGGGGATTTGGTGATGACTAACAAAATGATTCATCCACTTACTTTTCAATTGAGCAGTCCTACTTCTAGGAATCCACCCTAAATATACATCTCCAAAAGTACAAAAATACATATATACAGGTCATTTATTATGATATTGGTTGGAAAGAGCTTGAATACTTAAGAGAGTAGGTGAATAAACTATAGTACACTCAGTGGAGTACTATGCAGCTGTAAAAAATGAGTGATAAGGGATCTCTATGAACTGATATGCTGTGCTTCCTAGGGTATACTGTGAAGCGAAAGAAGCAAAATGTGAAAAAAAAAAAAAAAAGCCTGCTATCTTTTGTGTAAGAAAAAAGGAAATGAGAAATTATACACATATCTGCTCAATAGTGCAAAATAAATAGAGAAAAGATAAACCAGAAACTAATCACTAGCTACATATAAGGAGAAGGGAATGACTCCTAGTTACATACAATAAATAGGTAGAATTGGGTTGGAAAGGATGGAAAAATGAGAGCAGGATAGAATGGATAGTGGCGGGCAGAGGAGTGACTCTTTTCTGAGTAACCCTTCTTAAAAAATTCTGACTTTTGGCAACCATAGTAGTGATTCATGTGCTCAAGATATATAGATATTCAAAATCAACAGGGATGATGAAGAAAATCCAAAATGGAATTTGCATCAGTCAAGAGTCCAAGCCAGGAGGCACAAGTCATGCAGTAATTTGAATAGAGAAGTTCAATATGAACAGGGAAATAACTATGAAGGTGTAAAGACAGCCCTAGAGAATATTCTAGAGTTGAGAGAGAGTACAAAAATAATGAACAAACTTGGAAGGGGCCCCTCTCCAAGGATGCGATTGAGCTCTCATGTGAGATGATGGAGATACTCAATAAATACTAAAAAGTAATGGGTCCTCTGGGCCCAGAGCTGTACCACAGTCATCAGGCAAGCAAAAAATACACCCTCTGTAGGCATGCCAAAGCTGGGAGGAAGAAATTGCAGCCAGGGCCAGCAAGCCGAAAGCACCCCTCTGGAGTGCAAGTAGTCAAGACTGGCAGAAGGGCATAGAGAATGACTCAGCACATTAAGAGCCCACTCATCAGCAGGGCAGCATGAGACCTGAGGTGTGCAATGTCTACTTTAGGAGGGTCACATCGAGGTAGTCACCAGGCCAAGGCCAGAGCTGTGAGCTCACCAAAGGATGATGTGGTCTGAACAAGCAGCTGGGACAAAGCAGCACTAAATTTTTTCTACACACTGCTGGCCACCGTGTGGCAGGAGTGAAGAGACAAAACGGCAGCACATCAGGGCTAGGCGTGGTGGCTCATGCCTGTTATCCCAGCACTTTGAGAGGCCGAGGCGGGAGGATCAGGAGGTCAGGAAATTGAGATCATCATGGCTAATATGGGGAAACCCTGTCTCTACTAAAAATACACACACACAAAATAAAATACTTAAAATAAAATAAAAAATTAGCCGGGCATGGTGGCAGGCGCCTGTAGTCCCAGCTACTCTGGAGGCTGAGGCAGGAGAATGGCGTGAACCCGGGAGGTGGAGCTTGCAGTGAGCCGAGATTGCACCACTGCACTCCAGCCTGGGCGACAGAGCGAGACTCTGTCTCAAACAAAACAAAACGAAACAAAACAAAACAAAACAAAAACAAAACAAAAAACAGCAGCACATCAGAACAAGGGAAAGAAGCCCCTTTCTCCTACAACAGCCCTCAGTGCTCTTTGCTGACCAACTGTAACATCATGCTCACTGCAGAGAAATACTTAGAGGATCCAACTCCATTACTGCAGAGTAAGTAACAAAGGGTGAATGTGGAGATAAGGGGCAATAAATGGATAACTGGCAGAGAATACAAACAAATAAACCTAACTATAAAGTAATGAATGAATAATATAACGAGGCAGAAAGGGAAGGAGAAAAAGGAACTAACCTAGGTTACTTTGAAAAACAGTGTTTTGACAATGTACACTAAGATGAAAGATAAAATGAACCATGTACAAATGTACTTATAGGAGTAAACTACTTTCTGTGAATTCCAGTACTGAGCAAATAAGTGAATATATTGGAGCAAATGAGATTCTGGTTTTTTCACTGTCAGAGAAAGGAGTTATAAACAGAGTCTAAAATAAGCTTTGCGAGATGGATTGGAATTGGAGGTTATCACTATGAAGTGATTTTAATATATATAATATATATTCAGGAGACAGATATGCAAATATATATAGAATAAGCATTTGTGTGTACACACATACATTTTTAGCTCTCTCCACTAAGAGAGACGAGAAGCAATGCTACTGCAGTAGCAATGAGTATACCCAACTCCCAGATCTTGGCTTCTAAATACCATTCTCTAACAACAACAACAACAACAACAACAAACCAGGGCTCCATGGAGAAATGGCTGATAACAGAGACAGGCAGGGAAAGTACAAGATGATCCTGGAACTTCTTGTGTTGCTAGAAAGTAAAGATGTGCTTTTAAAAAAGGACATGGACATGTCAAAAGGATACAGGAGCCAACTTGAAGGGGCTTTCTTGGCCAAATATGGGACAATTTGAACGAATAAAATAAATAAGAATAGTAATAGACAATAGCCATGGAATATGAGAATCCATGAGGATAAAATTTATTTACACTGTTATAAATAAATTATTGAACAAATTAATAAATAGGAAAGAAAAAAAGCTTTTCCTTGCAATAGAATTCCAACTAATAACTGTAGAAATAATGATGGCGAAAATGTCACCATTTTCAAATACTATAATAATTGTTTAAATAAGAATTATCAATGAATGATGAACTTAATGGGCAAAAGCATGATGAGAAATGAGATACTGACATAGCCTCAAAGTATCTCCCCTACAACATACTTATTCATTACAAAGGGAAAATACTTTACAGTGGAGAAATCTGGCAGATATCACCTTAATGAACAGATCAAAGTTAATGTCAGCTGTGATTAGACAAATTAACATCAGGTGCCTCTTGGTATGAAGGACTGAGAAGGGCACAATGTAACTTCATAATATTTTCTACTAAAAATGCACAACTCAAATTTATTTATAAAGAAACAACAAACAAACCCAAATTGAGGAACATTATGCAGAAATAACTGGCCAGTACTTTTTTGAAGTAAGGCTGAGACACTGTTTTAGATTCAAGAGACTGGGATGGAGCAAGCAAAGCAGTGAGGGTACAGAGTTAAAAAGACTCCCACTCTTAGGGTCATGCAAGTATAGGATTGTCCCTAACGGAGGCCAAGGTGACATGGCAGCTAAATGCAACATGTCATCCTAGTTTTATGGGAAAACTGGTGAAGTCTGAATTGTATCATCCTAGTCATCCCAGCTATTGGGGGAAAACTGGTGAAGTATGAATTGTATCCGTGTTAATTTCCTGATTTTGATAATTGTACTATGTAAGATGTTAGTATATGAGGAATCTGGGCATACAAAGATTCTTTGTACTATTTGTAAAAGTTTTTTAAGCTTAAAATACATTTCAAATAAAAAATGTAAGTTTTTAATGTAAAAACGATTTAAAAAAGTAAGAGTACAGTCTTCTAGCTGAGAATCTAGCATAATGTCACATGTGGGGGCATTTATTAAGTAAAAAAAAAAAAAATAGCAATGCATGGTGAACATGTGGGCTTTGGAACCATCCAGATGTGGATTTGACTCTGACCTTGTAACTTACTAATTGTGTGATGCCAGGCTAGTTACCTAATTTCCCTAAGCCTCAGTTTCCTCACCTGAAAAATGGATCATCATAATAATACCTGCTTTATATGATTTATTGCAATTATCTCTATTTATATTTATATTATGATTATCTATATTCAATAGATGATATTTGTAAAGAACTTACTACAAACCCAACCAGCAGAATTCATGGTAGTTTGATATTGTTTGGCTGTGTCCACACCCAAATCTCATATTGAATTGAAATCCCCATAATCCCTACGTGTTGAGGGAGGGACCTGGTGGGGGATGATTGGATCATGGGGGTGGTTTCCCCATGCTGTTCTCATGATAGTGCATGAGTTCTCACGAGATCTGATGGTTTTATAACTGTTTGATAATTCCTCCTTCACAAGCAATCACTCTCTCCTGCTACCTTGTGAAGAAGGTGCCTGCTTCCCCTTCCACCATGATTGTAAGTTTCCTGAGGCCTCACCAGCCATGCAGAACCCTGAGTCAATCAAACCTCCTTTTTAAATAAATTATCTAGTCTCTGGTATTTCATTACAGCAGTGTGAAAACAGACTAATAAATAGTTGTTATTGTGGTTGTTGTAATGAGCCACATCAATGACTAGTTCACTTCTCCTTGAACAAACTATATACTATGCATTGAAGGCCCTATTTAAGGCCAGGAAGATACCCCATAGGTTATGTTTCTAAAGGTTTGCTATAGCTCATTGTAAGTAAATCCAGGCCATGAAATTTTAAACTTACAAAACAGATAAATAGTGGGTGATTATTTTTATTAAAACATAATTCATGGCCTCTTTTGCAGCAAGTAGCATTTGGTTTCCTTTTAATTTTGTGGAAACAGAACTATGACATAAAAGAAAACAATTGTTTCTATATTGCCTTAGGCAGACTTAGAAAGGGCCACTGCTGGGTGACTTAGGCATGGGAAAAATCTGGCTTAATAATAAGCCTTAACAATGTTGACTCTTTCAAAGGGGCAAAGATAAGCCAAAGTCTCGCGTTTGTCTTTTCCAAACAGATTCTGAGCTACTTAAATGTGATGACATAGATCAAATATTTGAGGTTAAAGATTGCTTGTAGGTTCATGCTTTTTCTTTTAATCCATTTTTTGAGATAACTCCAGGAAAAATAATGGGCAAACAGAGAAAAAGGGTGAGTATAGCTAAACAGGATCCTATTTCAGTAAAACACTGCAATGTCTGGTGTTTCTAGTAATGCATTTATTTTATGAAAAGGATATAAAATCAAGACACTTCTGTGGCAACTTCTCCATTTATATAAGGGATACAAAATATCACAAATAAAATATGCCACTCTGCTGTTTTCCAAATATTTCCAATAATCCTTTAAGTCTAGGAACAAAGGCTAAATTCCTGAATAAATTATCTTATCTTTATAATCTGCTCCAAAGTTTTGGAAACCCTAGCTTTTGAATATTAACCAAAAAGTGTTTCCATCCAGTCATTTGGAAAAGCAACTGAAATTCATGCTAATTTTAACTTAGACAGAGATGTTGTTTTGCCATCTTTTTTTTTTTTTTTTGATGAAGTTTCAATCTGTTGCCCAGGCTGGAGTACAGTGGCAGATCTCAGTTCACTGCAACCTCTGCCTCCTGGGTTCAAGCGACTTTTGTGCCTCAGCCTCTCAAGTGCGTGAGACCATGCCCAGCTAATTTTTGCATTTTAGTAGAGATGGGATTTCATCTCTCCTAAAAATTGGCCAGGCATGTTGGCCAGGCTTGTCTTGAACCCCTGACCTCAAGTCATCTGGCCGCCTCGGCCTCCTAAGTGCTGAGATACAGGTGTGAGCCACCATGCCTGGCCTGTTTTGTCATCTTTTACTGACTTCTTGTTGATCCCTATGCAATCTGACTACAGTAGAGATCCCAAAACACCTTCACCTCTGAGTCTTCATCCAACACGGTACTCCTTCCCTTGGCAGTGACTTCTACCTTGTATTGGTAAGATCTGGTATTTCTAGAATAAGTGTCATCCAAATCATTGTGCTGATGTCTCAACATTCATCCAGCCCCCCAGCCTATCCTCTTGCCTCTGAACAAGCAGGGACTCTACCCTTCCTCACGATTCACCCCCCAACTTGGGTTCTCAATCTCATGTCTAGAAAGTTCTTCCAGCATATCCTTTATTCTGGATTTTCTTTCAAAAGTACATAGGTCTCCTTTAAGCTTTCCCCAAATATTTGCTATTTAGTTATCTCTACACTTGCAGTTTCTCTGCCAGAATTATCTGTCCCTTTAATTAGCATTATCCTTACTTTCCTATTGACGCAATTCCAAGGAATAATCATCTTCTTCATCTTTGCCACTTCTGACTCTAGTGGGGACATCTGACTCAATCTTAACTATAAGCCTTTGCGCCTCATTTAGCACCACCTGAAATCTTCCCTCCTCCTCATTTATTTCATTCTTACTCATCCTCAAAGGTCTAGCTGAAGCCCCTTCTCACCTATAAAGTCTCACCAGCATCTCCCTTCTCTGTACTTTAAGAATACTAACTGTTGGGAGGATCCACTGCATCTCCTAGTTGTACTCCAATTGTGCTTTGGGGAACTACACAATCCCCATTTCATCAATCTTGCCTAGCTCTTCTTCCCTGGCCAAGGAGTGAGCCTCGTATCCCTAGCCATGCCAACTGGACTTTCTCTCCCAGGAATGTGAATCTTGAATGAGGTGAACAAAGAAGGAAATGGATAGAGCTAAAGCATTCTGGGTGCAGGGTCCTGATAAACCTGTCTTGAAGGCCCTACTGCTCAGTCCTGATAGGTACAGAACCTTGTCTTTCCTGCACTTGGCTCCCCAGATTTCCTTCATTTCTGTGAGCCACACATTTTCCCCCCTAAAGTCAGCCAGAGTAAATGTCTGTCCCTTACATCCAAAAAAAACTCAACTAGGGCTCTCCTATTGCCGTTTATTACTGTTTAATTTGAGGCAGCGGGCTGACGATGTCTTGTGAAACAAAGGGATAGGAAATTTAAGTCTTATGACCCTATATATCTTACACCACTTATGTACACTGTAATCAGGCTCAAAATTTTCACTGAATCAACAAATACCACTACTTCCTTTGTTGTTTCAGCAAAAAAAAAAATTTCTTTAAAATTTGAATATTTATTTTATGTAGCTTCTGTAACTGCATGATAATAGATACATATGAAAATCTTCATCTGTAAAACAAAGGAACTAGAATAATTATCTGAGACTATCTTTGATTCTGTATTGTAGTGAAGGATCAGTCATTAATTCTGTAAAGACATTCTGAGTGTCAGCTATTGACCATGCACTGTATTAGGCACTGAAGTTGTGGATAAGATGAAAAAGACCTGATACTGGCTCTGGCTTCAGCACAATTGATTTGAGTTATCTGGTATTCCTCTTACCAGTTTAACTTATGCCTTTTATAATGGTAGTACCCAGGATTAATTTGGCACTTTTTTTTTTCCTGAAGCATTTTCATATATGACACATCATTTATTATTCCTACTGCATACAGGGGAAAACTGCTGTTAGGTCACATGACTAAGATCAAAACCAGAGCTAAAAGAAGACAGGTCGTTTGATTTACAGTGATGTTCCTTTCTTCCCCCTCCACTATAATAAGATACGTTTCCTTTGGGACACAATTAAATACTGGAATTATATTTTATTTAATTTCTGCTTTACACCAAACTCATGGATTTTTCTCTTGTTGTACAAGGTAAAGGCAGTTTCTGAGTTTCTACCAGAGGAAAACACCAGAAGTATTAGTTGGTTACTGGTACATTTGGCTAACAAATATTTATTTAGTGCATGCCAAACATAACACATTGGGCTACCCCTGACAATAACCCCAGTCAAGACACGTATAGCCCCTACCCTTGCTGAATTTAGAGTCTTGTGGGAGAGCAGGTCAGAGCCACCTAATGTGGGAAACTAGGATGAGAAGATACAGCATATACTCAAGTTCCCAAAATTTTATGTTCACAAAGAATCTGAATTGAATTTCTCAGTCTGCTCCAATCACTTGTACACTGATTGAAACATATCAGCTTTTTTCTTACCCTTCATTCTAGATGTAATGTCTTCATCTTCAAGGTATTCCTTCTCTCCAAGTTTTTTTCTTTTTTCTTCATAGTTTCCCTCCCTAACTCCATATTTCAAAGTGATCCCCAATACCTTTTTCATCTGCAGAGCATTCACAAAGATCCTCATGAATCTTCAGTGGTCCTTAGAGCTCTATAAAAAAATTTCTTTCTTGATTCACTTGATGCTTTCTGATGATGTAAAAAATAAATCCTTTCTTGAGAAGCAGAAAGCTGTCTCTGTTATATTGTCAATGGTCCAGGACAGGTCACGAGCCAAAAGGGCACCCCAAAGAAATTATCCTTTGGGAATGGTTTTGGCAAGCAGTGTGTCTGAATGTGCCCTTATGCTATTTTTCTTCCAGGGTCAACAGAAGTATATAAAGTCAACTTTCTTCAAAACATGTGCCATGAAATTGACTTAACAGGAAAAAGGACTAACAACAGTAGCAAGTAAGTTACAAAGCAAAATTAGGCTGGGACACATCTGTTAAAGGGGTACTTGGGCAACACAGTGAGACCCCCATCTCTAAAAAAGTTTTTAAAAATTTTTTTACAAAGAGATTTTACAGTCAGTACATTTCTAAACTATGGCAAATGAGAGAGCTCTAAAAGAATACAAAGTGTAAAAGGAGGTCAGTGATTTAAAAGTATATATTTCTTTGATCATAATATCAATACTTTTTCAGAGAATTTGCTAACATTAATTACTCTTCACAGCATTCACATTAGCTAATATCAAGAGCTGCATTTTGTCTTCACTGGTGAAAATGCATAAAAAGGAGTAAAAAGTTTGTTCATTGGCTCATGCCTGTAATCCCAGCACTTTGGGAGGCTGAGGTAGGCAGATCACGAGGTCAGGAGATCGAGACCATCCTGGCTAACACAGTGAAACCCCGTCTCTACTAAAAATATAAAAAATTAGCAGGGCGTGGTGGTGGGTGCCTGTAGTCCCAGCTACTCAGGAGGCTGAGGCAGGAGAATGGCGTGAACCCAGGAGGTGGAGCTTGCAGTGAGCTGCGATGGCGCCACTGTAGTCCAGCCTGGGCGACAGACCGAGACTCTGTTTCAAAAAAAAAAAAGAAAAAAAAAGTTTGTTCATATATGGAAAGGAGCTTGAGACAGAGCTAGTTTCTAAATCTTGCCCTTATAGTACATCTTTAAGAGCTTCAGCTTTGAGAAAAGACAAACCCAGCTCTGTCTTTGAATTTCTGCTTCTCTGAAATTCTAGCTCTGTCACTTAATATCTATGTGACCCTAGGGAAGCCACTTATTATCTAGGTCTTAGTTTCTCTATATGTAAAATGAGGATATGTCATAGATTGCAGCAGTGGGCCCAACTGTTCACCATTCTCTATATCCAGACTTTCTGCCATGCCATTTTCCAGTGCTCTCTCAAGGGATGGATAGAGTCCATTAAGGGAGGAAAGCCACATCTTTAGTCTTAGCCAGACAGACAGGTTGCCAGCAGAGGTTGAAATGGATTTATGCAATTAGGCTCCTCTGGAGCTTGTGATCAGAGCTTGTAGCTCTGCAATCACCAACAGAACATAATCAGCCCAGCCTATTGGAGGATGAGAGACACATGGGGGAGCTGAATTGCCCCATTCATCCCAACTAAGGCCAGGCTAGATCAGTCTTCAGTGAGCCGAACTCTACTTGTCATGAGCCAGCACCATCAAGACAGGCCAAGATCTCTTTAGCCAATCATGACAGCTGTGTAAGCAATAAGCAGTTATCTTGTATGCCACTGAGGTTTTATGCATGTTTTGTTACACAGCAATGCTATTATATTTATTAGCATTATAGATAAGTAATACGTGATGGTAGTATCTCTCATATGCATTTCAATTTAAGTGGGAAAATACATGTAAATCACTTAGAACAGTACCTAATGCTAACCATAACAGCAAAAACAATGATAATATGTTCTGTTCTTTTGGAGAAACAATTATAGAATATGCAAAAGTATTAGAAATTCATCTGTGGATTCTGAACAAGACCTGTCTCATTGAAAATTTTTACAAAATCATGAAATTTTACTTCCAGTTTTAGTAAAGGACCAAGATTTTGACCCAATTGTGTTTTTTTTAAGCTATAATTTAAGTATCCTGGGACCTGTTCTCATAAGTAAAACAGTTCTTTTCCCTCTAGAAGATTTACTTTGCTAAAATTAAAAAAAAAAAAAAAAAAAATTCCACCCCCACGCCCCCAACACAGAGTAGAGAAAGACATTCAAAATTACAGCCTGCTGAGAGAAGCTAAAGGCTAGCCTCCTGAATAAACTCAAGTTATGGCCAGGCATGGCGCCTCACGCCTGTAATCCCATCACTTTGGGAGGCCAAGGCGGGCAGATCACTTGAGGCCAGGAGTTTGAGACCATCTTGGCCAACATGGCAAAACCCTGTCTCTACTAGAAATACAAAAAAATTAGTTGGGCATGGTGGTGAATGTCTGTAATCCCAGCTACTCAGGAGGCTGAGGCAGGAGAATTGCTTCAACCCAGGAGGCAGAGGTTGCAGTGAGCTGAGATTGCACCACTGCATTCCAGCCTGGGCGACAGAGTGAGACTCTGCCTTAAAAACAAAAATCCTACTTATGAGGTTTTGTTCCCCTGGAGGACTAGACAGAAAATGACACTCATCACCGTCCTTTCTGTTCTTTTCCTGTTTGGATAAACTTCTTGAAATAGTTTAGTATGATGGTTAGGAAATGTGAGCTCTGGAGTTAAAATTCTGGTTCTGCTACTCAGTAGTTTTGTGATATGAGCAAGTTAAACTCCATAAAGCTCTTTCCTCACTCCTTAAATGGAGATAAGAACAGTAACCTCACAAGGTTACTGCAAGGATTATATAAAACTATAGCTGCAAAGTCCTTAGAGTCATGCCTGGCACACAATAGTCAATAAGCCTTACCTATTACTAGTTATTCTAACAGACGAGTCTGCCTTCTGTCAGCTCCATTTCTAGCTAGCCTAGATTTTGTGAACCATGCTCCTATCTAAGCTAGGTGAGCCTAATAGGCCTTGATTCAAAACAGGTCACTAGTACTGAACTACCTATGGCCATCCTAAGTAGAGATCAGAAATGAAATCTCAGATTTCATACCCAAATGTGAGGAAAAACCACATCCATGCCTCCTATGAGGCAGAGAGTTTGGACAACTGTCAAGAATAACGTTTCTCAGCCTACTTCCAAGCCATCTCACGCTGCCTCTTATGAGAAAAGGGAGTCCAAAATGACTTTCAACTTTACACTGTAGTTCTGCCCACTAGCACAAAGACAAATCAAATGATGTTTACCTAATCAACTAATAGCATGAACAAAGAAGTGACTGTCCCTCCCTTACACACCAATATTCTTCCTTTTTTGGCTATGTCTCTTCTTAATCCGGTGAAATTAACCACTGGAGCCGTAGTCTACCCTCAGTGCTTCTGTCTTCCTCGGGTAAGAAGATCAGGAGAGAATTCAAAAATATCCTGTCCTTCCTTCATGGAACCACTTCCTCAGTCCTTACCTCTCTTCCTCCATATCCTCCTGATGTTAAAGAGGGCCTTTATCAATGTGCCTTTGTTGTGGCCCCCCGAAGCTGCTGAAACAGATCAGGACATTGATTACATCAGGCACAATGCCAGGATGAGCCTCAATTATCTTGCTCATCTCGAATCCTGCTCAGCTATGCTACACGACCAAGCAGGGTGAACAAAGAGCACCAGATGAAAATATGACCCAAATAATATGCCAGCGCTATAAAATTCTTGAAGTTTACTGCCACCTTATAAAAGTTAACAATACAAACATTTTCCCATTATCAATTCAATCTGTTGCTCCCACAGAGAAATCTCAGTCCAAAGTTCTGCTCTACCTTTTTCCTTTTACTGGCTCAGTTACAGGCAGAAGAGATGGTATTTGGGGATCTGGGTAGAGTCTGGGATCCTTCTTCAGCAGCTGCACCCTGGGCCATCTGCCAATATAATTGGAATAGCGCCTTAGCACCTCCAAAGTTTGATTATTTCAACCCTAAGACTCTCAGTTTCCTCTTTTCTAAAATACCTAAGGGTCAACAGAACACATGAGAATATCATAGCACCAGTCTTAATTCCACAAAATTCAGAAGCACAAACAAATTTCCAGTTAATAATATAAACATCAATTTCCATTGGATGGGTGTTTCCAAGCAAAAGATAACTTTCCCGGAGCCTAACCCATGTTATACTCCAGACGCTTGTTGCTAGTGCCAGTTACAGACCATTGTAAAGATTTTGTGTTATCTATGTCTGCAGGAAACAAAAAAAGAGAAGGGCCTTTTCCTTTAGATTTCAGGATGCCGTGAACTTATGCCAACTGTTAAAATTCAGGCCGTGGGTAGTCAAGTTCACAGGAGAAAGCCTGTAGGAATCGTGTTGTGTACTCCTTGCTGTACTTTGCCTACATAACAAGTTTATATCCACAATTAAAATGGCAACTTAAAAATAAAGATGAAGGATGTTCTATTGCACTCATTGCTAACTCTGCTACCGCCAAGAGCAATCACCAGTGAAGAGACAGAGCCATCAGTATTTGAATTTAAATGTTGAAATAATAATAAAGCTTATGGTCTCCCTAAGGTTAGTTTATAATAAAAATAACTTCTTGATCCTGGAAAACTTATCTGGTTTCTTTCTTCCTTTCATTCTCCACTTAATGACTGAAGTTATTATTTCCATGGTGGTCTCCAAACCGCACTTGGTTTCTATGTAGATTGGCATGTCACCTCCAACAATTTCACCAGCTGCCTTTTCCTCTCAAGAGAATATGATTAAAATATTAATCCAGTTTCTGGACTAACCTAGCAAGAGAGTTATATAAATTTCTACACAGCACAGCACTTGCTGTTAAATATGTAACATGTCCTCCCTTTCATTTTTTACGACTCCACAGTTAAGTTAGCTCCTAGCAAAGCAGATACAAAAATTTTACCTTCCTGGCCAGGCGTGGTGGCTCACGCCTGTAATCCCAGGACTCTAGGAGGCTGAGGCGGGTGGATCACAAGGTCAGGAGATCGAGACCATCCTGGCTAACACGGTGAAACCCTATCTCTACTAAAAATACAAAAAATTAGCCAGGCGTGGCGGCGGGCGCCTGTAGTCTCAGCTACTCAGGAGGCTGAGGCAGGAGAATGGCGTGAACCCGGGAGGCAGAGCTTGCAGTGAGCCGTGATCGTGCCACCGCACTCCAGCCTGGGCAACGGAGTGAGACACTGTCAAAAAAAAAAAAAAAAAATTACCTTACCTTCCTGCCTCTCTACTGTTTGTTCTCTCTGACTTCTCAATACCGAATTTGAATAATTGCAAGCCCTAGTCCAAAATGTTGGTTTCCAATGGGCAGAAATGGGCTGGAGGAAAACATCTGGGGACCTAAGCTGAGCCACTGTGGCTGGCCAACTGTCTGGCAGCTATGACCTTTGCAAAGCCCCCAATAAACAGAGGGCCCACACAGTAATCCACGACAGCGTCCTCTTGGTGGTGCCAAATCACCCATTTGTCCTGCTTACTGGAAACTGTCCAGAACTGCAAATCCATCACTCAGCATTTACAGAAACTGCCTCTGGGCCTGTCATTGGGCTAAATCCTTGCTTTTGAGGAGCTTACAATCTAAGTACTGTAATTAGAGATCAATTGAGTATTAAACTATGTGACACTAAGTAGGAGTTTGAAGAAAACGATCATTGTGGGCTGAAGTAATTGGGAAAGATTTCATAGAGATTGTGGAACGTTGAGGGGGAAAGTAACATGATCTTTTAGGTCTATGAAGCTGATAAATGTGCTTAGGATCAGAGGACCCAAGGCAGTGTATCAGGCTTACCTGTGGAACTCATCACTAAGAGGATGGGATTCCTCTCAGATCAAGAGGAAATTTAATCTTTTCTGAAATTCTTTAGCATTTGAATCATGATGGTGATGTTGCTGACATAAAAATCAGACATCCTTAATTTATTCAGGCCTTCAATATAGAAATATTGAAAGAAATGACTTTCTACCAATGCCAGCCCAAGCTAGATTAAGAGCTGACAGCATTTACATTTGAAGTCAGGATTACTGGTGGAGTTAGTAATAGGTCATTTCCGAAGGGCACGAACAGCCAAGAGAGATAACTGGCAATACCTTCTGAGATTAGGATTAAAAGTAGCAAACAGTAGAATTCTATCTGTTCCATTAATTTTTAAAAATCACACTGTAAGTTTTAGTTTAAGTAATTAATGGCAATGGCAACTTTTTTATTTCCCTTAATTATTAACTTTGCATTCTTCTGCATATTTTAATTGAATAGATGCATTATATGACAAAAATGCCTCTGGAGAAACAATAAAAACCTGATCAGCTCTTCCCATGACTAATGACAGAACTGGTGGGCAGAGCTGACAGCATTTTTCAATATGGCAAACTTGATTTTCCGAAAGGAAAAAAGTCAAGGCCCATGTTCTCTCTCACACTTAGCTAAATTGCTAACTGAATCAAGCAATGCAATGGGTTGTCTTATCTCAAGAAATTATGTAAAACTGAAATATACCACTATTTCTCTCTTTTGGGTGGATTTCCTTTTAATGGAAGAGTAATCTTCTTTTATTCCAAGTGTCACTTCCAGATCAGGTTTTCCATGAGGTAGACAGAGACCTTGCTCAGTCCGATGTTTCTGAACAGTCCCTCCTCGTTTCAGCCTGGGAACTGACAGCAAAGTGGGTGGCTGTAGGCACTGGATGTGGGCTTTCTGTAGGCATCAAAAGGTCAATCAAGGGAGATGTAATAGTCACTCAGCACCCTGCTGACGGTAACCCAGTCCATTTTCCTCTATTTAAGACTTTAATGTGGGCCTGAGACCCACCACTTCCACACACAATACTCAGTAGTTTATGACCATATTAGAAGTTCCCAGTTATGGGTACAGGCAGCAGGCTCATATCTGCATATTCTCAGCCAACAGCATCTGGGAATTGAGTTTGTTGTGCTGACTACAAGCCTAGGACTCTTCCAGACCAGCAGCTCCAGCCTTTAACCCTTCCCCTTCTCCAGAACAAGAAAGCATAGCAGAATGTTAGATGAGAGAGTATAAAGACTTGATTCTACTAGAAGGTATGTTTTTAAAAATAATTAATTAATTTTTTTTTTTTTTGAGACATGGCCTTGCTATGTTACCCAGGCAGGAGTGCAGAGGTACTCATTGCAATCTCTGTCTCCTGGGGTCAAGCAATCCTCCCCCCTCAGCCTCCCAAGTAGCTGGGACTATAGGAGTGTGCTACCAGGCCTGGCTAATTTTTTCTATTTTTTATAAAGACAAGGTCTCACCATGTTGCTTCAGCTGGTTTCGAACTCAGAAGCTCAAGCAATCCACCTGCCAAGTGGATTGGCTGGGATTACAGGGGTGAGCCACTGCTCCCAGCTATGTTTTTAATTTAAAAATAATTCATAAATGTTGGCACTTTATTAAGATACAAAAATGAATTGAAACACTTCAGAGTTGTAGCACCATGCTGAGAATTGCTGCACTGAACTCTAAAGCTGTCTAAGTCACCCAGTGTCAAGTCACACAAGTCAACTCTAACTCCCCGACTGGCTGTCTGCCTGGCAAGTATTCTCTTTATAGAGACTGAACCAACACCCATGACTGTATATAGTTATAGTTAAGAGCACAGACTCTGGGGCCAGCCTGCCTGAATTCAGATCCTAGCTTCACATTGTTTGCTCTTCACGGGAGCTGTTCACAAAAATTCCAATTCTCTTCTTCCTGATGTAGATGATGGATTACATTATCTGCTGCCTTGAAGTTGGGCATGGCCATGTGACTTGCTTTGATTAATTATTTTGAGAGCAAAAGTGATATGTCACTTCTGGGCAAAAGCCAGGAAGTCCACCTTACTCTAAGTGTGACCCATGGTCCAGCACTATAGGCATCACCTAGAAGGTTGAGAGAAATGTGGCATCTCAGGCCCGCCAGGACCTCCTGAATCAGAATGTGGATTCAATAAGCTCCCCAGGAGATGCCTATGCACGTTTAAATTTGAGAAGCTCTGCCCTAAGGTATGAAGCATTATTCACCATGTTCTCTTCTCTAGCCACAGCAGCTGGTGTCCCCGGTGGTAGAGTTTCCTTTAGACTAGGCTCCTGGCCTGACCTGAGATGGACAAGAAGCAAGGCATGAGAAAAATAAGCTTTTGTTCTAAGCCACTAAAACTTGAAGGCTGTTACCTTGGTTTAACTAGCTCCTTCTGAGTGATGTGGTCACTTAGCACTCTGTGACCTTGGGCAAGTTACATAATCTCCCTGTGCCTCAGCTTACTTGATGTAAAACAGAGACAGTAACAGAAAATAATATTTTAAACATGATGATCATAAATAAAATGTATTATTTATTCTAAACCCAAATAAAATGATACATTTTCTTTTATCCTTGCCACTCTCTTAAAATGTATATAAGGAAATAAAACATTCTAAGCCAGAAAACATGTTTTGTTGTCTTGGATTTTTCCTTTACATTTCTGAACCAGCTTTTCAAAAGGAAAAAACAAAACCATGGTACTGAAACAATTCACAATGAGCCATATTATTCAGTTCCAAAGTCACAGAATTTGAACAAGCAGCTTCCAAGCTCAGCCTTTTACCTACTCTAGACCAGGAGCAGCTAACATTTTCTCAAAGGGCCAGATGCTAAATACTTTAGGCTTTGTGAGTCACATGGTTTGTCACCACTGCTCGACTCTGCCATTGCAGCACAAGAGCAGCCACAGACAACACAGAAACAAATGGGCATGGCTGTCATCCAATGTAACTTTATTTATGGACACTGAAATTTGATTGCCATATAAGGTTCATGGGTCACTAAATATTATCCTTCTTTTGATTTTTTTTCAATCACTCAGAATTGTAAGACCCATTTTTAAGTCATGAGTGGTACCAAAACAGGCAGTGGGCTGGATATGGACCACGGGCCATACTTTGTGGCCTCCTGCTCTAGATTCTCAAGTTCATGTTTCAACATGTAAAGAAAAATTTATTTTGACACTTGTTAAGGTTAGGAAGACTTTATTTAGGACTACAGTGATAGGTTTTAAAACTATCGCAACAGAGGAAGAGATCAGGCTCAACTCTGAATACAACCTGATCATGTGGGGGTTTAAAACTAATGGGCAGAGTGAGGGGGTCAGTGATTAGAAAATTACTAACAGGAGATATCAAGAGTAGACGAGTTCTTACAAAATGAACTTAACAGGCTTCTCGTTGAAGGGGGGCTGAGAACTTACACATCAAAAGTGGAGGATGAAAAATTTCATAGATATTGAGGATGGGGGATTCTCTCTAAACTGACTTAGCAGGATTCTTGCTAAAGCTGGGCTATATAGGTCCATCACGAATGGGGACCAAGGTGGAGTCCTGGTTGAAAAGAAGACTCAGGGCCTGACTAAAGTTTGGTCAAGGAGGGAGCCTTTGTCAAACTACACCATGAAGCCTCCTTAATAGTCATGGACACGTGGTGTTCAACCCAATATCCACTTAGAAATCAGGTTAGAAATAATCGTCACAAGCCTGTTTTTATTAGTTCAACTTGAAGAAAATGTAAGATCCTAAAGATGTCAAACTTTCAGCAGAACTTATACCAGTCTTACCCGTAAAAATCACATCGCCCATCACTCCTTTCCTCACTACACAAAATTAGCAATTTACAAAGGAAATAGTTGGCTGTTGTCTTCATAGATGAAGTCAATGTAGTCTTATTCCTTTGCCAAAAGGCAGAGAAACCAGTTCCTGGTGTCTCTTTTCCCTGGGGCTATTCAAGGCCAGTTCATGTAGGACCACTTGGAAAGACAAGCTTTGGCTTCACCACAGATTTTTAACAAGGTGCTATACTACTTTTAAAAAAAGATTTAAGTAATTTTTTCAAGAGCTTTGGCTTCTGCTGTTTTTACTGACGTTTTGAAAGAAGCAGTGCTTACAACATTTTAAGTCTAGATGTCTCTATGGAAACCCAAGATAACTCATATTTTATGACCAAATGACAACCTACCTAGAGTCTTTATCCCATTGGATCACCATAGGTCATCTGCAGTATCAGAAACACCTTAGGTCTGTTTTTCCAAAACCCTATCTTATCAGGCATAATGAAATTTTTACAACTATTACTTTTGCCGAGGAGGAAATTAAGAAGGAAATAATTTATTTATCAGGCTTAATTCTGATGCTTATTAAGACATCGTTATTTAAAACATTCTTATTAGAAAAATTTTTTTATCAATTTTGGCAGACATAGTAAAAGAGGAGGAATGCAATCAAATAATTTAATAGCTGCTTTGAAATTTATGTCATTAATTTTCCTCCTCTCCGTTCCATCAGTGTCAAATACATTTTCTGTTTAAAATGTAACAGCTCCTCTTCCCACAGATTGCTTATTCATTGCAACAGAGAAAAAAAGTAATTATATAGTGAAGAAATAGGACAATACCTTGACCAGATGACCAAAACTGACATTACCTTAGTGTGATGGCCTGTGTGTGCCTCCAGATGTGATATCCTGTGAGGAACTTAACATCACCCAGAACCTGAATCTAATCATGAGAAAACATCAAATAAATTTAAAACAAGGACCATTCTATTATTTTAAAAAGAAGAAGAAGAGGGAGAGGAGGCAAAATGACGGTATTATTTTAAAATGTCAATGTCATAAAAGACAAAGAAAGCCAGTGAAAATGTTCTAGACTAAAAGAAGCTAAAGGCAGGTAGGTGCAGTGGCTCACACCTATAATCCCAGTGCTTTGGGAGGCCAAGGAAGCAGGGATTGCTTCAGCCTAGGAGTTCGAGACTTAGCCTGGGCAACATAGTGAGACCTTGTCCCTACAAAAAAAAAAAAATTAGGTATGGTGACATGAGACTGTGGTTCCAGCTACTCAGGAGGCTGAGGGGGAAGGATTGCTTGAGCCAGGTTGAGGCTGCAGTGAGCTGTGATCATGCCACTGGACGACAGAGTGAGACCTACCCACCAACTCCCTCCACCAAAAAAAAAAAAAAAAAAGCTGGATTCAAGACAAGTAAATGTAATGCTGGACCCTAGACTGGACCTGGAATTATAGGGCAGTGGGAGAACTTCTTTAAAGGACATTACTGGGTCAGCTGACAAAACTGGAATACAAATGATGGATTCAAGTCTATCAATGTTAAATTTACTTAAGTCAATAACTATACTGAAGCATTTCGGAGTAAAGGGCCATGGTGTGTGTGTGTGTGGGTGTGTGTGTGTGGGTGTGTGTGTGTGTGTGTGTGTGTGTGTGTGTGTGTGTATACTTTCCCAGTAAAAAGTTTAAAGAAAAATTAGGAGTTCTTGCCTACACTGAAGCTCTTGGCCACCTATTTTCTCTCCATGATACTCTAAATACAACACAGGAAGAGATGACTGTGCCAAGTAACAAGAAAGTATAAAGATATTTTAACATGATCTTTTATCAGTGATTGAAGCCTGCCAAAGCATTACATACTGCCCATTCTCCACAGTTTGTTGCAAAGACCAGCAAACACTGGATAACTCTAGCAGCTTTAAATGTAATCATTTCCCCCTAATTTCTCTCAATAGGGCAGTGATTCTAAAACCTTTTTGTATCTCACCACTTTCAGAACTATTTCATACACAAAACAAGTCTTTCAGCTGGTCACTTGGACAGGCACTATCAGTATCAATCAATTGAATTCAAGCTTTTGAACTAGGACATCTTAATATTTTAACCCATGTCTAAGTAGCTGGAGAATGTGGTACTCAGGAAGCTGAATGATCTCAACATATACTCACAAGTCCTCATCATCACTTGGAAATTGCTAGCAGAATTCCACAGAGCTAATGTCTATGACACCCTCAATGGTCCTGCCCTCTGATCTGCAGTATGCCAAATTAATGATTTTCCCCCAAAGCGATGGAGGGAACTGTGCCCCAGTCCAAAAATTTAGGACAGACTTTTCGATAGGTCAATCACTGAAGAGGGAACCAAAAAGATGGTAAATCACAATTAAACTGCTCAGCAATGCTTCAGAATCAGGAAACACTACTTATCCACCATTCTCCAAAACAGCAAAGACAGAACATACGTATATTGTTAAGTCTTTTCTATCCTTCCCTGTCTATCATTTTATTATTTCCTTGATTCTTTCAGTAGCGACTGTCTCTGGGCTAGAATACTCATATACTATTTTTGGCTTTGACTTTTTGTCCTAGATAGTCTTATTCACTTTTCCCCAAATTTCAAGGAGTAATTTCATTTAGCAAATGTTTACCAAGTACCTACTGGACATAAGATGCTAAACCAGACTTACCGGGTGGTACTCCACAGAGACAAAACTCCAGGTTGGTTGTCCTACAAATAATCCCCAAGAAAATGATATGAACACAATAAGTGCAATGAAATCTGCTTGCAGAAAAGCATAAGAAGCCAGAAATGAATTACAACCAACTGCAAAAAGGAACAAACTAGTCAAAGCACTAAAATTTAATAAGAAGATAGTTTTTAAAGTGGATGAAATTGAAGGTGCATGTAACATTATCACAGATTTAAAATCATGCATATTCTCTATAAAACTTTTCAAATGCAGTTAAAAACACACACACACACACACACACACAAAACCAAGCAATTATAAATCCTCTGAAGCATGTAACTGTGATTAGCTGCTACTCTCAGCAATATAAAAATACTTTCACCACAATTACATTCCAGCCTGTAATGTAATTCAAAACAAACAACTCAGAGACATCGCTCAAATGACAGAACCAACAAATACAGATGCTTTGCATCAAGGAAATGAATCTACTGAAGAAATGCAACTGAGGAGCAGCAGCCCCTCCAGGGCCTGGAGCTGAGCTTCTGGTGGAACGGCGAGGCCCCCTTCTGGGCAGAAGCACACAGTGCGCCCAGTGGGGCTGTGCAAAGCTGCCCTATAGTCAGGGAGGTGAACTGGGGACTTCGTGCTGTGGATAGCCTTTCTAGTGTTGTGTTCAAAGTTTTACATTTTAGATTTAAAATTTATTATATGGATTTTTAAAGAAATAACCGTTTGTTTCAGATTAAACCGACCATTCTATTTTTCAGTCAGCATTCTCACCACCGACTGGCACCCATCCTCTTTACCCTGTGTTCCTTTTGCTTTTTGCCGTAACTCTTATTGTCCTCCAATAAACTGTGTTATCTATCATATCTATCTCCCCTCGCTAGAATATAAGCTCCACGAGGGCAGGATAATTTGGTTTTTTGCTCAATAACAATTGTCCCATTTAGTCTTTATCTTTGAAGACTATTCATCTTCAAATAAGACATAAATTAGGTTTTATTATAGCAATACGCTATAATTTAAGTGACAACCCAAGCACTTGTTTTAAAACTATGCATGTTCTCTAAATGCTTTATAAAAGCAAAGTCTTTTTAAGAACCATATAATTATGGTCTCTATATACACAACTTACATACAATTTAGAGAGAAGTCACAGCCCCTCATTGACCTGGGAGAACATCGTAGCTGCAAAAAATGAAGAATCTGACTCTGAAATGGCAGTCCTGGAGAAGGTGTTCTCAGGGTGGCACACTGTATGCAGTTAAGACACACTCCAGGCCCCTGGGTCTGGCCACACATTCTCTAAAAAGTCAGCACTTGCCTGGACTGGGCACTTGTGGCTGGAACGGTACGCACTACTTGCTAATTTCTAAAACCTCAAACCTTAATTTTCCCCCCATCTCAAAATGGGAATCAGCTTGTGGAAAAGCTAACAATTGTTTACAATTGTCAGACTTCTAAAAAGTGCTAATTTGTTCCCTTAACAGAGCAAATGATGAGAGACACCATTTTCCCACAGATTAAAAACAATATATAAACATATGATTCAACGATGTCAACAGCTTTCAGTCTAGGAATCTTGTCCAGGTCACTTTGGGTCACTTGGTTCTTTCATCAGAACATGTTCAAGATTTCTGACATTCCTTTTTCCGAACTTTTGATTTTGGGGCTGTGAAAAGAATAGAAAAGAAAAAGAAAGTGAAGAGGTAAGCTCATAGCAGACTCTCTTTGTATAGATTTAAGGGAAGTACATTATTTACAATAGAAAACTGACCATTTGGATTTTCTTGTTTGTAGAAGGTCTTTAACATTTCCACTGCTTCCTCAGCCCGATATCCAGGGATACACTGATGGAATGAGAAAGCTGAGAATGAACATAGGCCTATGAAAATGTGTGTTGTATCCCATAAAAACAACAATATATACGTGATTATGTAAACAGATTTCATATGTTAATAAACTTTGGGGATATTAGTAACATAGGTAATGAGGTACACTTCCAAAAGATGTTTAATATATGGCCTCAGTGAGGCTTCACTCCCAATCAACTGTTACTCATCCATCAACTATTGTAGAAGTTACCAGCTTTGTGATCTCGGGTTAGGCACTTAAACTTTCCATGCCTTATTTATCAAATGTTGGCAATAATAGCACTTACTTCAGTGGGATTTTGTGAGGATTAAGTGAGATAACACCTGTTAAATACCTGGCACATCATAAGTGCTCATTAAGCATTATTTTTATCTGCTCCTATTTACTAGTGGCCCATTAAGCATTTGATGCTATAGAGCTAGGGTTGGCAAATTATACTTGGTGGACCAAATCCGTTACAAAGCTGAGAATTGTGAGCTAAGAATGGTTCTTATATCTTAAAAGTTTTGTTAAAGAAAAAAAAAGACTAAGTGACAGAGACAGAAGTGGCTCACAAAGGGTGAAATATTTACTAGCTAACCCTTTGCAGAAAAAGCTTATCAACCCTTGCTATAGAGGCTTTTAAAAAATAAAATTCAGCTTGTTCTATCTTTAGCATCTAACTGGGGAAAAGAAATCATAACATGTGAAAGAACAAATAAGAAATTGTGTTATCAGTAAGGAGTGTTACCATATGAAATATTACCTGAAGGCACGAAACTTGAACTTACCTTACGGATAGAGAATATTTAAAGAGGCTAAGCAGAGCATTTCAGGGAAAGGGCAAGAAGCAGCCTGGGTAGTGTATGAGGAAATCAGCTGATAGACGAGGAGGTGATTATTAAGGAAGCATAAGAAAAGAAAGACAAAAAATGGGATAAAAAATATGTATGGCTTGGAAAGTTTGTCAGAAGAGTTTGGACTTAAAACCATGTACCCTTCTGAAGTGCATGAAATGACACAATGAGCATCTGGAAGGAAGATGCCAGAAAGCACAGGCACAGGGGACAGGACGACCACCTACTGCAAGATGCTGTTCAGAACGAACCTCCCATTCTCCTGTGTCTTCAGTCTGCCCTTGCCTGGGCCTCCCACACCTGCATAAACCTTTGCCATAACACATAACCTTCCGTCCACCCTGCCCCATCAAAGGCTGACACCCTGCTCCTGCCTTCACTCCTCAGTGGCCTCATCTTTACTGGCTTGAGCTCCCAGCGCTTCACTCAGTCTGCCTGTTGCAGGAAGTCAGGGACCCCAAACGTAGGGACTGGCTGAGGCCATGGTAGAAGAACATAAACTGTGAAGATTTCATGGACACTTAGCACTTCCCCAATCAATACCCTTGTGATTTCCTATGCCTGTCTTTACTTTAATCTCTTAATCCTGTCATCTTCGTAAGGTGAGGAGGATGTATGTCACCTCAGGACCCTGTGATGATTGCATTAACTGCACAAATTGTTTGTAGAGCATGTGTGTTTGAACAATATGAAATCTGGGCATCCTGAAAAAAGAACAGGATGGCAGCAATGTTCAGGGAACGAGAGAGATAACCTTAAACTCTGACTGCCGGTAAGCCGGGCAGAACAGAGTCATATTTCTCTTCTTTCTAAAGCAAACAGGAGAAATATCACTGAATTCTTTTTCTCAGCAAGGAACATCCCTAAGAAAGAGAATGCACCCCTGCGGTAGGCCTCTAAAATGGCTGCTTTGGGGGCGGCTGTCTTTTATGGTTGAAGACAAAGGGATGAAATAGCGCTCCCAGGCTTATCAGGACGAGGAAATTCCCGACTAGTAAATTTTGTTCAGACTGGTTGTCTGCTCTCAAACCCTGTCTCCTGATAAGATGCCATCAATGACAATGTGTGCCCAAAACTTCATTAGCAATTTTAATTTCACCCTGTCCTGTGGTCCTATGATCTCACCCTGCCTCCATTTGCTCTGTGATATTTTATTACCTTGTGAAACATGTGATCTCTGTGACCTACACCCTATTCGTACACTCCCTCCCCTTTTGAAAATCGCTAATAAAAACTTGCTGGTTTTACAGCTCAGGGAGCATCGTGGAACCTGCCGACGTGATGTCTCCCCCGGACACCCAGCTTTAAAATTTCTCTCTTTTGCACTCTTTTCCTTTATTTCTCAGACCAGCCGACGCTTAGGGAAATAGAAAAGAACCCATGTTGAATATCAGGGGTGGGGTTTCCCCCGATATCTGCCCTCTCAGAAATCCCCAGGTCCCTACTGACCAAAACACTGGTCTCCTTTCAGCTTCCTCAACTCTGCAGTCCTGGAGGCAACTGGCCACCGTGCTCCATCTGACCGCTCTTTGCCTCCCTTGGCTTCTCAGCGTTTCACCATCCTAACCACTGCCGGCCAGTCCCGTCACAGATGCCCTCTGCTTCCTGCTGCGTTAAGTGCTGGAGCTCTCCAGGAGTCGCCCTCCACTCCACTCGCACACTCAGTGCCCTCTCCTCTCACATGGGATGAGAGCAGTGGTTCTCAACCATGACTGCTCAGGAGAACCGCCTGGAGATCTCTGGAAACACAGCACTGTTGGCCCCCTGCCTTCTGATTCAGATGGTCTGGGGCAGGGCTGAGCAGGGTCTGGGGCAGGGCTGAGCTGAGTCAGGCGTAGAAGCCTCTAGGAGATTCTAATGGGCAGTCAGGAATGAGAACTGCTGAGTTACAGGCCTTGAAGGAAACTGCACCACTCTAACACACCAAGATAATTTATTATTTATATTTTCAAGTATCCATTACAGCGACAAATTTGTGGCATTAATAAAAAGCACACATTAATAATAAAATAATTTTTTTTTTTTTGAGGCGGAGTCTCACTCTGTCACCCAGGCTGGAGCACAATCTCGGCTCACTGCAAGCTTCGCCTACTGGTTTCACGCCATTCTCCTGCCTCAGCCTCCCAAGTA
>NW_012105709.1:1439157-1439881 GCF_000951045.1 Mandrillus leucophaeus | reverse complement strand
CAAATTTGGTCCTTCATAGGTCCTTAAAGTATTCTAGGAACACCTGAAGTTTTTGAAGTGAACTACCCATCCATATCCAGCATTTGTTAAAGTTTTTTCTTTTTAAAGCATAATACTTTTACATTAACCTTACATCTTGGAGAGAAAAACAATCAAACCAGTTAATGAAAGCAGGGGTATAGTCACAGTCCAAACTCTGAAATACAAATTGCTATTGCTTATAGTCTGACCCATAAAAACTTTGGGAGAAGTGGCAAGATTAAAGGGAAAAGGGAATTTCTAAGAGACTAAAGACATGGATTCCTAGGTCTGGGGGAAATTTCAACATTACAAAGACAGAGGGAAAAAAACATGAAAATACAGTGATTGCTAGATACTAAAAGTAGGATGTGGCAATCAAGCAAAATGATTAAATTTGTGCAAAAATATTGTGTGTGCTGTAAATAGTCTCTAGCATCACTGACACAGGCCAAGCATCACCAAACTTGGTAGGGCACAGAGCTGGTAACATTCATTGAATAAAAACTCCAACAGCGAGAGTGTCTTCAGGCATACCTAACGGTGTTGGTGAAGAATGTTCGGAGTCAGCTGGGAAGGGTGGGGACTCTCCTTCAGGAGGGAGTCTGTGAATGAAGACAGGTAGGCACTCATTTAGAAACTCTTCCCTGTCATCTTATACTGAGGCATAAATGAACTCCACCAGAGGTTCTGATATCTAAGATGT
>NW_012105709.1:1429765-1432102 GCF_000951045.1 Mandrillus leucophaeus | reverse complement strand
GCTTTGGGGGCGGCTGTCTTTTATGGTTGAAGACAAAGGGATGAAATAGCGCTCCCAGGCTTATCAGGACGAGGAAATTCCCGACTAGTAAATTTTGTTCAGACTGGTTGTCTGCTCTCAAACCCTGTCTCCTGATAAGATGCCATCAATGACAATGTGTGCCCAAAACTTCATTAGCAATTTTAATTTCACCCTGTCCTGTGGTCCTATGATCTCACCCTGCCTCCATTTGCTCTGTGATATTTTATTACCTTGTGAAACATGTGATCTCTGTGACCTACACCCTATTCGTACACTCCCTCCCCTTTTGAAAATCGCTAATAAAAACTTGCTGGTTTTACAGCTCAGGGAGCATCGTGGAACCTGCCGACGTGATGTCTCCCCCGGACACCCAGCTTTAAAATTTCTCTCTTTTGCACTCTTTTCCTTTATTTCTCAGACCAGCCGACGCTTAGGGAAATAGAAAAGAACCCATGTTGAATATCAGGGGTGGGGTTTCCCCCGATATCTGCCCTCTCAGAAATCCCCAGGTCCCTACTGACCAAAACACTGGTCTCCTTTCAGCTTCCTCAACTCTGCAGTCCTGGAGGCAACTGGCCACCGTGCTCCATCTGACCGCTCTTTGCCTCCCTTGGCTTCTCAGCGTTTCACCATCCTAACCACTGCCGGCCAGTCCCGTCACAGATGCCCTCTGCTTCCTGCTGCGTTAAGTGCTGGAGCTCTCCAGGAGTCGCCCTCCACTCCACTCGCACACTCAGTGCCCTCTCCTCTCACATGGGATGAGAGCAGTGGTTCTCAACCATGACTGCTCAGGAGAACCGCCTGGAGATCTCTGGAAACACAGCACTGTTGGCCCCCTGCCTTCTGATTCAGATGGTCTGGGGCAGGGCTGAGCAGGGTCTGGGGCAGGGCTGAGCTGAGTCAGGCGTAGAAGCCTCTAGGAGATTCTAATGGGCAGTCAGGAATGAGAACTGCTGAGTTACAGGCCTTGAAGGAAACTGCACCACTCTAACACACCAAGATAATTTATTATTTATATTTTCAAGTATCCATTACAGCGACAAATTTGTGGCATTAATAAAAAGCACACATTAATAATAAAATAATTTTTTTTTTTTGAGGCGGAGTCTCACTCTGTCACCCAGGCTGGAGCACAATCTCGGCTCACTGCAAGCTTCGCCTACTGGTTTCACGCCATTCTCCTGCCTCAGCCTCCCAAGTAGCTGGGACTACAGACGCCCGCCACCACACTCAGCTAATTTTTTTTATTTTTAGTAGAGACAGGGTTTCACCATGTTAGCCAGGATGGTCTTGACCTCCTGACCTTGTGATCCACCCACCTTCAGAAACCTAAAGTGCTGGGATTACAGGCATGAGACACTGCACCCAGTCATAAAATAAAAATTTTAAAAAACAAACAGGTATTATAATTAATCACCATCTTCTTTGAAAAGAATAGTTCTATCGGCCTCTACAAACTTTAATGCTGCTTATAATATCATATGAAAGAATCTGTAATTCTGCAGTAAGAAACAGTATCCCACCTCCCAATCAGCTGCTGCCTCCCAAGCCCAGACAAACAAACAAAAAAAAGAATACCCAGCATTCAGAGCCTGGGGCACCATGGTTTTCCTTAGAATCTAACAGCACCTTTAAAAAAACCATAATTTGGCATTAAGCCTGGAGATATGGCTGCAAGCCACAGTCATTGATTTGCAGCTGAGCCAATGTGGCTAGGTATACACACTGCAAATGAACTTGTTTCGGTTCTGCTGCATCGATGACAAACGTGTGAGAAAGGACTTGTGTTTGTGCCCTATGTCACTGACACATTGGAGAGAAATATTCCTCCCATGTCTGACATCAAAAGGCTCATCTTTGTTCTGCCCAGAAACTGGAAAATTATTTAGATCATTCTCATAAAGGAAATACAGTCAGCAATTCATTTGCAAAGAGGTATGTAAGCAAAATTTGAGCTACTAATAGAAGTGATTGGAAAAAATCAAATCACTTTCTAAATATCTTTAATGATCAAGCCAATTGTATCCTTCACTCTCCATAGTTGCATTACAATTTCTTTTCTGATGTAATGTTAAGCAGTATCTATTCTCAAATGTACAGAAGTTGATAGGAAAGCTAATGTTCAGCTAGAAAACTCAAGGACGTTTTAAAAACTCATTCTCAGTGAGACTCAGTCAAATTTGGTCCTTCATAGGTCCTTAAAGTATTCTAGGAACACCTGAAGTTTTTGAAGTGAACTACCCATCCATATCCAGCATTTGTTAAAGTTTTTTCTTTTTAAAGCATAATACTTTTACATTAACCTTACATCTTGGA